>NC_091074.1:86587651-86890681 GCF_032405125.1 Capricornis sumatraensis
GTGACTGCTCACTTAGATGGGTAAGCACTGGTTGTGTTTCTTTTAAAATCAGACTCATTACTTTATAATCACACCTTCCAAGACAAGCTCTGGGTCTCCAGAGTCCCTGGAGAGGCATTTTATTCCTTCTGCCTGAATTTTATTCAATCTCCTATCTCAGTGGAGTGGCTGTGACCCGGTAGGTTCTTTTTCAAGTCCTAGGGAGACTCACTCCTAGATTATCTGTTAGGGTTTTAATTTTTTTCTTTTTCTGTGGAGGGATCTTTATCACTGTAGTCATCATGATACTTCTCAGAAATTGTCTTAACTGCTATTGAATTTCTGTCACAGAACCAGCTGAACTGCTAGAACGCATGACATGATACTGGACTGGAATTTTCTCTTCTTACAAGTGGCTTTTCTATTCTATAAGGTAAAGGACAATCACGAATTTTCTGACATAGTTAAATAAAAGATCAAAATTAGTCCAAACTATCCTGAAAGTCCCTGATGCTGGGAAAGATTGAGGGCAGGAGAAGATGGCAATAGGGGATGAGATGGCTGGACGGCATCACTGATGCAATGAACATGAACTTGGGAAAACTCCAGGAGATGGTGAGGGCAGGGATGCCTGGCATGCTGCAGTCCATGGGGTCCCAAGGGTCAGACACTACTGGGCGACTGAACAACAGTCCTGAAAGTCAGATGACAAAAGTTCAGGTGTCAGTTCTGAACTGACTTTCTGTGTTATCTTAGGCAAGTTACCTAACTTCTGGAACTACTACTTTCTGCCATGGGAAAAGTCAAGAGCATTAAAGAATTCATAAATAATCTCCCAGTTACCATCTAACTCTAAAACAATACAAGTCTGTGTAAAATCTTGTATATTGTTAGGCTATTATTTAAATTATTCCATTATTCCTTAAAATTCACTTAAAAAATTTTTATTTTCTGTCATTTTAACTTATTTTAAATTGAACAATAATTGCTTTATAATGTTGAAACATTCACTTTTGTAGAGAGTAAAAGAGAAGATAGCAGGTAGGTGAGTAGGAAAATTCAGGTTTTAAAGTCTCTATGGTAATTGAGTTATATGGAAATAATTTAGTTTTTTAGATATCTTCATCTTTATAAGAAAATATTATATAAGAGAGCTCTGGGGATTCTGGAGGATGGCTCCCAACACCTAAAGTTATATGTTTAAAAGTTGGGATTAATATAAGTAGAAGTAGTCATATGTGTTGGAATGGTCACCTCAAAGTTCCTTTTTGTGGTTGAAGATTGATGAGGTGCCTATGTTACTGTCTGGAATAAGAGCTGAACATTTAGGCAGAAGAATAGCATTTGCAGAATGTTTGGCACTAACTTTAGTTTAGGGCTGATGTTAATTGGACTATTTCTTTTGTCATCTTGGGTGTCAGACAGCAATCAGCGCCCTGGCCTGATTTGCTCCATCATGATGTATGGGCTTGAGAGTCCTTGCTGGTGACATTCTGCCACCTTGTGGCCATCTGGGGAATTCAGCATTGTGCATTTTCCCTATGCGTGGTGGATCAGAGAAGCAATACGTGACAGATTTTCCAGGCTTTAGGATTCCAAGCACCATTCTGTGAGTTCTGTTTATTATTTACAGACTCTTCCATTGATCATCAAATGTTTTTGAGGCATTGCAGCCCCAAAGAAGAGTCAGTTATCTAATCCTTTCATTCTTTAAGGTCACATCAGCTCATATAGCTGATGGGATGGCAGAAAGAGAGGTGTAAGTGTTGTAAATGTCTGGTCTGACCTTGGGTTTTGCTCCTATAAAAATTTTTTTTTAAAAAATTTACTTCTGGCTGTGCTGGATTTTCACTGCTCGGTGGTTTTTTCCTCTAGTTGTGGTGAGTGGGGCTGCTCTCTAGTTGCGATGCGCGGTGGCTTTTCTTGTTGTGGAGCACCGGCTGTAGGGCATGTGCGCTTTGGTAGCTATGGCGTGAGAGCTCAGTCGTCGTGGCTCCCCGGCTCTAGAGCGTGGGCTCAGCACAGGCTTAGTTGCTCTGTGCCCTGTGAGATCTTCTGAATCAGGGATTGAATCCACGTCTTCTCATCGGCAGGCAGATTCTTTACTACTGAGCCACCAGGGAAGCCCCAGTTTCACTCCTTAATAGATTCTTGCTTCAGGGAAGCCCCAGGTCTGGAGTTGAGAGGCCAGGTTCTTCCTGGTTCTGCAGATTAAACTGTCCGTCCTTGGGAAGACCAACTCGCCCCTCCAATCTCAACCAGCAGTTACGAGACTTTATAGGGTTACTGCATGTCTGTTACTGCACATCACAGCACCCGTCTGTGGCAGGTACTATTTTTATCCTCATTTTATAGATTTACTGAGATTCAGAGACATCATCATCAGCTTGTCTAAGGTTGAGCAGAAAAACCACAGTAACATGAGTTTCCACAGCGAACCCCTTAGCCTTGTCCCTGTGAAATGAAATAAAAACACCCACTTTACTGCACACAAAGCAGATGTAAGATCACAGGAGAAGATAATGCAAATGAAAGCTGTTTTAAATGAGAAAAATCTGTCCAGATGTTGGTTGGCATTAAAAAAAATTAGCTCTATTACTTTTATTATGCATGATGCTGAGATTGTTGCTAATGACAGGCAAAAATTGCGTAATTCCTCGATGGAAGAGAAGAGTGACTTTTGGAGAGGAATATCCAGATTGATTAAAAAGTTATTTGCAGCTGCTATAAAGGATATTTTCTAATCCTCTCATTTTCCTATTTGCTGCACACTTTCAGACTAAGCTGATCCTAATTACAGATTGTTTGTGGGAAATGAATTTCTTTGTGAATTCCATGTATAAATGAAAAGGTGGCTTGGAACCACCGGGGGATAGCAACTAGACCAGTGTGATAAAAATTTTGAGATGTTTGCCTGTAGCTGCCTAGGGGAATTGGACAGTTAATTTAAATTAAATGGGGGAAAATAGATGTTCCATCATCCTCTCTGAGGGATCAGGAGGAATTCATTTTGTGTTGTTTCTCTGGGACTTGAGTTACTTGGAATGATTGCAGATAGACTTCTCAGCTCTCTACCAAATTAACAACAATATCTGCATCATGAAAACAAGTAATGCTCAGGGTAAAAACCACGGAACAAAAAACAATGTATCCTTCTGTTCTCAATAATGTTGGGTGATAGGAAAGCATGTCTTAACAAAACCTAGCCAAAGTATATAAAGGGAATACACTGGATGTGAAGTATGTAACCAAATGGTCTAGGTAGCCCATGTTCACCACTCACTTCCCTCACACACTCTCACAAATCATTCGTTCAACAGGATAAAGCCAGAAAGAAACCCAGGCAAGAGTAGCAGGTCTTTGCAGGGCAAGATCCTGCTTGAAATGCTGGAGAATCAATGGAGCAGGCATGAGATTCCATCAGAAGGCATCTCACTAGAAAGTTTGAAATTGTGTCTCTGTGACTTTTCTGCCCCTAGCAAAAGAATGTTGTGTTGGAAAACATTTTGGTTTGTTTTATGGGATATAAACTGCTAATGTTTGCCACTTTGTATCCATAGTTAGGATACATGACCCATAAGTTAAATTCTTAGTCCCTGTGGCCTTTTTTTCCCCTTGGTAAATGACTGCCTTACATACCTGAATTTTATTCATTATCTACCTGTATTGTACAATTCAGAGACATGTAGGGATTAGAAATGGAAAAATTACACACTGAATTCCTCCTCCAGTGCACAGACACACACACACAAATTTTAACAGGTTTAAAATAATCTATAAAATTTAAATTAAAATAACTTCAAGGTTTTTTCTTAAGGAGAAAAAGAAAGGTTGGGGAATATAAAAGAGAAGATATACCAACTCTGCTCATTTCTCGTTGATGGTGGTGATGTGGGTGGTAGACAAGTTGGATATGGGTTGAGTGTATAAGAATTTGGCTTCTTAAACCACTTCTTATCCTCTCACCTGTTACCTTTTTAAGTCCTACCTAGCTAGTGGTTGCGAGAGATAGGAGGGCCATCAGTCTAGCACACTATGTAAACTGGTGGACAGGGCAATGTCAAATTACCTAAACTTGGATTCTCCTGGCCTGTGTTGAAGAACATCATGAAACAATTGTTTCTACCATAAGGAAGTTGTGGAAGTTGCTGTTACTATATTACAGGATGGACACCCTCCTTATGGAGACTCTTCAGTTCAGTTCAGTTCAGTCGCTCAGTCATGTCCGACTCTTTGCGACCCCATGAATCGCAGCATGCCAGGCCTCCCTGTCCATCACCAACTCCCGGAGTTCACTCAGACTCACGTCCATTGAGTCCGTGTTGCCATCCAGCCATCTCATCCTCGGTCGTCCCCTTCTCCTCCTGCCCCCAATCCCTCCCAGCATCAGAGTCTTTTCCAATGAGTCAACTCTTCACATGAGGTGGCCAAAGTACTGGAGTTTCAGCTTTAGCATCATTTCTTCCAAAGAAATCCCAGGGCTGATCTCCTTCGGAATGGACTGGTTGGATCTCCTTGCAGTCCAAGGGACTCTCAAGAGTCTTCTCCAACACCACAGTTCAAAAGCATCAATTCTTCAGTGCTCAGCCTTCTTCACAGTCCAACTCTCGCATCCATACATGACCACTGGAAAAACCATAGCCTTGACTAGACGGACCTTAGTCGGCAAAGTAATGTCTCTGCTTTTGAATATGCTATCTAGGTTGGTCATAACTTTTCTTCCAAGGAGTAAGCGTCTTTTAATTTCATGGCTGCAGTCACCATCTGCAGTGATTTTGGAGCCCCCCCAAATAAAGTCTGACACTGTTTCCACTGTTTCCCCATCTATTTCCCATGAGGTGATGGGACCGGATGCCATGATCTTCATTTTCTGAATGTTGAGCTCTTAAGAAAAATTAATTTGCTCTTAGCATCAGGAACAGTTGTTTTTCTCCTGAGCAATGAAATAAAAAACACCAAAAAACCTTATGACCCTGAGATGTGTCCTTAAAGGTCTTATTGTTGCACTGACCATTAGAAAGCTTAAAGCTAAAGTTGCAACTTATTCACAGCAAATACATAAGACTTTATGGTATTTATTTTTGTCCTAAGTTTATTTCTCTCTTTACTGCATGTTTGTTAACCTTTTTTCCCTCATTTGCCTTAGTGGTAAGTATTAGATTTGCCTTTGGAATGAAAAACTCAAAATGCCAGCGGCTTAATCAAGAAGAAGTGAAAGTAAAAGTGTTAGGTGCTCAGTCCTGTCTAAGTCTTTGCAACCCCATGGATAGTAGCCCATCAGGTTCCTCTGGCCATAGAATTCTCCAGGCAAGAATACTAGAGTGTGTTGCCATTCCCTTCTCCAGGGGATCTTCCCAACTCAGGGATCAAACCCAGGTCTCCTGCATTGCAGGCAGTTTCTTTTCTTTTCTTTTTTTTGTTATATATTATTTTATTTTTATTTTTACTTTATTTTACTTTACAATACTGTATTGGTTTTGCCATACTTTGACATGAATCCACCACAGGTGTACATGCAATCCCAAACATGAACCCCCCTCCCTCCTCCCTCCCCACAACATCCCTCTGGGTCATCCCCGTGCACCAGCCCCAAGCATGCTGTATCCTGCATCGGACATAGACTGCTGATTCGATTCTTACATGATAGTATACATGTTTCAATGCCATTTCTTTACAGTCTGAGCCACCATACAAGCTTCATTTTTTTCTCAGGTAGAATTCTGGGTAAGTAGTCCAAGTTTGGAATGGCAGCTCCACGATCATTAGGAGCCCAGACTTCTAATGTGTTGCTCTGTCATCTTCAACATACAACTTCTAACTCATAATCCAAGAAGGTTACTCTTACCATCATGTCCACAATCATCAGGAAAGGACACACCAATCCTCTCTTTTAAGGATACTTCCTAGAAGTTGTGCAAAGAGCTTTCGTTTACATCCCAATGACCAGGCATTCAGGAAGATCCCCTGGAGAAGGAAATGGCCACCTGCTCCAGTATTCTTGCCTGGGAAATTCCAAGGACAGGGGAACCCAGTGGGTTACAGTCCATGGGGTCACAAAGAGTCAGACATGACTGAGCACACACATAGACACACGGAGAGACCAGACCTTAGGCATTTGGGTACACCTAGCTATAAGGACAGCTGAGAAATGTGGGTAGCCATGTGTTTCAGCTAAAAATGAGGAATAGTAATACTGTAAAGGAAAGGGAAATGAGCTATTAGGAAACAAGTAGAAGGTTGTGCCAATTTAGGTTATTTTATGAATCTTTGTGAATTACTTTAAATTCTGTCCACAATGGGACAGGGGTGGTTATAAGTAATGAAAGAATGAATAAGTTTACATTCCTTAGGAGGAAGGTGGATCTTGTTATTGCTTCTGTTTAACATGAGTCAGAATCTCAGAACCTCTCTTTGATGGAGTTCTTCAGCAGTTTCTGTAATCTTGATTTGGGATGCTCAGATCACTAAGGGTCAGTGAAGGTAGGACTGAAGACTTTGAATGATTGTTGTTAATCTCTGAAAGTCTAGTAAGCAATATGCATTCACCTGAGCTGAAGGGGGTTACATGAGTATTTGATAAAAAGGGGAAATCACTATCATTCAATATAGTCATCCCTCGGTATCTGTGGAGATTGGTTCTGAGTCCCCTAGCAGAAACCTAAGTCTGCTGATGCTCAAGTTCCCAATAGAAAATGACACAGTACTGTCAGCGAAATCTATGGATTTTGCATCCACTGATTCAACTGCCTGAGGCCAGGACTGTTGAATCTGTGGTTGTGGAATCCGAGGATACCTAGGGCTGACTGTACATGCAATTTGTTTGGTAGACAAATATCTTTAAAAAAGTGTAGCTCTTAGGGAGCCATGGTGTTGTAAGGACATGACAAAAAGGATCCAGAATGGTGAGGTATTTTGGTGCTCGCTGGTACTCATGCTACACGCTCAGTCGTGTTCTACTCTTTGTGTCCCCATGGACTGTAGCCTGTCAGGCTCCTCTGTCCATGGAATTTCCCACGCAAGAATACTGGAGTGGGTTGCCATTTCCTATTCCGGGGGATCTTCCAGATCCAGGGATCAAACCTGTGTCTCCTGCAGCTTCTGCATTGTCAGGCAGGTTCTTCGCCACTGCGCTACCTGGAAAGCCCGTGTTTTGGTGCTACTGACAGGAATTGTTGTTTTATTACGAAACTTTAAAGTTATGCAGCTATACTAGAGCAGTATTTTTCAAACATCAGTGCACCTAAGACCTTCGGGACATCGTTAAAACTGCTGGTGCCTGGGCCCCACCCTCACAGATTTTGATTTGTTAGCTTCAGTTCAGTCACTCAGTCATGTCTGACTCTTTGCAACCCCATGGACTGCAGCACACCAGGCTTCCCTGTCCATCACCAACTCCTGGAGCTTGCTCAGACTCATGTCCATAGAGTTGGTGATGCCATCCGACCATCTCATCCTCTGTCGTCCCCTTCTCCTCCTACCTTCAATCTTTCCCAGAATCAGGGTCTTTTCCAATGAGTCAGTTCTTCTCATCAGGTGGCCAAAATATTGGAGTTTGAGCTTCAGCATCAGTCCTTGAAATAAATATTCAGACAGTCCTTTAGGATGGACTGGTTGGATCTCCTTGCAGTCCAAAGACTCTCAAGAGTCTTCTCCAACACCACAGTTCAAAAGCATCAATTTTTTGGCACTCAGCCTTCTTTATGGTCCAACTTTCACAACCATACAAGACTCCTGGAAAAAGCTTAGCTTTGACTAGACAGATCTTTGTTGGCAAAGTAATGTCTCTGCTTTTTAATATGCTGTCTAGGTTGGTTATAGCTTTTCTTCCAAGGAAGAAGCATCTTTTAATTTCATGGCTGCAGTCACCATCTGCAGTGATTTTGGAGCCCAAGAAAATAAAGTCTGTTACTGTTTCCATTGTTTCCCCATCTATTTGCCACGAAGTGATGGGACTGGATGCCATGATCTTTGTTTCTGATTTGTTAGCTTGGGGACAGCATTTTGACAAATATTAGACTAAAGGAAGTTGATTGCCAAGGATTAAACATTTCTTTATGGAGTTAATTAAACTTTCCTTTGAAAAAGAACAAGAACAAGTCAGTTAAAAAATCATGGAATTTGCTTTTAATACTTTGTTGTCCAGGTTTCTGAAGGGTCCAGCATTTCTCCTCCCTGTGACAATCTCTTTAGTGGAGCATTACCCTCAGACAGTCGAGCACAATTGAATTCCTGCCTAAATGTTAACGATTTGATGAGGGCTTTTAGCACCCTCTTGCAGCTCTGGGTTCCTGACACGCCAGGTGCCAATGGGCATGGAGAAAGCATGCTTAGGTTCTTCCTCACCATGGCAACCAGTGCATGCTGATCTGTGTCTGTCAGTTTCCAGGCTGGCGAGTCTACAGGGTCACCTGTGCCATAGCAACAAGAGAAAACCGCAGTTGACTTTGACATTTCAAGTGCTCTGGAAAGAGGGTTTCAATCCCAGGCCCCATCTTCTTCCTCTCTGTAGTTTCCTGGTGAGAAACTATTTGACTCCAGAAGCTGGGGGCCTGAGAGCAACAGGGTGGGAGGGAGGGTTCTGGGATGTGAGAGACATTGATTGCTGACGTGGACAAATTGGAGCTGTCAGCTGAACCAGAAGGAAATAAAAGTATGACTTCTGGGGGAAGGGAGGGAACCACTGTCATAAAAACAGCTTGCAATTTAGGCCAGGAAGTGAATTACAAGTTCTTCACTCTATGTGAAATATCAAGGCACAAGGAAAAATCAATCATCCTTGCCTTTAAGTATTTGTGTGTGCATGTGTGTGTGGACCGGGGGGGGGGGGGGGTGCGGCTGGGGGGGTGGGGGAGTGGGGGCAATGGGAATGCTGTAGGGTTTACAGTAAAATGAGGATGAGAAGGAGAGAGAGAAATGGTAGCCTTGAATTTTTCCAAACATTTTACAGTAAAAAAGTTTTTTTCAAACACACAGCAAACGAGATAATTTTGTACTACTTAGACTCTAGTATCATTTGATTTTACCAACTTTATCACATATTATTCACATGTACCCCTCTATTCTCCATCAACACATTCTGCCTTTAAAAACTTAATATTCTGATCATGTGTCCTTTCTTTCTTTCCAGTTCTGGTGCTTATTACCCTCCTTTTTGGTCCTCATTCACAGAAAGCCATCATCTTTAATGATTATGACAAAGAACATGATGGTGATAACTACAAAAGTAGCCCATGGATTGAACATATGGTGTATGACAAACAGTACTAGCCACTTTTCTTATCTTACTGTCTCATTATTTGTCAGAATGAGGAGGTACAGTTATCTCCTAATAGAGTCTCGGAGATGAAGTGGCTAAACTAGAATCCAAACCTGGTCTTACGTGCCATTTTTGCTTCGGCAGACAAGTTTCAGGAGAATAACAGTCCTAGAAATTTCCTTTCAAACTGGGGTAGTGAGAAGTTCAGTAAAATCACTATCAAGATCATTGCTAATGTCACTTTCTGCATGTAGAGAAATCTTAAGTGCAGAGTGTAATGGAAAGACTAATCTTTGAACCATCATTATTGTGAACATGCTGGGTAATCTGCATTTCTTTGCAGAGGAGTGAGCTAGGCAATATTTTCCTTCTCTTTATCATCACTGCTAAAATTTATTGAATTCTTCTATGGGCCAAACACCACCCATTTATTTAATACTTAAAGCTAATTCTTTGGGGTAGCTGTTATAATCTCCAGTTTAGAGATTGTAGGGGTAGGAAAGGATCCTTTCCTCTACCTCCTGGGTTCTGTGGATGGCTTCTCCTGCAAAGGAGTGGCCAAGAGCTAAGTACAGAACAGGTGTATAGTGTAGTTGTTTGTGAACCGTTGGTACAGGGAGTCGACTCCCTCTCCCTGCAAACAAGGCACCATGCTGCTCTCTTGTGCATCCTGGGGAGACAGGACACAATTCTGGATCCTGCTTTTGCTGGTGAAACTGCTGATCCTCCCATAACTGGAAGAACAGACCCAGGCCCCAGGACCTAGGCAGTGCTCACCTGTCCTCTGCCATCAGCATGCGCTGTATTCAGCGGTACCAGCGGGAACCATACTTTTTGATTCTCCATGGACTAGGACTTCTTTCCTCCTGGACTAGCTTTAAGTGGGGTCAGGAATTAGCGCTCAAACTTCCTTTTGTTTTATTCATATCCAGTTAATCTGTGTTGGCAGTACAAAAACCCATTGAAAAAAATAGAGAAATCACTTTCACTTTCAAATAAGGAACTAGAAAATTAATCTTTAATTGGATGAAGATAACCTGGTGTGTCATTTACCCAGGGTTTTCACAAAGTGGATGGCAGCAGGACTACACAAGTCCTGACTTGCTATTACGTTTCAGTGACCTTCTTGATTGCCAGCAATTGAGCTAGTAGGCTGAATTTGTACTGGAAATACATTATCCATTCATAGTTTGATCATTTGGCTTTGTCCTGAGTCTTAGCATTTAAAAGGAAATATGTTGGGAGATAAAATCTCTATGTGTCTCTAGCATTTTTGTATGTGTTACAAGGAACTAATCATGAGTGTGCGGAGAGTTGAATACAAGACTGTGTATTGCTGATACTCATGAAAAATGGGAAATATCTGGAATAGTCAACTGTAAGAGATTGGTTAGATTCTGGTACAGTGATACAGTGGGATATACAGCAGCCATTTACAAATGATGATGTAGGAGAATACTTCAAAATCAAGGGTGTTTATAATAGTGACTTCCCTGGTGGTCCACTAGATAAGGCTCCATGCTTCTAATGCAGGGGGCCAGGGTGCTATCCCTGATCAGGAAACTAGATCCCACATGCCACAACTAAGAGTTTACATGCTGCAATTAAAGATTTTGCATGCCCCAACTAAAAAAGATCCCTTTTTTAGTACCTCAGTGAAGATTGAAGATCCCACATGCTGCAACTAAGACCTAGTGCAGCCAAATATTTTTTAAAAAGTGTTCGTGATATATTACGAGGGAAAAGCTGGCCTCAAAATAAATCATAGTAGTGGTCTATTTTAAAAGTCTTACACACACACCCACACCCACACACATGCACACAGACACATTGAATGACTATATCCCACAGATTATTAGTACTTGTTATACTTTGTGATGGGATATGGATGTTTTTATTTTCTTCTTCAGTTATGAATATTTTTCTACAAAATACAGCTGATTACTTCTGCAATCAGGCATTTATAAAAGCTTATTATAAGAAGGGGTAGAGAAATAAACACCTGTCCCTATACAGTTGCAGCAGGCCACCATAGGGAGTCACTTCTGGAGCCCCAATCTCACCTCATCCTCTCAGGGCGCCCCAGGCTCTGGCCAGCTTGCTGGGACAATTCTCTCGGTCTCTGACCTACTCCTTGCTATTGATATCTGGACAATGCCTGTCCTTTTTGACCAGAGGCATTTGTGAAAAACTATAACCTGAATGAAATTCTCCTGAAACATAATCCTGTATTAATGGGAAGATGGAAAAGAGAATATTTAAGAAATTAACTTTATCTTCAGATCATCTAGACGATCCCCCAGCCCTGCCAATTTTAGATGGAATTTTAATTGAATTCTTTTTGAGTACTTTTGTAGCTTTTGAGAAAAAATTTTTCGAGTGTCCAGCTGCAGCCTCCTTTGAGCACTTGGCTCTTGTTTGAGAACTCTGAAGTCTGTTGCTATGGAAGCAATACTCAAGTCAGACTGCAACAGGAGGACCTCTCCTGAGTCCCCAAGAACATATTGTTTCCTTCTGTTTGGTTCCTTTGGTTTAAGTAGATGCAGAAACTCTCACTTTCCACATGGCCTGTTCTCTGTGGCCAGACCTTGATGAACGGATGGTCAAAGAGAGCAAATAATTCCCAACTGTTTGAGATGCCCATCTCAGAAAAAGGCAGGTGGAATTTTGATGGATGAATTCTAATGAGAATTTGAGTCTTTGTTTTGCACAGATGCTTTGAAGAACTGGCCAATCTGTCCCATAAATGGGTTTAAGTTTATCATGGCTCCTAAGTAACAACATTTTCAGCTGATCAATGCTTCTGTACCTTGCAAACTGCTGCTGCTACTGCTGCTAAGTCGCTTCAGTCATGTCTGACTCTGTGTGACCCCATAGACGGCAGCCCACCAGGCTCCCCCATCCCTGGGATTCTCCAGGCAAGAACAGTGGAGTGGGGGGCCATTGCCTTCTCTGACCTTGCAAACTACTGGAGCCTAAATCTGTTGTGTATAACCAAAGCTCACCTCGAAGGTGCATGGTACTTTCCTATAATACTTGCAAACTACAAAGTGTTTCTTACACTTCTTATATATTTTTAATTCATATTCTTGCTTTAGAATTCTATGAAGTTAAATGTTAGCATAACTCTTACTTTTATTGGAGGCTTAGGAAAGCCAAATGATTTTTCTCAGAGTGCCGTAGAGTGACAGTGCTGTTACGTGCTGTGTAGGAGCAGCTAATCAACACCCTATTCAACCAAGAGTGACCATCAGTTTGTGGCCTGAAGCCAACCATCTTGAAAGTCCCCATGAAGAATGACATATAAGTAAAAAGATTCAGCAAGATTATGAGAGAGAGGAAGGATGATAAGGAGCAAAATTCCAGGAATTCCTTGGCAGTTCAGTGGTTAGGACTCCATGTTTTCACTGCCCAGGGCCCAGGTTCGATCTCTGGTTAAAGAACTAAGATACTGAAAGCTAAGTGGCACGACCAAAAAAAAAGAAAAAGAAAAAAAAGAAAAAGGAGCAAACCTCCATGTGGGTAAACCATGCATTCTTCACATTTCAGTTTATCTATGCAAAGCTTAACATATCCTGAAACTCCTCAAGAGTGTGCAGCAAATAGAAATTTTTCTGAAAAACAAATATTCTACAAAAACTAAAACAAGCTAAATGCCAATCAAGAGTAGCAGGGACATATAAATGGTGGTGTAGTTATAGAATGGAGGAACAGTGATGAAAACAGAATGACAGACAAAACTTACGTTCCTTGTGCTGGATGAGAAAAACAAGAGACAAAAGAGCATGTGCTGTATGAATCCATTTATACGATGTTCCAGCTGAACTGTTTATCTGAACTGATCTCTAGTGGAAAGAAAATCTGTCAGGCTTGCCTGGGAATTTGGGAGTATGGGGGTGAGGCAGAGTGGACCGGGGAGCTTTCTGAAATGATGAAAATGTGCTCCATCTTGATTGGGGTGATAGTCACATGGGTGTATGTATTCGTCAAAATGTACACTTAAAATCTAACCGTTTATTGTCTATAAATTATACCTTGATGAAGAACAAGTGTATTTTATAGCCTTTCTCTGTGAGGCATTTTTCTAAGTGCTTTACATGATTTAACTTTATTATCACAAAACTATACAGGAGAATATATGTTTATTTGCACTTTACAAATGGGGAAACCGAGGCACAGAGTGGTTACATAAATATCTAAGGCAATGGGGCTGGGATTTGAACTAGGGGCCGGATTTGAACAGATTCAAACAGGGATAGTTCGGGTCCAGAGGTGGACGCTTAGCTGCTGAATCATATTTCACACTTGCCAGCAGTGGCAGCCAGCTTGCTGTTTCCTGTTTCCTATAACAGCTTTTCAAATTTGCTCATATAAGCAGAAAGAATCTGGTTACTTAAGTACACCTATTCACATTGGGCATTGGGGTGTTTCAATGATTCCCTTTAGCTTCATGGGAGACAACACCTGAATTGCAGACTGGCCTTGCTGATTATCATGAAGACCAGTTGCCAGCACTTTGTTCATTAATCATTGTTCAGTACAGTTTATTATAAGATAAGCAAAACCATGTGCTTGATGTTGCCAAGAAATAGAAGGTGAAAGTAATTCTGGCATTAAGATTTGAAAGAAGACTCATTCACTCCAGTTTGATAGTTATAACTCACTGTATAGTTTATTATTTGCTGAGAAAAATGAACAGTGACACCAGTGTTCACTGTAGTTGACTGTGAGGAATGAAACTGAGCTGGGAGGAAGATTTCTAATTTTTCGGTTATATGCTGGCATATCATTTGCAATTTTTATTCTAAGTATGCATTCTGAATGAGCTATTTTAAAAAAATTTTAAACAGTGATCGAATTAACTATCCCTGTTTATGTGAAGGTTAGTAATTTTGCATTAATCATACATTGAAAAAACATGTACTGACTGTCTACTAGATGCCAGGTACTAGTACTGGAGATATATAGGAATTAGTAGTCTATCTAGTGGGTCAGACAGACATGAGTGAATAATTACGAAATGAGGTAGGTACTCTGAAGTTGAAGGAACTTAGATTAGACCAGGGAATAATGCCCCAGTTCTCCTTTTAGCTATGTGCCTTTGTTTAGTCGCTCAGTCAAGTCCCACTTTTTGTGACCCCATGGACTGTAGCCCATCAGGCTCCTCTGTCCATGAAATTTTCCAGGCAAGAATCCTGGAGTGGATTGCCATTCCTACTCCAGGGGATCTTTGTGACCCAGGGATTGAACCTGCGTCTCTTGTGTCTTCTGCAATGGCAGATGGAATCTTTACCACTGAGCCACCTGGGAAGCCCCTATTAGCTACACTAATGTACAGATTACTATATCATAGGTAGCTTTACATGACTTCCAGGTGGGGGTGGGCTGGGGAGTGCAAGGAAATGAGATATTTCTGAGTGACTTAGGATTCTACAGTCCTCTTATTTTATGAGTATTACTGGAAGCATGCCCAGTACATGGAAGATATGGAGCTGATTCTGCATGTAAACATGACTTGCAAGACATCATTTTTTTCCTAATCTTGGTTTCCCATACTAAAGTGGTTGGGGAATTCCCTGGTGCTCTAGTGGTTAGAACTCCACGCTTTCACTGCAGTAGACCTGGGTTCAATTCCTAGTCATGAAACTAAGCTCCTGCAAACCACAGGATATGGTTGAAAAAAGAAAAAAAAAGTGGTTGGCAGTTGTCAGAGAACTAAATTGCAAGATTGATATTTGAGTGCTTTTCTCTGTTCCATGGCTATGGAATGTATCCCTAAGTTCAGTCACTGTCTTCCTATTTTGCTAGAGGCAGAGTGAGTAGGGGAGCTGGTTTGAAAATTCTCCAAGCCAGGCTTCAGCAATACGTGAACTGTGAACTTCCAGATGTTCAAGCTGGTTTTAGAAAAGGCAGAGGAACCAGAGATTGAATTGCCAACATCCACTGGATCATCGAAAAAGCAAGAGAGTTTCAGAAAAACATCTATTTCTGCTTTATTGACTATGCCAAAGCCTTTGACTGTGTGGATCACAATAAACTGTGGAAAATTCTGAAAAAGATGGGCATACCAGACCACCTGAACTGCCTCTTGAGGAACCTGTATACAGGTCAGGAAGCAACAGTTAGAACTGGACATGAAACAACAGACTGGCTCCAAATAGGAAAAGGAGTACGTCAAGGCTGTATATTGTCACCCTGCTTATTTAACTTATATGCAGTGTACGTCATGAGAAATACTGACTCATGTACACCCGTGGCAGATTCATGTCAATGTATGGCAAAACCAATACAGTATTGTAAAGTAAAATAAAGTAAAAATAAAAATTAAAAAAAAGAATTAAAAAGCATTACAGAAAATAAAAAAGAAAAAAGAGAAACACTGGGCTGGAGGAAGCACAGGCTGGAATCAAGATTGCCGGGAGAAATATCAATAACCTCAGATATGCAAAAGACACCACCCTCATGGCAAAAAGTGAAGAAGAACTGAAGAGCCTCTTGATGAAAGTGAAAGAAGAGAGTGAAAAGTTGGCTTAAAGTTCAACATTCAGAAAACTAAGATCATGGCATCTGGTCCCATCATTTCATGGCAAATAGATGCGGAAACTGGAAACAGTGGCTGACTTTATTTTTCTGGGCTCCAAAATCACTGCAGATGGTGACTGCAGCCATGCAATTAAAAGACGCTTACTCTTTGGAAGGAAGGTTATGACCAGCCTAGACAGCATATTAAAAAGCAGAGATATTACTTTGCCAACAAAGATCCATCTAGTCAAGGCTATTGTTTTTCCAGTGGTCATGTATGGATGTGAGAGTTGGACTGTGAAGAAAGCTGAGTGCCAAAGAATTGATGCTTTTGAACTGTGGTGTTGGAGAAGACTCTTGAGAGTCCCTTGGACTGCAAGGAGATCCAACCAGTCCATTCTAAAGGAGATCAATCCTGGATGTTCATTGGAGGGACTGATGTTGAAGCTGAAACTCCAATAGTTTGGCCACCTGATGAGAAGAGCTGACTCATTTGAAAAGACCCTGATGCTGGGAAAGATTGAAGGCAGGAGGAGAAGGTGACGACAGAGGATGAGATGGTTGGATGGCGTCATCAACTCGATGGACGTGGGTTTGGGTGGACTCTGGGAGCTGGTGATGGACAGGGAGGCCTGGTGTGCTGTGGTTCATGGTGTCTCAAAAAGTTGGACACGACTGAGCGACTGAACTGAACTGAACTGAACTGAACTACTGCCTACTTTCTAGAGCCTCTTGTAATAGAAATGCCAAGCGGCCCACTAATGACCAGGGTAGAAAGAACTCTACGTCCAGGGCAGTCACAGGGCCTTTGTCATATAAAGGAAAATACACTCATCATCATGAACGGCTGTTGTCTTTAGAGTCAGAAGAAGAATGGACAATGGCACACTTTTCTTCCTGCTTTAGTTTAAATGAAAAGTCGTTTTTATTAACAGATTGTAAAATGTGGCACAAGTGGTAAATAATCCACCTGCCAATACAGGAGATGCAAGAGATGCTTTAATACCTGAGTTGGAAAGACCCTCTGGAGAAGGAAATGGCAACCCACTCCGGTATTCTTACTTGGAAAGTTCCATGGACAGAGGAGCCTGGTGGGCCACAGTCCATGGGGTCACAAAGAGACACAACTGAGCACACACGTGTGCACACACGCACACACAGCTGTAAAAAGGTAAGTTTTATTTAGGACAATTAGCACCATATGGTGCACCTGTACCAAGCATGTCTTCTTTAATACTGTGTTCCTGCCTATTTAAAATGTGAATGATTGCTTCTGCTTCCCCTGCTCCAGTACATTCAGTGTAGTTTAATCCTTCCTGGAACACTGTTGTCCTTCAATACCTTCTTTATAATCATTCCTGATTTTGGAATGGTTCTGTAATTGGAAATCAGCCTCACTGGGCAGGTGCATGTCTTAAGCTCTTCACAATGGCCTAATGGCCTATCAGCCTAATTAAACTACAGGAACATAAGAACAATTAGGTGGGAGGATTTGCAAAATGAAGGCATGTTAGTAATCTGTGTCGTCACAGAGACCTCACTCAGACCTAACTGCTTGGATGTGCTGATTGTATCAATGGAAAGAAAAATCAAAGAAAATTTTCCATATTTCATGACTCCAGTCTATTCTTAGCTGTGACCCTAAGGCTTCTGTGGTGTCAGAGAATTTGTTTGTAACCACAACTTCTGGATTGGACAGAGAAATGCCACTTCTGACCCCTTCTCTGTTTGCAAATCAGTGGGAAATAATAAAGAGAATAAGAAGCAGTAAATGTCCCTCTTTATTGAGATTAGGAAACATTCATATCTGGACTCATAATACTGTATTTGAAAAAGGACTTTCAGGTTAATGAAAACTGTATCAGTGTGAAGATAGACTCAGAAAGAAGGGTGGAGACTTTGGATTTCAGGCACAGATAAGACAGAATGCAGAATTCTTCATTTCACAGCCTTGGCTTGAAACGAGGTCAGCGTGCATAGACTGACAGCAACGTTCTGTGCTGGGTAAGCGCAAAATAGCGCTGGGTGACCTTGGGCAACAGCCAAGGAAACACACAGGAAACACAAAGACACTCCATCTTTGCCATTTCAGAAGACTATGGGTGGGTGGAGGATATACTATGAGGAATAAATAGCTCTCCAGTATCTACGTGTGCCAAAGAAGTGTGAAGACATCACTGTCTACCAAAACCTTCGACTGAGTAGCTTCACTGGGAAAAGGGAAACTTCCACCTAGCCCAGCGCCACTCACAAAGTTCACAGAGTATTGATAAGATTTCTGGAGGCAGCAAGCCTCAAGTGCTCACCAGCTCATTTGCCTGATCCTTATCCCCTTACTATCTATTCTCACCACATGACTCAGAAATAATATCTCCCTCCCTCAGTACTAGTCCATTAACAGTTAATTTCCAAGTGTGGTACTGGAAAGAGACTGGAGTGAATAGGATGGAGAGAAAGGGGTATGTGTGTAATATTGCCACTTTTATTAAAAATGAATTTTATTAATTTTTGAATTTGAAAAGGGGAAAACTTTAACTCTCAGGAATAAAACAGAGTAGAAAAATGCAAAGAGTTAAAAAGAGAAAAAAGAGTGAGAGAGAAAAATAATAGTCATAGTAAACAGAGGAGAACCAACATATGACTAACTGGCATCCCTCACACACTGTGCCATAGGCTTTTATGAAGGCTGACACCAGAACCTACAGAACAGAGAGAAAGGACGTGTAAATACCATTTATGTTCCCACTTCATCACCACCACACATACACACACAACACATACAAGTCAACTATTCACACATGGATTTAAAAAAATTACTCTTGTGTATGAACAAAAATGAAAACACAAATAAATTACTTAAGGTATTCCAAACCTTTCTCACATTGTTTCTTTTGGGTGAAACCCCTTTAATCCAGTCATTAGTATTTGTGTTTCCTCATATAGTGTGGTCTTTATGCCATTAAGATCACTTCACTAAAAAGCATCTTTGCATCATCTCCAGAATCTCTTTTTGAGATAGGAAACATTTTTGGAGACAACTTGTCACTTTGGGACACCAAAATGAGTAATTCTCAGTAGTGGGGAGAAAAAAGGGGAGGAGGAAGATACTATAGATCTGAAGCATTCATTCCTGTTTTTCTTCTTTAAAGCTGAAACTCCATGACAGAAGTATTGATCTGTGGAAATAGCTTGTTTCTCCCCACTCTCCTCAAAGCAGAAAATTCAGCACCTGTACTTAGAATTCTGTTGGAGGAGTGGCTGGACTCAAAGTACATTAGGAATCCAACTGCAGTTCAGTGTTGGTGTATTCAACAAGTTGCAGCAGTTCTTCAAAGTATATAGGCTATGGTTTCTGGTTGGGATGACCTCACCAGGACCCTTGACAACAGTGCTGGAGCAAAGGAGAATAAAACAGTTAGTTGAGACTTCAAAGACAGAAGATGAACAGAAGATGACACATGAGAAATAGCACAGGGTAGGAAGCTGATTTCTTCCCTCACATTCCAGTAGTATTTGTCACTCAGTCGTGCCTGACTCTGTAACCCCATGGATTATAGTCCACCAGGCTCCTCTGTCTATGGCGTTCTGCAGGCAAGAATACTGGAGTGAATTGCGATGCCCTTTTCCAGGAAATCTTTTCAACCCAGGGTTCGAACCTGGATCTGCCACATTGCAGGCAGATTCTTTACCATCTGAGCCACCAGGGAAGCCTAACATTCTGGTTAGGGTGGGTTAAGGACAAAGTAGTTTTGACTCTTAAATCCTGTTTGGCCTGAGAGACTCCTCTTATTTCCTCCAGAATAAACAAATAAAGGATAGAATCAATCTTTATAAAACACTTGCACATGGGGCTTCCCTGGTGGCTCAGTGGAAAGCAATCCTCCTGCCAACACAGGAGACATAGATTTGATCCCTGGGCTTGGAGAATCCTGCATGCTGCGGACCAGCTAACCCCATATGCCACAACTACTGAATCTGTGCTCTAGAGCCTGGGAGCCTCAACTACTGAAGCCCACGTGCACTAGAGCTGATGCTCTGCAATAAGAGAGGCCACTGGAATGAGAAGCCCATGCACTGAAAATGGAGAGTCGCTCCTGCTCACTGCAACTAGAGAAAGGCCCATGCCACAGCCAAAAACAAACAGATAAATAAAATTATATTTAAAAAAAACCCCAAAACTTGCACCTTAAGAAGGGCAGATGGAGTGGTGATACTGATTTTGATAGAAACTGTACAAGATTGGGGGGCTGGCATGAGTCACTGATGGCCCCTCATCCACTGAGGCTCATCACCATCATGCTGTCAGGGTAGCCTGCACTGCTCGATACTCTTGGAAGGGAGGCAGTACCTAGTGACTAGTACTAGGGTCATAGATAAGGGTCTGGGCTCTGCGGGCAGAAAGACTCAAATTTTCTTGGCTCTTTCTATCCTACTCTTGCTTGCACTCATTTTGCTTCAGTAAGTGACATAGTTTCTCCAAGCCCTGATTTTATCTAATGCTTAAAAAAGCAATAGTGCCCGATTTACACAGTGGTTGCAAGGTTTAACTAAGCTATATTAAAATGTTTGAGCAGCATTGGTTAGTGTTATGGTTTCTAGTCTTAGTTGAGAAAAGTCAAAATGAAAGGTGTTTTGGGATCCCCTGGTGGTCCAGTGGTTTAGAATCCACCTACCAATGTAAGGGACATGGCTTTGGTCCCTAGACCAGGAAGATTCCACATGCTGTTGAGCAACTAAGCCTGTGTGCCACAACTACTGAGCCTGCTCTCTAGAATCTAGTGTGCCTCAGCTACAGAAGCCTAGGTATCTAAAGCCCACGATCCTCAGTGAGAAGTCACTGCAGTGAGAAGCCCATGCACCACAATGCCACAGCAAAGAGCAGCCCCTGCTGGCTGCACCCGGAGAAAGCCCACACTCAGCAACAAAGAACCAGTATAGTCATAAATAAATAAAAAGATGAAAGGTGGTTAGAACTGCCACACAGGGTCCTCTATTAAGAGTTATGAAGTTATAATAAGTGGATGCTCTTTTTTTATTATTAATGATGACTATAAAGAAGTTATCATCAAAAGTACAATACCTGCTCAGTAGACCCTGGCAACAAGATACGACATTGGTTGTATTTCTGACTAAGCTGGAGTTGAAGGCATTCTCCAAAATGTGGTGGCAGTTGATGTCTGCAGGAGTGTTGGTAAGCATGCCTAGAAGTGGAACAGAGTGCCATTTATTTAATTAATGATGTCACTGAACTCTTCTTCTATTCTTGACTTCTCCACCATGCTCTGCACATTTCACATCACAGGATGCTTAAGAGCAGCTCTACCTCCCAGCTCTCTACAGCAACGTATGCTGTGGATGTAGGTGGTGGGCACTGTGCCCCCAAAGTTGCCATCCTGTGAGCGCAGGGAGACAGGACACAAACAACACAATATAATACCTGCAATGCAGGCCGTCAGGAAGCAGGCGATGGTCCCCGCAATCAGAGCTCTCATTGCTCCTGCGGTGATGTCACGCTTTCTTGAAGGAGCCATGGAACCTGGGGAACGTGGGAGAAAGTATGAAAGGTTAATGTTGAGGATATTGACTTCAATTCCAAATTCCCTGCCTCTGAGAGTTCTAGGGTTGGAGTCTCAGGTCAGCTGACTTTTCTTTTCCTTTTGTAAACTGACTGGGAAGATTCAGGATTCAAGAGCTAAGTGATGAGCTCCACACCCAGAGAAGTTTCTCTGGTGTAGGAGACCTCACAGTGTGTTGAGGGCATGGCAAGGCAAATGGGTTGCAAGGAGGGATCCCAAATATCTGCCATCTCTCACCATCCCCTTCTTTGCCTATGGTGGCACAGAATTAATTAATCATAGCATTTTCCCATTGAACTTCCACTGGCCCTCAGAATCCTTCTCTAGGTGGTCATTAAAAATCTATTGGAATTGGTATGCAAAGTGAAATGTATTTGTCATCTTTGAGTGGGGTAATAATATCTGTACATTTGAGCAAATTCTTCCTGATGTTAGCCAGGACACACATAGGAAAACTACATTGCAGAGCAGGGGCAAAAATAGACCCCAAAGAATTTACTGCTGTTGCAGTGTCTCTTTTTCTAACACAAATAATGTTACAGAGCAACATGGAGATCAGAAGCACATTTACACCGTATCTGTAGATGAAGAATATTCTTTTCACTTACTGAGTCCGCCGATCACTATTCCCAGGGAACCAAAATTGGCAAAGCCACAGAGAGCATAAGTGGAGATTGCCTCAGAACGCATCTGGAAATAAGCATAAACACACAGATGTATACATGATGTGACCTAGTTTAGTAAATCTGATATCCTAACTGGGCTTCCAATTCTGACTATGAAATCACTATTGACAGATAAATGTACAGTGTATGGTATCAAACACCCATTGTTTTTTCCATCTCCCCTTGAATTTTGGGGAAGGAAAAGGGGCTGTGTGGGTTCAGAGACTTCATGAAGTTCTTAGATTGGTAGTCTTGACCTCTACAAATGCTATTTTCTACTCAATGATAACTTTTATATTGTGTCAGGCAAAGTATTAGCTACTGATGATACAAAATTGGTTCTAGAAAATACTCACATTACGCTTATTTGACAGAGGATTTATTCAGAATGTATAAAGAAATGCTGTAACTCATTAAGAAGACAAGCACCCAATAAAAAACAGATAAAAAGATTTCATGAAAGATACGCAAGTGGCCAAAACAAGCACATGAGATGTTTGACGTCAATTATCACCAGGAAAATGAAAATTAAATGAAAACAATAAACTATCACTATGCATGCATTAAAATGGCAAAAAAAGATGGACAACACGAAGTGTTGACAAGGATGTGGAGCAATTGGAATTCTTTTACACTATTAGTGGGAATGTAAAGTGACACAGCCTGTTCGTAAAATATGAACATACCTAGCAGGGATTTTTTTTGTAATCGAATTAACATAACAGCCTGTATGATCAATAATACCACTCCTAGGAATGTTCCCAGGAGAAATAAAAATGTATGCCTACAAGGAGATTGTACATGAGTATTTAAAGCAGCCTTATTCACAATAGCCCCAAGCTGGAAATAGCTCAAATGTCCTTCAACAGCCAAATGGATAAATGAAGTGTGGAAATGACTTCACTTTCACGCATTGGAGAAGGCAATGGCAGCCCACTCCGGCGCTCTTGCCTGGAGAATCCCAGGGACGGCAGAGCCTGGTGGGCTGCCGTCTATGGGTTCGCACAGAGTCAGACATGACTGAAGCGACTTAGCAGCAGCAGCAGCATACATAAAATAGGATACTACTCTGCAATAGAAAGGAAAAAACTAACACATGCAACAATATGAATCCTGAATCCATTTATATGAAATTCTAGAACAGGCAAAAATGATCTATAGTGGGAGAAAGATCACTGGTTTCCTGGGACCGGGTTGGGGTGGGATGAGGTGTTGTTGACAACTGGCAAAGGGAAGTTTTCTAGGTGTGGTGGAAATGTTCATTATCTTGATTGTGGGCGTGGTTACAAAGGTGACAGATTTATCAAAATATAGGCCTTTTTTGGTATGTAAATTATACTTCAGTGAAAAGGAATTATCATAGTAAAAAGGAAGTTCACAGATAGCAGAGAGGCTCCTTTCAGCTATCTGTGGTGTGTGCTTGCCTTTCTTTTTTCCTCAGCTCTGACCAGATCATAGGAATATTAGGTGCTAGGAGAGTGAATAGTCTTTTCACAGGGAAAGATGAGAAGATGGCAGGTGGATTCTTGGAAGCATGAGCGTGACCCTCCTTCTCTGTTCCAGTGGACATGACAGGCTGCTCAGTCCAGATAATCTTCCTCAGATTGAGCAGCTGACTGTGGGAGGCTTGGAAGATTCAGTGGGCTCAGTTGTTCACCAGAGGCACAGCCAAACTGGCAAAGGCACCCACATGACCAAGGCAATAATCTTCTTTACCAAAATCCTGAAAAATCTATGATTTGGTTTGAAGAACAAACCAGGCTAACACTCTATCAAAAGTAGCAGTGACTTTTTTTTTTCCTCTCTTTTTTTTTTCATTAACCGAATTTTTAAAAGCTCACATTCAAGGTTCAAGTGGTAATGGTAAGTTTTTTTGTTGATTATAAAGCTCCTCTTCTCTTTCACAATTTCTGAGAACTCCTTTGTTGATATTCTCCATCATCATGCAGACAGGAAAAAAAAATATATTTCAAGTGTTTGGGCAGTCCACTGTTTGCGGAAAAGCTCATCCTTGTCCCCTGCTCAGTCTATTGCTTTTTCATTTAGTTCAATTGGCTTCAAAAATAGGCAAGCTTGTTAAGAGGCCATGGGGAAGGAGATGGCAAAAAGTGCTGAAGATTCCCTCCTCATTTCTGAGGATCTAGGGGAAGGAGGGACACAGATGTGGCCATGTAGGGTCTTATAATAAGAGGAAAAGTAGGCTGGGATGATTCCACTTAGCCTTTGCCCAAGGGTTATGTGATAGAAAGAGCTGCACTGTACTAGGAAATTAATAATAGTTCTTTCAGCTCTCCTTGTACTGGATCAAAGATGCCACAGGTACAAGGAAAGTCATTGTAGCATTACTTCTAATAGCTAAAAAATTGTAATAGTGTTCATCAACAAGGGACTGGTTGAAATAAGTTATGATGTGCTCATATTGTGTCACAGGCATCCAAGATACGTTACCAAGGGCAAAGAGCATTGCTAACAACAGAGAGCATGATGTGAAATGTGGAGAGGAGCTGAATCGTAGAGAAATAAGGAGGATGACTTCCTTTTCCCTGTACACCTCTTGTACCTTTTGAGTTCTGTACCATGGTACGTTTTTTGTGTAAACAAACATGCAAAGTATTATCTTTATTCTAAGAAAAAGAAGATGGTGAAAATGATGGAGTGAAAAAGAGCTCATTCTGGGGGTAACATGCTACATATGCATTCCTCTTTTTTTTAAACTGAAGTATATTTGATTTACACTGCTTTGTTAGTTTCTTCGGCTCAGCAAAATGATTCAGATATATAGATATGTATATATTCTATACAGATATGTATTCTTTTCCATTATGGTTTATTACAGGGTATAAATTTAGTTTGCTGGTCTGTACAGTAGGACCTTATTGTTTATCTACTTCATGTATAGTAGTTTCTAATCTGCCAATACCAAACCTAATTTTTCCCTTTTCTCTTTCCCCTTTGGTAACTGTAAGTTTGTTTTCCATGTCTGTGAGCCTGTGTCTGCTTCATAAATAATTTCATTTGTGTTATATTTTAGGTTTCACTTAGATATAAGTGATATCATACGGTATTTTTTTTTCTCTTTCTGACTTACTTTCCTTAGTCTGATAATAGCTAGGTTCATCCACGTTGCTGCAAATCACATTATTTTATTATTTTTTATGGCTAAGTTGTATTCTATTGTGTTTATGTACCATATCTTCTTTATCCATTCATCCGTTGATGGACATTTAGATTGCTTCCATGTCTTGGCTATTGTAAATAGTGCTGCTATGAACACTGGGGTGCATGTATCTTTTCATATTACAGTTTTCTCTGAGTATATTCCCAGGAGTGGGATTGTTGGATCATAGGTTCACTCTAGTTTTAATTTTTTGAGGAAAAGTGAAAGCGAAAATCTCTCAGTCGTGTCTGACTCTTTGCGACCCCAAGGACTATATAGTCCATGGAATTCTCCAGGCCAGAATACTGGAGTGGGTAGCCTCTCCCTTCTCCAGGAGATCTTCCCAACCTAGGGATTGAACCCAGGTCTCCTGCATTGCAGGTGGATTCTTTACCAGCTGAGCCACAAGGGAAGCCCAAGAATACTGGAGTGGGTAACCTATCCCTTCTCCAGCAGATCTTCCTGACCCAGGAATCAAACTGGGGTCTCCTGCATTGGAGGTGGATTCTTTCCCAACTGAGCTATCGAGAAACCTCCATACTATTTTCCATAGTGGCTGTACCAATTCCAACCAACAGTGTAAAAGGGCTCCCTTTTCTCTATACCCTCTCCAACATTTGTTATTTGTAGACTTTTTAATGATGGTCCTTCTGACTGGTGTGCAGATGTGCTCATTGCAGTTTTGATTTTCATTTCTCTAATAATTAGTGATGGGCATCTTTCCATGTGTCAGTTGGCCATCTCTACATATGCATTCTGAACACTTAGATGAAGGTCATCAGTGTGCATAATTCAATGGATAACACTGGGTTTTTGCCTTATGGACCCAGGTTTTATGCTTTAGTCACATTGTACCTTTTCCAGGAGATGGTGGGGACACTCCCACCACTTGTTGGTTGGTAAACAGAAATTGTAAGAACTCGTCCCCATTTGGTTGATTGGAAATAAGACATTTGGAAAAACAAAATGCTTTCTCTTTTGTGACTCAACAACAGCAAAAGCCATTGAGTTCCTGTCTCCAAATATCCTTCTGTGAGTCTGCCCCTGGTTGGGCTCACTCCCAACCCACATCAGCTCTACTGTTCTATTTCTATCCTCTTAATAACCTGTTCACAAACCCGCTTAGTACAGCCAGAACTGAGAGCTCACTTTGCTTAATAACAAAACTACTTTTTCCAGGCAATCGGCAGTAGGGGATGGAAAACATTTCACTTAATTTAGCCTATTCTTTACTTTTGGCAGGGAAGCCAGCTAGTTTGTGGCAGCATCCAAACGATGAGGACGTTTGGCCAAGCTCCATTGCGTGGTCAGTTGAAGAATGAACATTTGACAAACAGGAGACCTGCAGAGCTATTGTTCATCTCAGATGTGTGGGTCAGAATGCCCCCGACCATAAGTACAAATCAATACTGCCCTAGAGTATGCTGTTATATTTGTGTAACATGTGGGAGTAATCTGTGTGTTTGGTGTTTGGGAGGCTGGGAGAGATGGTCAGAGGTGGGCAGTCTCAGTTAGAACCTTGAACAGCATGCTTTTCCTTCCCTTTCCCTTTAAAGCCAAATATGTGCCTAGGACATTAATTCCAAGCAGATTGTTTTGATGAGTAATGGTGGTGGTAGGAAATGTTTGCCATTTCCCTCAGAGTTTCCATGTGTGACAATTCTGTTCTTCAGAAAAGTAGAAGCTGGAGACTCAGCTGCAAATATGGCTGAAATAACAGCCTCACCTGGATGCCCTTATCCCATTCAAGGCCAAGTAGACATGAGCCTCTCCTTGCAGGCTATGGACCTGAAATCATGACATAATTATAGGGCCTGAGCTTTTTCTCTTCCCTCATTCACTTGGAGGACAGCTGCTGTGTCTCACTGCCCCTTTAATATGTCCAGTCACTAGGTGGCACTTAGGGAGTTTCTCAGAGATCAGTTTCTTAAACAAGAAGAAAGAGAACTTCATGATCATTAGATGATGAGTCCCATGAGAACAGAAGCTTTATTACTCGTTTAACACTGTGGCACAGTGCTCAAAGAAGACATTCCATAAATATCTGATGTGAAAGTGAAGTGAAAGTGAAAGTCACTTAGTTGTGTCTGACTCTTTGCAACTCCATGGACTATATAGTCCATGGAATTCTCTAGGCCAGTATACTGGAGTGGGTAGCCATTCCCTTTTCCCAGGGGATCTTCCCAACCCAGGGATCAAACTCAGGTCTCCTGCATTGCAGGCAGATTCTTTGCCAGCTGAGCCACCGGGGAAGTCCAAGAATACTGGAGTCAGTAGCCTATCCCTTCTTCAGCAGATCTTCCCAACCCAGGAATCAAACCGGGGTCTCCTGCATTGCAGATGGATTCTTTACCAGTTGAGCTATTGGTTATAATCCCAGCTCATGGATTTGCACTGATAGTGGCTCAAAAGTAAATGATCACAGTGGTAAAGATTAGCTGTGTTTCTTTCTACACACAATCACATACATTCATGTGCACATGCATACCCTGTGATTAACTCAACGTAACCCGATTGTGAAGTCAAAGATTTGGGGCCTGTTTTCTTCTCTGATGTACCCCAAATACCTGGCATGGTACCTGACACACAGAGGCACCAGCAGCTATTTGATGAATGTATGTATGTATTGAAGTATATTGGGAAGGAAATGTACTCACCGACATATATTGCTGCACACCATCCACAAATTTGGGTCCACCCACTTGTCTTAAATGGATCAATTTTGAGAGTTGCTGATAAGCCACAAATTCATTGAAGAATGTCTTATAACCTATGAGTTTGGCAACCATGAAGCTATCTTGCCAGTCTACTCCCATCATGAAGGCAAAGGGCATGAAGATGTAGGAGCATATTACCTACAAACAAAAAAAAGAAGACCTCATTAGAGCCGTGATTTGCTTCCAGTTCTTGGGCCTCATGCCTGTGCCCAGATTGTTCCCATCCCCTCTGTGTCCTTAGGCACAGAAATCCCTGTTCCTCCTCTAGCCTCTCTCTATCCTTTAGGAGTAAAGGTTGAAACTGGTCATTTGAAGTAAGGAAGGATTTGAGGGAAGGAGTCAGGAATGAATGATTCTGTGTTGGGGGAAGGAGGAGAGAGGGGTGGGAAGTTGGGGGGTTCCTGGTAAGTCTGTACATGGTAGAAGAGTGCACTATAGCCAGTTAGAGTATATTATAGACAGTTCATAAATCAGCTTTATTTTTAACAAAGATTGGCAGAAACAAAAAGGAGGAGGAATATGATAGAATTGTACCTCAAAACTCAGTTGTGGGTAGTCAAACATGTTTCCCAACCAGGACAGGGCTGAATTCATAAAAGACAGCAGGGCTAGGAAGGCAATCAAATTCACGGCGATGTTCGCCACCAGGGAAATGGATGAGGATGCTCCTTGTGTTGCAGCTTCTAGGAGATTCCTTGAATCACTTTATCAAAAAATAGCAATTGCAGAATTACTAAAAGATTGTCAGTGGATGGACATCATTGGTGTAGAAATGGCATAATCGGAGCTTATTTGAAAGGAGAGGCAAACTCTCAGACCCATGTCCTGGCTGAAATACTCACTCATCTGAATTCCATGAAATCATGAAAGGATTTAGTTTTTGAGTGTAGGTGATGGGCGTATGAGTGTCTAAGTGTTATACCACTCTTTTAATTTGGGGAAATAATTTATAATAAAAAATGGGAAAGAATAAAATACTATACGTTTAAACACTTATATTTGATGGCTTCCAGAAAATATTTATAAAATATTCACAGTATCAGTCAGTCAGTCAGTCAGTTCAGTCGCTCAGTCATGTCCGACTCTTTGCGACCCCATGAATCACAGCCCGCCAGGCCTCCCTGTCCATCACCAACTCCTGGAGTTCACCTGGGAGTTCACAGTATAAGAAGTAACAATTCAAGGAAGGTCTGTGTATGCATCCATCATCTCATTTAAGAAATGGAATGTCACATCAGCTTTGAGCACTCCCTCATTAATCACATCTTCTCTCTAATCTCAGAGGTACTTGGCCCACTAGGATTTGCTTAAGATTCCCTTTCTTTTTAATTTTCTTTACCCCTGAATAATATATTGTGTTAGTTTACACATTTGCTAGCTTTATAATTGAAATCCACATATTCCATATATATACTTTGGCAACTTGCTTTTCCGTGCATGGTTATGATTCTCTATATACAAACAATGGATGAATCTCAGAAACATTGGTTGACGAAGAATTGATGTGTTTGAACTGCGGTGTTGGAGAAGACTCTTGAGAGTCCCTTGGACTGCAAGGAGATCCAACCAGTCCATTCTCAAGGAGATCAGCCCTGGGATTTCTTTGGAAGGAATGATGCTAAAGCTGAAACTCCAGTACTTTGGCCACCTCATGTGAAGAGTTGACTCATTGGAAAAGACTCTGATGCTGGGAGGGATTGGGGGCAGGAGGAGAAGGGGATGACAGAGGATGAAATGGCTGGATGGCATCACTGACTCAATGAACGTGAATCTGAGTGAACTCTGGATGTTGGTGATGGACAGGGAGGCCTGGCGTGCTGCGATTCATGGGGTTGCAAAGAGTCAGACACGACTGAGCGACTGAACTGAACTGAACTGAAATTCTGTTATATAATGACATACTTTTGAACACCTTAAATTCCTTATTTTTTCCACCCCTTTCTCTTTCTTTCAAAAAGAGCAAATAGTAAATGAACCTAAGAGGGGTTAGGAATACTAATATCACATCTCATCATCCCTATTATATAAGAAACTTCTGGAAATGGTGATCCTATGATTCTCCTACAGTCTTAAATCATGGCCCAATGAAGCCCATGTGTGGGTTCAGCTGCTCAGTTGTGTCTGATTCTTTGTGACCCTGTGGACTGCAGCCTGCCATGCTCCTCTGTCCTCTGGGATTTTCCTGGCAAGAATACTGGGGTGGGTTGCCATTTCCTTCTCCAGGGGATCTTTCTGACCCAGGGATCAAGCCCATGTCTCCTGTGTCCCCTGCATTGCAGGCGGATTCTTTACCGCTGAGCTACCAGGGGGGCCACAATGAACTCTACATGATATTGAAAATTACCTATCTGTTCACCTGAACCTAATATAATACCACAGACCAACTATACTTCAATCTAAAAAGAAGTTAATTAAATGAAAGACCTGAACAGTCAAGGAAATGTACTGACATTTAGGTACTGGTAGTTGGGAGAGATTTCCTTGAGTGTTGAAAGAAGATATTTGGATGAAGTCTACATAGTTATGGGAAATTAAATTCACTTTAATTCACTGTGTTCTCTGCTAATAAAATTTTTGCTGCACTTTGAATTTGGACTGGAACAAAACTCTCCTTCCCCACCCCCAGCCTGCTACTTGGGTAGTAATTAACTATTAACTAGGTGAACTTGTCCCACTTACCCATTTTCCATTTTCATGGCATTCTTGAGGTTTATTTTAGGTGTTTCTGTCTCAGGCCAAAAAAGTTTAGAAACAGCCAGTGCTGCAGGTGCAGACATAACTGAAGCAGTTAACAAGTGAGAGGATGAAACCTGTGATTTCAAGAGAAAGACCAGTTTAAGGTTTAGCTTTTCTGTTGTGTTTAGAATGAATGACCCAAACACCTTACAAGGGAGGTGATGGGCAGGCATTGATTCTGTGCTAGAAATCAGTGTTTCTTTGGAGGCTTGGAAAAGCTCAATTAGTCATCTCCCGGGCATCAACTCGAGAGAAGGAAGGACATGGCATCAACTGACCACATCCTCTTGGAGAAGCACAAACCAAAAGTTTACCATTTCAGAAGAGAATTAATCCTGTGTTTAGGAACTTTCAAAGAAGATAACTCTACCTCTCTGTTCTCTCGAATGTTCAAATAGCCCCTAAAGCTATTTCATTATGTCATCAATTTAGGTGATGGGTATCTGGGGTGCCGGCATGGATACACCCCTCTCCATCTCCCTTCTGGTTTCCTGATGTCCTTTGTGCCTCTACATAATATCCGTTTATTCAGAGTCCCTTTAATCTGTAAGTTGGTTTTGTTTTCCTCACTGCAGTTCTGCTTAAACTCTTTCCCTTTCCCTCTCACAACCTCATCTTGTTTCTGGATTCTCTTCCCTGTGTTTCCAGAATTATAGAATCTGCTCCTCCCTCCCCACTCCCATTCCATCCAGCACAGTTTTGTGGCAGAATTCCTACAGCCAACCATCTGGGGCATGAGTCAAACTGCTGTTCCTGAGGTCACCACCCTTTTTGTCTTTCCTCTTCCCACTGATTGGCTCTGTAAGATTTGGATGAAGTCCTGGATTGAAACTTGCCTATCTTATAAGAATTCCTCATCAGCTGGACCACACAACTGCTATATTATTCCATTTCTCCATTGGAGGCTGTAAGCTCTGTGCTCGAGGCATGTGCACCAGTTACCATAACATTCTTCAGCCCCATCCCATAGACCAACTGCTCTCAAACTGGGCTATACAATGAAATCTGAGGACTGAAAAATAATACTGATGCCTGGGTCTCATCCCAAGAGATTCTGGATGAATTACTCTGGGGTATGGACCTGGGCATTAGGGCTTTTAAAAGCTTTTTAAAAATCCCAGGTGATTCTAATGTGAAGTAGAGTTTGAGAATCTCTGCTGTAAGCCAGGAGTCAGGAAAAGCTTTTTGTAAAGGGTAAACAGTTTTGGCTTTTGGGGCCACAACTGCTCAACTCTGTATCATAAAATCTGCTTAGATAATGAACAGGAATAGCTGGCTTCCAATTAAACTGTAGTTATTAAAAAAAAAAAAAAAACAAAGTGATCTAAATTTGCCCCTGGGTCACAGTTTGCTAATCCCTGACCTAGATGGCCTTTAACTAGTGTCTGTAATAGTTAAATTTTTTTTTTACATATTTAAATTTTCACCCGAAGTAACCTCATAATATGAGGTTATGATTGAAATACCAGATTCATTCTCGTATGGTTGGATATAGTTCGTGTTTAGGTGGCTGGGATATGAAAGTGAGACACCAAAGCTCCTTGGGGTCACTCTATTCAAATGCCAAAAGAACTGTGACCATCTATACAGCAACAAGGGATACTCTTTTTGGCTCCTTATCTGGCAGCAGTAGTAAAGGAAAGAACTGAAATAACAATAGAAAAGGAAAAAAAAAATCGAATTTTTCCATAAGTTAAGCCTGAAACATTCTTACCCCAAAAGAGATGTATGCACCTAAGACACTTCCGGCAATGGTAGAGAACCCAGCCGTCATGATCGCGTGGAGTTCAGACTTGGTGACATAGGGTAAATACGGTCGGACCAGCAGAGGAGACTCGGTCTGCAAATACAAAGTGACCAGATTAAACGTTCCCTGAGGAGGAGAGGCTACTACTCAAAATTCCATTCTCTACAGCAGTATTTCTAAGAGTGGACTTCAGGCCAGTTCCATCAGCTTGACCCAGGAATTTGTTAGACCCACAGATTCTCAGAATTACTTAATGGAAAACTCTAGGGCTGGGTCCAGCAGCAGTGTTTTAACAAACTTGCTGGTGGTTCTGATGAGTGTTCATGTTTAAGAACCTATACTATCAATGTCTGGGTCTTCTGGACTCTAGGGCAGTGTATATACAGAGTCATATGTGAAGTTTGCAAGGCCAGTGGATGTAAGGCTCCTGCCTACCCTAGGATTGGACTCTGAGGACTTGGTACTCTTTTCTAAAGTTGGACAACCATGGGCCAAGTAACTCTCTATCCACTGGCCTGGCTTTGGGAACTATGATTCCCAAACTTCTGTGACTTCCCATCTCCCAGCTTCATCTCAACATACCCTAACTTCTTTGCTGATACCATAGGGAAACAAAGACATAAGTATTAGAAAATACCAGCAAAAACAAAGACAGGTGCCCACGGGCCCTTCCCTAATTGAAAATCAGAGAACAACCCCTACTTGCATGGAAAGGCATCGATTAGAATATAGTTGTAAAGGCTTGAGTTCCATTAAGGAGGGCAGGTGGCCTATGGTGTGGGACTCTCCATAAATAATAGCTGTACTTTTAGCATATTAAGTACATATTAAGTGTCAAATTGAGCACAACAGGAGCATGTGTGCAATTTTACAATTTTCCCCTCATTATTTCTAATTGTTCTATAAGATTGAGTGTGTTGAGCTTCAATTTATGGACTAAATAGAAACTCAGTACATGAGCCCTCTTACCCTGCAGGTAGGAGTAATCAGCTCAAGATGGTGCCCTAATTAGTCCTCAGGGATTTTATGACTATAATTATAATAATTTCAACTACTAGGGAAAGAACTCTGCTCTAGGCTAGTAAGCTAGGCTTACCGATCAGAAGGCTCAGCTGCCTGGAGCAATTGTAAGCTTTTAAATTTAGGGCCATGTGTTTTTCGGGGTGACTTGATTTTTGCTTCAAATTCAGTTTCCTTGCATAGCCATGCTAGCAAGTATTCATACCTGGTTTCCTTGGTGTGTGATTCCATTCTGCCTGAAGTTATGTATCCTAAGTGATGAGGATTTCTTACTTATATATCCCTTAGGAATGCTGCCATTTTGAGAGATGCCCCTTGGCAACATATTTCTCTGCTTAAATGGACTTCAGGCAAAAATGCATGTGATAGATAAGGAAGGTGAAAATGCTTTTGCTCATCAGCATTTTTCTTTAGGCTCAGCAAAGAGACTGTTGGATGGTTCAGATAAGTTGAGAATGAGCTTAAGTACTGATATCGCTGCATGGTTCCTGGGGGAAAGCCTTTCTTGGTCTCTTTCATTGCCACAAGCTTTATATTAGTACTAGAGAATGCGAGGCTGCCTGTTACATATTTGCAGCTTCAAGACGAATGGTGAACTCCGTTTGAGTAGATGAGCCTTTGACGGGTGGGTCAGAAACCTCAACAACTCAATTAATTCAGAAAAGATTTGTTGAGCATCTATACATGAGAAGCCCTATGCTTTGATAAAATGATTCAGTTTTTCTTCCTCTCCATAAACTTCCAAGAACCCAGATTCCACACTAGGGCATGGACTCTTTTAGAAGAGCTCTCTCTCTCTCTCTCTCTCTCTCTCTCCCCTTGGAGTCTGCACATTATTAATATTGAGGGTTCCTTATCTTGATATCTTCCTCCTACAGTAAAGGAAATAACACTGTCATTAAAAAAATTTTTTTTTCCTCTTTCTGGAAAGAGTATCCATTTTAGCAGATGTTTTGTTTTTTGATATTATAACTTACCTGTCCAATAAATATATTGCCAGAAGCAACTACAGATTCAACGGGAGATGTTCCCATAGTCACTAGCATTACCCATCCAACCTAAAAGGCAAACAAGGATAAAGTCAGTAAGGAACTGTTTGTACACACAGAACTTCAAAGTAGGGATAAAAATCTTTAAAATGGAGGAAAATACGGAGGACTTCAACAATTGTACTAAGCTTGAATATACATACATTATTGATAGGGACAGGATAAAGGGACAAAGTAGGTGATTAAATAGCAAATCACACTAAGGGATTGCAAATAGAAAAAAAAAAAAAAAGGGGAGATTCCTGTAAGTTAATGATTACTCAGGAAAGCAGATTTGCTTAAGCATAAAACCAAGCAAGCTTGCTTAGCAACAAACCCTGCAACAGAAGTACAAGAGATGCCCCCAAACAATGAAACAATGGCGGCGTGAGACCCACATCCTGCCCAGCGAGTTCAGTAACATGCTCTCTGCACACATAAAAACAATAATTTATGAAAAGGTGACACTTCAAAATGAAAGACCCTCATTGTACTGAAATGTGAAATAATTTTACGTAGTGCCATGACAGTTTTGGCTTGACCCGGTGGGGACAAAAAACTCCTCTGACAAGCATGGAGGAGGAACTGATGAAGGAAGCAAGGTGTCTACTCAAGAATGAGGAAGAACATGGTCTTTTCCCTCTCTGCACTTTTCCTTTGCTTATAAGACTGTAGCCCACTAGTTTCTCAGGGTGTGGCGCCTTCTTGCCTGTCTGCTTGTAAAATTCGTAAGCATCCTATTCTAATAAATCATGCCTTTCACTGAATTCTTTCTGCACTGAGAAAGAAAGGACTGGAGCTCCTTGGAATCCCTCAAAACACCACCCAGTGTTTTCATTGTATAGTGCATAAAGCAGGCTGATCAAATCTTATTTGAATGGTAAGTCTGAGTCAATATGCCGGCAAATTTGAAAACTCAGCAGTGGCCACAGCACTGGAAAAGGTCAGTTTTCATTCCAGTTCCAAAGAAAAGCAATGCCAAAGAATGTTCAAACTACTGCACAATTGCACTCATCTCACACGCTAGCAAAGTAATGCTCAAAATTCTCCAAGCCAGGCTTCAACAGTACATGAACCGTGAATTTCCAGATGTTCAAGCTGGATTTAGAAAAGTCAGAAAAACCAGAGATTAGATTGCCAAAATCCGCTGGATCATCAAAAAAGCAAGAGAGTTCCAGAAGCATCTACTTCTGCTTTATTGACTACTCCAAAGCCTTTGATTGTGTGGATCACAACAAACTGGAAAATTCTTCAAGAGATGGGAATACCAGACCTCCTGACCTGCCTCCTGAGAAACCTGTATGCAGGTCAAGAAGCAACAGTTAGAACTAGATATGGAACAACAGACTGGTTCCAAATTGGGAAAGGAGTATGTCAAGGCCGTATATTGTCATCCTGCTTATTTAACTTATATGCAGAGTACATCATGCGAAATGCTGGGCTGGATGAAGCACAAGCTGGAATCAAGACTGCTGGGAGAAATATCAGTAACCTCAAATATGCAGATGACACCACCCATACGGCAGAAAGCAAAGAACTAAAGAGCCTCGTGATGAAAGTGAAAGAGGAGAGTGAAAAAGTTGGCTTAAAGCTCAATATTCAGAAAACTAAGATCATAGCATTCAGTCCCATCACTTCATGTCAAATAGATGGGGAAACAATGGAAAGAGTGACAGACTTTCCTTATTGGGCTTCAAAATCACTGCAGAAGGTTACTGCAGCCATGAAAGTAAAAGATACTTGCTCCTTGGAAGGAAAGTTATGACCAACCTAGGCAGCATATTAAAAAGCAGAGACATTGCTTTGTCAGCAAAGGTCCATCTAGTCAAAGCTATGGTTTTTCCAGTATGGATGTGCAAGTTGAACCATGAAGAAAGCTGAGCACCAAAGAATTGATGCTTTTGAACTGTCGTGTTGGAGAAGATCCTTGAGAGTCCCTTGGACTGCAAGGAGATCAAACCAGTCAATCCTAAAGGATATTAGTCCTGAATATCCATTGGAAGGACTGATGCTGAAGCTGAAACTCCAATATTTTGGCCACCTGATATGAAGAACCGACTCATTGGAAAAAACCCTGACACTGGGAAGGATTGAAGGTGGGAGGAGGAGGGGTTGACAGAGGATGAGGTATTTGGATGGCATCACTGATTTGATGGACATGAGTTTGAGCAAGCTCCAGGAGTTGGTGATGGACAGGGAGGCCTGGCATGCTGCAGTCCATGGGGTCTCAGAGTCAGACATGACTGAGTGACTGAACTGAACTGAACTGAAGTCTGAGTCATTGTATATTCTTTGAACACTATACAATGAATGTCTCTTGAAATATCTATTTTGTATAAGTAATGTCTTGATTTTTTTTTCAAGTAATAAGTTTTAATATTTTCTAACAGTCATGTCAGTCTTCACAGCATTCCAAGGACTATTTTAAGCCCTTGTTCTAGTGAATTTAATCCTTATAATAGCCCTCTCAGGGAGGTTCTGTAGTTAGACACATTTTACAGAAGAGGAAACCAAGGCACAGAACGGTTTAGTTGTTCTGTCAGAGATTGCTTAGCTAATAAGTAATGGGATGTAGTTGAGGTTTGGTCTTTTCTACCGAAGTCTCAAACATGGTTGACAGTCCCACTTTTGTAGTGGTTCTTCCAACCAGAGACTGTAGGGCCCACATGAGAATGGGGACTTTCTGTTGCATCCTCTCTCCTTCCTTCCTGCTTCGACATGAAACACAGGAATACTAAGTGTTTCAACTGACAGTCAGAAAAATATGCACTCTGGCACTCTTGCTGAAACCTTTAATACTGCTGTTATTCTGGCTCTCTCTCCATTTTATTTATTTACAGGGATCAAAGGAGGGTTGTGGCTGTGCCAAAAACCTCTATACGCTGCCTTGCTCTCGAGTGCATTTAAACTAACTTACAAATTACTGAGTTTTGTGATATAACATGATGTAGGACTGACAGTTGTTGGGGCAGCAGGACTGAGATGAACTTTTCAGACCTAAAAAAAAAATTTTTGCATGCTGACAAAAGCCCCTCATGAGAGAAGAGCACCTTTCCTTTCTTCCTTTGATTCTCTAGCAACTCCTAAACAAGGAGGATCCATTTGGGTTATCATCTGAGGGTAAGCAGTGACTCTGTGTAAGGCATGGCTGGATAGTCAAGATGAAAGGACAATCTGGTCCTGACTTGTTGAAGTCAGTTCTTTGGTTAACGGAGTAAGTGCTGAGGTTTCATGAAGATGTCCAGGGAGTCGCAAGTCACAGCGTTATTAGAAGTCCTGGAGATAAAATCCCCTCTGTAGATCCATGGAGGAGTTTGGGGTTTGAATCTAATACCTTGGGAAAGGAGTGGATCTTGGTATGAAGGGAAAGGCACTTTGTAAAAATCCAGATAAAAGACATTCAAGACTTTGTCCCTGAGATAATCAGCTCGACCCCTGTCACCCACTTCCTTCTAGTCCCGGTACCTTTCTAACAATCCACTGCATCAATCCGAGGTAGTACAACATGGACATCACAGTGCTGAAGAAGATCACAATGGGCAGGACCTGGGGGTGGGTGGAGGACAAGAGTGGCCGCAGGTTAACACGATCCCAGCAGTACTAGTAGGTTTCAGATCAGTCTCCTTCTTTCTGCCTCCTTTTTCCCCTCTGAAATGTCATCAAAATACTGGAAACTTCTCTTGAATAAAGAACACTTTTATCAGGCAACCTCCTCATCTACATACAGTCTCTTTTAATTTGTTCAGAGTAAACTTGAGTGTATTTCATAGGAAACTTAAAAAATCCTACTATGATGGGCTTTCCTTACTTCAGTTTCTAGAGAAGCAATGACATTTTGGGGACGAAACTTATAATAATTAGATCAAGAAACTGAAAACCACTGGCAGATATCCTTGTCATTCTGATATTCAACAGACATAGGATTCACTACTTATCATCAGAACAACCTGGATCAAGGTTAACTGCGAGCAACCTCAGGTCTTTATTTATAGTAGTGACCCAGTAGGTGCTTAAATAATGCCTCCTACAGAGCAAGCATTCATGCATTTAGTTTTTAGAATAATGAATATTTTACTTATAGACTTTTGAATCATTATACAAAGATTAGACTTTGGAACTAGTCTACTTCTGTGTTAATGAAGGTTGTCTTTTTCTAGATCTTTTCCTGATGCTCTTTGGATGCCTTCCACGCAGCTTGCGTTTCTGCAGGGAGCGGTTTCTACCCTGCGTGCACCACACTGCGTTGTGGTCTGCCCCTTCACCATCCCTACTCCATTGTTCCCTTTCCCTCTGTTCCTAGCTAAATGGCCAGGAACAAGCTGCCACCAGAGACACAGAAGGACTGAGGACAATGTGTACAGGATCTAATTTAGAAAAATCTATTAAAAGGCTGTTTGTGCCATTATTCAGAATGCACTCATTTATGTGCTTTTATTGGCTTTAATGGGCAGGCATAGCCTTCCTGAAAGCTTCAAGGAGTTAAAGGGGCTCATCTCATTAATGTTCCCACAGGGAATCTATTCTGGCAGAAAGGATGCCCTGGGGGAGAGGACAGGTGTTGTTCTTGTTGTTGGTGGTGGTGGTGGTGGGGAGGTCTGAAGACAGTGGTGCAGCCTGAACAGCAAGTTCCACCTTCTTTGTGATTTTATTTTTTGTAATTCTGGATTCAATTTATGATAGGAACATATTTCTATCTCAGGTTGCAAACACTGGACCTTTCAGAGATGGCTTAGTTATTTCAGCACCAAAGTATCAAATCAGTAGTTTAAAAAAGGATTCAGCATAGCAGTTGGCCGAGGTAATTTGGAGGTAAATGGAGTCCATGAGTGAGAAAACAATAAAAAAATGTAGGAACAATAGCATGCCATAAAAAAGAAATCTGAAGAAAAAGCCAAATGCTTTTTCTGACTCATCAACAAGGATTTGTAGGGACTTCCCAGAGGAAGGTGAGCTTCCTGGGGCTGTGAGAATTGATTAAGCCTGACCTTGGGGCTAAGTCACCAAGTTGCCTTCCTTCCTGTGGTTGGGAGAAGGCCCGGCCTGAAGGCCTGCCAAGGTGAAGGCAGTACTGAAGCAAAAAGGGGAAAGGTTTAGCACGGGGATGGTTCTGTAAGAACAGAGGTTGATGTGGGTGACCAGCTGTCCCAGTCTGTCTGGGATTAAGACGTTTCCTGAGTGCAGAGCTGTCACTGAGCCTGGACCAGGAAGGCATTAGCAGCCATATGTCTATTCATTGCCAGGTACCTCATGTTCTTTCCCCTGAAATCTCAGATCCTATTACCCCATATGAGCTTTCATAAGTATATCAGCAAATGTTATGCAACTCCCCAAGGTACAGGCACAGCTTGTTTGGCTGTGCTTCACTTTATTGCACTTCTTGCATGTTGTATTTTTCACAGATTGAAAGATTGCGGCACTCCTTCATTGAGCAAGTCTATTGGCGCCATTTTTCCAATAGCATTTGCTCACTCTGTGTCTTTGGGTCACATGTTGGTAATGCTCACAATATTTCAAACTTTTTCATTATGACTATGTTTGTTATGGTGATCAGTGATCTTTGATATTACTGTTGTGATTGTTCTGGTATTGTTTAGCAATAGAGTGATTTTAAACTAAGGTATGTACTTTTTTTTAGACATACTGCTATCTCACAATAGATGACAGTAGAGTTGTAAACATAATTTTTATGTGTACCGGGGAAACCGACAAATTTGTGTGATCGCTTTATTGTGATATTCACTTTACTGTGGTGGTCTGAAACTGAACTTGCAACATCTCTGAGATCTGCCTATGTTTTGATATTTCTGATTTCCTCTACATGTTCTCTTTAATGTTTAAAAAAATAAATTTATTTATTTGGCCACATCGTGGCTTAGCTGTGGCAGGCAGGATATTTGATCTTCACTGTGGCATGAATAATCTTAGTTGCGACATGTGGGATCTAGCTCCTTGACCACTGAACCAGGACCCTCTGCATTGGGAGCTCAGTGTCTTAGCCATTGGACCACTAGGGAAGTCTTCCTTAATGTTATAATAACAAAATAATATATTTTCAGCCCATTGACTTGTAAATTGTAAAGGAGAAAGGATGGTGCTGTGCTGTGCCCCTGTGACATGCCTGGGTCTGGTCAATTAGGGTCTATCTGAACATCTGCACATGAAGAAGTCACTGAAAAGGAAATGTCTACACAGAAAAAAGTGTTTGGTTTTACCTTGAATGCAAAAAAGTGGTCTGTATATTTCTCACCAAAGACGAATGAAGCACCAGCATCAGTGTACCCCAGGAACGTCTGAATTACAGAAAAGAAAAGAGCAGATCATTACAAACACTGAAACAGTAGTTAACAACCACAAAACCAACCAGGCTCTGCAGAGGGTGAGGACCCAGAAAACTTGTGGAGAGACTTGGAGAGTTAATTTTCTTAACTTTCCCCCTCCAGTAGATGGCTGGGAAGTATATTTTAGGACTGTAGCTGCATACAGATTTCCTGCATTTCTGACATTCACTCTGACTCTAGGGTGCTAAAGAATAAGCTGGGTGTGATACTTTGCTCCAGAAAACATAGATGGTACATGGATGGTACTAGTTACTACTGGATGCATAGTAGTTGGTTTTTCTGTTTGGGGAAGCATCTTAGAAGAGTGGCCCTGGGACAGGATGCAGGGGTCAAATGAGACAGAGAAGGGATATCATGGGTACTTAGTCACTCAGTTGTGTCTGACTCTTTGCTACCCCATGGACTGTAGCCTGCCAGGCTCCTTTGTCCATGGGGATTCTCCAGACTAGAACACTGGAGTGGGTTGCCATGCCCTCCTCCAGAGGATCTTCCCAGCCCAGGGATCGAACCCAGGTCTCCCATGGGCAGGGAAGCCCATGATATGGGTAAGGGACAACCAAAATAATAATGAACTTGGCAGATTAACGTATTCCACATAAACAAAATTATTTGTCTAACTCATGCTATGGAATTAAAATTTGACTCAACCAAATAGGAAAAGGAGTACGTCAAGGCTGTATATTGTCACCCTGCTTATTTAACTTATATGCAGAGTACATCATGAGAAATGCTGGGCTGGAAGAAGCACAAGCTGGAATCAAGATTGCCGGGAGAAATATCAATAACCTCAGATATGTAGATGACACCACCCTTATGGCAGAAAGTGAAGAAGAACTGAAGAGTCTCTTGATGAAAGTGAAAGAGGAGAGTGAAAAAGTTGGCTTAAAGCTCAACATTCAGAAAACTAAGATCATGGCATCTGGGCCCATCACTTCATGACAAATAGATGGGGAAACAGTGGCTAGCTTTATTTTTGGGGGTTCCAAAATCACTGCAAATGGTGACTGCAGCCATGAAATTAAAAGATGCTTCCTTCTTGGAAGGAAAGTTATGGCCAACCTAGATAGCATATTCAAAAGCAGAGACATTACTTTGCCAACAAAGGTCCATCTAGTCAAGGCTATGGTTTTTCCAGTAGTCATGTACAGATATGAGAGTTTAGCTGTAAAGAAAGCTGAGCGCAGAAGAATTGATGATTTTAAACTGTAGTGTTGGAGAAGACTCTTGAGAGTCCCTTGGACTGCAAGGAGATCCAACCAGTCCATCCTAAAGGAGATCAGTCCTGAGTGTTCATCGGAAGGACTGATGCTGAAGCTGAAACTCCAATACTTTGGCCACCTAATGAGAAGAGCTGAGTCATTTGAAAAGACCCTGATGCTGAGAAAGATTGAAGGCAGGAGGAGAAGGGGATGACAGAGGATGAGACGGTTGGATGGCATCACTGACTCGATGGACATGAGTTAGGTGAACTCCGGGAGTTGGTGATGGACAGGGAGGCCTGGCGTGCTGCAGTTCATGGGGTCTCAAAGAGTCAGACATGACTGAGTGACTGAACTGAACTGAATGCAGATAAATAAACTTATTTCTGACATATCTTAAGGATTATATTCAAATGTTAAAAGCACTATAAAAAACAAGGTGGTCCTTTGAACCGAACTTACCTGAACTTGTTTGCCCAACCAATCAAAAGCCATAAATCCAGGTTCTGTCCTTAGTATCAAAAGGCCAAGAAGAAACTGTAACCCAATTCCCCAAAAGACAGGCCTCCAGTAAACCTATACAGAAAGAAGAGATATCTTATTAGAAAATGAATGCTAAACTCAGCATAAATTACCAGAGGATCACTATTTTATTGGAAGCTTCTCAGATATAGCTTGTGACTCACCTTCTTTCAGAGGCCAAAGCAGCTGTGAGCAAAGAATCCCTCCTTAGAATTATACTAAAAATCTCAGAATTGTACTACTTCTTCTTAAACCTGAGTTTAAGCCTTCAGTCCTGGAAACATATGTAACCATTTTGTCATGATAAAATCAGTTAGGCATGAAGAGTAGTTTTAGAGGAGTCATTAAAGGAGGAAGGATCCGGTCTTCTGGTCATGTGGTAAATATTAGATACATATAATTATTTTCCCATCTGGAAAATGGAAAGGCTGAACATGACTTCTCTGTGTGTCCAGGGTTTGTTGATATGACAATTTGTAAGTGAATTAAGTGAAATTCCACCCTGTGGTGGGGCTTTCATTTCACTGTAATTTCACAATTAACTCTAATGCAGTCCGAAAGCAGGCAGCATGTAAATGGACAATCAAGTGCTTTCATTTTTGGTGCAGAGATGACTGCTCTGCAAAGAACTATGGGACTGGAGGCACAGAAAACAGTGGGGATGTTCACCGAAACAGGGAAAGCAATTTGGATCTTATCAAGTGGCTTTGGTCTTTGATTAATTCTCTTTTTTTTGGATCAATCACTCAGCCAGTAAAGTTTTCAGACTTTCAGCTAGTAAAGTTTGCTGTTATGAATCATACGTGAAAAATTTAGTATCTGATAATTCTTGCTGATTTAGTGGGTTCCAGGATGATAAAACAAGGATGAGAATTGAATTCAATGTAAACAAAACTGCTTAAGGACAAATTTTTGGAGTACAATAGCCTCAATGGCAAATAGAAAGTTGATAAACTGCAGAATCCAATGGTAGAATATTGTTATTTACTGGCCTAAAGAAATTTGGATCAAAACGGATGAGTTTTCTTTGTATGTAACAGGGGGATGGGGGTACAGAAGTATAAATCAGACTTGACAGAAGAGAGTATCTCACTGGTTGAACAACTGGAAAATTACTGAGAGTGAAAAAGGTAGAGTAATAGAACTATTAACATTCAGGAAAAGAGCACCTTAGCCATTTAAAATATCATAGCAAGGTAAGAAAAATATGGAATAGCGGTTCAATTCTTTCATACTCATTACTTTGAACAATTTACACATGAGGGAAAAAAAGGAGGAAAAAAATGATTGATTTCATACTTACTTTGGTTGGGTGCTTAGAAAATAGAAATGTCAGGGAAGCGTACATTATGAGTCCTCCAAAAGACACCAGCTGCTGTTGGCCCAATTTGGCAGTGTCAAAGACCAGCCAGAGAATAACTCCCAGGATCAGGCAGCCCCATATCACCCTAAGAAAACCAGGAAGGATGCTTTGGCATCATTTATTGTGCTAACATGGAAATCTTAATTAGGCTTAAATGTACAAACAAAACATATTGAGTAGCACATACTGGCACTCGGAAATTATGCTTCTGGAAATTATGCTTCTGGAGATTGCAAGAGACTCTCTTTGGGTGTAGCTAGAAAGGCACATAGTCAAAAAATGAAGCAATGTATCCCCAATATTCCAAACGCTTGGATTCTTTGCTGGCGCAGTAGTCATAAAGGGGTCAGAGAGGAGAAAGGATGCCTAGAGAAGAAATCTGGTGATTTCTTCCTGAGAGCTGCTGGGAATTCTCTCCTCCATTTAGGGAGATAGGTGAAGTATTACCTTCTTCCCTTCAAGGAAGAACTTGAAATGTGTCCTCTGCATTGGGGGACCCACCCAAGCCTTGGAGAGCTAAGTTGGATTTTAGACCTGGTTCTGACTCCCTGGAGAACCCAGTGGGCACAACAGGAGTGATTCAGTAAATGGCAGAGCTGGAGAGGATGCTCTATTGGGATTGTACAACCCTGGTCATTAGGCCAAGAATGTGTGAACTTTCCTGGTAGATCCCATGTTGGCCATATTGAGGAGAATGGGTTCTGGGTCCTACCCTGTAGGGCCACCTGGAGACAGGGGGGCTCCCAAAGAGACAGGCTGAAAGAAAAGCCCTGAACAGTCACCTGCAGGACAGGGGTCCTATAAGAGAGAGTTGATTTTATTAATTTACAGATGCCCAGACAGAAAGTCACCCCTTCAAGTCAGAACCATCCCAACTTTTGGACAACATTTTATCATTTAGTAGCACTTGAAATGAAAGCAGTTTGTAGGGGCATTTGAGCACATCTTGCATGAATCACTGCCTGATCTAGGCCTTCGTGTCCTGCTGGTGAAATGAAGGTATTAAAAAAAATTTTTAATGGATTATTCCCTAGGTTGTTTCTAGCTTCAATATCCCATCAATGAGGAAGCAATTTCAGAATGAATCTATGGAACAGTGTTGGAAAAGACTAACATCCCACTCAACCACAAGAAAAGAACTGAGTGCATTTACCACTTCAGCCAGAACCAATGGCTGTCCAGTATCCTTTGGCCTGGTGACAGGAACCTGGCTATCTGAGACTCATATTTGGCCATGAAGTGATCCCAGACCACAAAGAAGATGGCAACCACGGTGATCACGAAAAGAGGAAGGGCTCTGTGAAAGTTCATCACACAGGCTGCGATCACCAGGGCCAGGTAACCTGTGCAGGAAGCAAACACAGACAGTGAACATCACCAGTCAGCTGGGGACCAGCCTCCAGCACTGATCTGGCTCAGCCAAGGGCAGGGCCCACCAGGAAACCATTGAACACAGTGGTGCTCTTGACATAGCTATTGGCCCTTCTGATGATAAGGATTGTATTGTGGGTTAAAGTCCTTTATTTATTTTTTTTTAAATAGTCTCTCCAAGAATGCTAGAAGCACAGGGTGCCAGATTTTTTTCTTAAGGAAACTTTTGAATTCCTGAATCTTGTTGCTTGATCACTGGGGCTCTTGCTTAGTGTGTGCATGCTAAGTCACTTTCGTGCTAAGTCTAACTCTGTGCGACACTATAGATTATAGCTCCCCAGCTTTTCTGTCCATGGAATTCTCCAGGCAAGAGTACTGGAGTGGGTTGCCATGCCCTTCTCCAGAGGATCTTACCAACCTATTGATCGAACCCAGGTCTTCTGCACTGCAGGTAGATTCTTTACTATCTGAGCCACCAGGGAAGCCTCTTGCTTAGTATTGACTACTTTTTCTGATACCCAGACTCAGCAGATGAGCTTCTACAGAGAAAGGCCAGGCACCAAAGCAACCACTGGCAAAAATTATTGAGTCTCCTGGTTTGTGGCCCCGATTTGGCCTAAACTTGAGTAGGAAAACCTCTGAATGCCACAACATTGACATGCTACGGAATCTCTAAAGCAAAGAGGTGGGTGATGACGAGGCTGATGGCTTTAGAAGAGGAGATTCTGGGATAAGAACACAAGGTTTTCATCAAAAGTTGGCAAACATGGCTTTGTTTGCAAGTTAAATTTGGCCTGCCACTTGTTTTTGTAGGTGGCAAGTACAGTTGTATTTGTATATTTGTATTTGTAGTCTACAAATAAAGTTGCCTTGGCACATGGCCACACCATCTGCTTACTTTGTACTACAATGGAATAGCTGTGTGGTTTTTAGTATGGTCTGCAAAATACTATTTGGGCTGGTAGAAAGCAAGCAAGCATGTTTTCAACCCTGATGCTCCCTGTTCTGGCAGTGTGAGACTGGGAAACCACTGACTTCTTGGGGTCAGCCATCTTGGATTAATGTCCATGGACTGGAGTGGGAGGGCTCACATTTTATAGACAGGAATGTTCCTTGAAATGGGCCCTGGAACCCTTTGTTTGGAGGGAGTCAAAGCAGGACACCTGCTCAACTGTGAAGACACCTGGTCCTGCTTTCAGGTAGGAGGAGAGGGCTTTGTGACCCTAGGCCCCTCATTGTTCTGTGTTCATATAAAGCATTAATTGATCGGTTATATCACCCCTTCAATTAGGTTGCTGCCTTGTGATTATCACCATTTTTCCAGTTACCTGAATTTGCATTATCCAACCCTCAAATCCTTACCACAGTAATAAAGACCATGGGAGTAGGTAATCTAAAGTCAGCTGCTGGCTGCATAAACAGGACATAGGGCTTTCCCCTGGTGGCTCAGTGGCAAAGGGTCTGCCTGCAGTGCAAGAGACCTGGCTTCGATCCCTGGGTTGGGAAGATGCCCTGGAGGAGGGCATCGTAACCCCCTCCAGAATTCTCGCCTCGAGAATCCCATGGACAGAGGAGCCTGGCAGGCTACAGTCTATAGGGTCACAAGAGTCGGACATAACTGAAGTGACTTATCACGCAGAACAGCTATCTACATGGGCATTTCAAGCCGAGACCCACCACTCAGGGGCTTTCTGGTGAAATTCTCTCCTCCCTGGATGACTCAGAGATGATTCAGGGAATGGAAGACTTATTTGTTTTCTACAGAAAACTGATATTTGAGAGAACCTGGAAAAGAGACACTAGTATCCTATTCCCTTTTGCTATTTACCTGCTATTAAAATGCCCCAGATGATGTACCAAAGGGTTGTTTTGTGTTCTCTACAAAAATCAGACATCCTCCCACACATCCTTTCCAGGCACCTGTAACAACACAAAGGCAAGAAGTAGGCAGATGTAAACACCACATACACGACATATCCTGGCATGCTAAAGCTATAGTAGATTAGGCTTTGTAAGTCATCAGGTAAACATATTCATGAGGTTTGTGTCCTACAAAATAGAAATAAGAAACTCATTTCATTTTAGACCAAAATCATCCATGGTTGGCTCAACCTTTGCTGAATGGATGTGCCAAGCTCTGAGGGATTATGGAGATGCAGAAAATGTGCTCCCAGAAATAAAGCAGGGGACAGGATAACCAACCAAAAGCTGAGAATGAATCATAGGCTGAGACTGTTTCTCACTAGGCTAGATCACCCCCTCTCTAGTGGAAGGGTGACTGTCTTCACAAGATGTTTGAAAAGTGAAGTAGGATTTTGGGGATTTGAGGGCTGTCAACCAATGGATTGTGATATAGCTTTTCTCAGAAGGTTCTGGAATTGTTGCTGTCTTTGTTTCTGCCCAGAGCTTTGTTACAGGGTGGTGTGGAGTGTGCAAGCCATGTGTACATCTGATCACTTCTTTCAAGAAGATGGTGTACACCAGTAAGGGAGTCTGGAGAGGTCCCAGGGTGGTACCCACAACAACTGTCCTTTCTTCTCCCGGGTGTTCCCAGTCCCCCATGCTTGCTTTGAACCCTGGCTTCCCTGCATACACCTCTTTCCTCAGTGTTCCTCCCAACGCAGGCCTCTCCTCTCCTACTTGAGGCTAAATGGAAGGAATTTACTTGCACATTTAATCATGACCACTTTCAGGCCATTGGACAGGATTTCTAAAATAGCCCTTTCTCCTGTATAGAAGATTCACAATCTCCAGGATCTCAAAGGACTCAGCCCCCAGCTAGGACCTTGGTAAACATTCTCCAGTTCCCCTCCCTCCAGCAGTCATGCCCACGTGTCCATGTCATAGTCCCCTTCACGGTTCAGGGCACTGCTCAAGCCCTTCGCTTCCTCAAAGCCTTCTTGCATTTCCTCAGACAGAGGTAGTCCTCTGCAACCTATTCCTACTATCTCCTTTAATTATGTTTTGTTATGAAACCTTGACTGACCGTAACTTCATGGAGAATAGATGTCTGAGCCCAACATCAGCAGCTTGGACACTGAGTGCTTGACAGGCCTTTGTTGAATTCTTAGATAAATGAAATGGGATTTCTTATTGCTTTTCTGGAACAATATTTTACAGCTGTGGGTTGGGACCCATTTGTGAGTTGTGAAGTTTGTCATACAGCATGTGACAACTGTCCTTAAAAGAATAGGACATGTCAGAGTATATCACACATAGTGATGACAGGCATTATTTCATGAAAAATTTGTCTTATGTGTGTATATGAATCGGTGTACTGAGAATTAGTGACACTGTTCTAGAACATGTTGAGGGAATATAAGTACATTAAAGACTAAATTTTTCATGGTTTAATTTAGGACAGGCTGCTGATACATTGTCCTCAGTTGTGGATATAGTGTTATAAAGCAGCAGCGTCAGACAGCAACATTCAATAGAGCACATCCATCTACTCCAGGTCAAATTTATCAGACTGTTTAATTGCAGGGAGTGTGTATAGTCCATTACAGCAACCTGACACTGCAAAAAAAGGAAGTGGCTAGAAATAGTCACTTTGGCCATTTGGTTATCTAGGCTGAATGACTCCAAATCTCTTGGTGGTTGTTTTTCCATCCATTAACACTGATGAAACCTGAGTACCTCTCACCACCCAAGAGAATCTCTTGGCCCCAAGGGTCAGAGATTCTTGAACTAAAATGAGGATGAAACCAAATTCAGATTTCCAACGTGGTAAAAATTCTTTTTAAAAAGAAAATTTTTGTTGGAGTATAAGCTGCTTTACAATGTTGTGTTAGTTTCTGCTGTACAGGAAAGTGAATCACCTATATGTATACATATAACCACTCTTTTTTGGATTTCCTTCCCATTCAGGCCACCACAGAGCACTGAGTAGAGCTCCCTGTGCTAAACTTATGATGCATATGTGACAAGGACTTTCAATCTGAATTTTGACCAGCTCTATCTTCTGATACACAACAAGTTCCTCAGAGACTCAGGAATTAACACCAAATTTAAACAGGAATTTAGAAAATTTACAAACACTTTAGTGTTATGATAGAGACAGTCTTGGACTAGGAATCAGAAGCTGAAATTTAAATTAGCTTTTTTCCAGCTGACAAACCCTTGGCTAAGTCTGGGCTTCATTTTTCTGATCCAAAAAATAAAAATAATAATTTGCCTCTCCTGCTAATGAGTGATAAGGACTGGAATATTTTCATGATACCATGAGGTAAGAGCAAGTTTGTTGGGACTTAAAGTGAATTGGGTTTTGAGAAATCAATTGCTCATTGATTGAACATTGAGAAGATGAATTAACTACTTTTGCATGGACTGGGGCAATTAGTTGGCAATTTACAGCTTTAATTAGAAGATTGTCCTGGATATTGGGTTCCTAGGACATCAGCAATTTGAATTTACCACATTGATTATACTAGAGTTTCATTAAATTTTCTGAAAATGCTGTTGGGTGGGTAGTAGGGAGGGGCGATTGGTGGTGACTATCTCTGATAAATCATAATTAATGTTAAAAATTAGATGAGAATAAAAAAGTGGCAAAACCACTTTGCTTAGGAGGTGCTGTGCTGTGTTTAGTCATTTACTCCATGGACGGTAACCTGCCAGGCTCCTCTGTTCCTGGGGATTCTCCAGGCAAGAATACTAGTGTGGGTTGCCATGCCCTCTTCCAGGGGATCTTCCCAACCCAGAGATCAAATCCAGGTCTCCTGAATTGCAGGTGGATTCTTTACTGTCTGAGCCACCAGGGAAGCCCAAGAATATTTCTGTGGTTTGAACCTGTACCCTTTTCGATGTGTTTCTCGATCATCCTCCTCTTCTTCATCCTTTCTTAGAGAATCCTGCTCGATGGTGATGTGCTCTTCTACCTGGAAATCAAACATGGGGACAGAGGTGGAATGATGAGAATGCTGAGCATAATGGACTCTGATCTCTTTTGCTCAGAATTTTGGCAAGGAAGTTTTTCCAAATTATTTAAATTACTTTAAAATTATTATGCAAGATTATGTCTCCAATTATCAACTGCTCAGAGATTTTTCCCCTTGTCACAAAAAAATCTAGGTTCATTCATCTCTCCCTTTACTTAAAAGGAGCCATTCGTATTTTCTCCATTTCTTCAGCCAATTGGCTAATATCTCTGCTTTTAGTTCCTATCTCTACTGTAATCATTGAAATCCTGCTCTGTTTTCAGACAAGTGCTAAATGAAGTTAATACCAGAGGCTACATAAATCTCCCTTTATATTCTGTCAGCCCCAGTTTCCAGAAAACTGAGACTAAGGCTGTTTTTATTTTCCTGGCAGCCCAAGGCTTGGTCTTCTGATATGAACAGTAGCTCAGCATCTTCCAAAGCTGTTAAACTACCCTTGGGAACTAGGGTTCTTCTATCAATTGGGTTAAGGGGAAATATTTCCTCACTCAACTAGCCCTTGCTCTAGTTATTGAGTGATGTATATGCCTGGGCTTCCCTGGTGGCTCAGACAGTAAAGAATCTGCCTGCAACGCAGGAGACCCGGATTCAATCCCTGGATCAGGAAGGTCCCCTGGAGAAGGGAATGGCTATCCATTCCAGTATTCTTGCCTGGAGATTTCCATGGACAGAGGCGCCTGGTGGGCTACAGTCCACGGGTCACAAAGAGTCAGACACGATCGAGCAACTTTCACCTTTGCTTTTTCATACCTGCGCCTTTTCTTTGCGGGGGGTGGGGGAGGTGTGCAGCATGTGGGATCTTAGTTTCCCAACTAGGGATGGAACCCATGCCCCCTGCATTGGAAGCATAGAACCTTAACCACTGGACTGTCCTGCTGGGAAGTTCCAACCAGGGCTATCTTTTATGAACAATCTTCACAAGTACTGTTGGAGCTCTTAAGCATCCATGACCCATTCTATTCTTGTGACGATGGGAAGGATTTCCTACCTCCCATCATTCTGAGACAATGTCTCAAACAGGTCCAGCTATTGTAAGCAAAGGCAAAGGAAGGTTGGGAGGGAGTAGGCAGCTGTTAAGCAGTTTTGAACGTGCTCAAGAGGTATAATGCCAAGTCTCAGACTTAGTTTGTTGTCAGATCCCATTAGGCTTTCATTTGTCTTTAACAACAACAACAAAACCCATGGAAATTAGTTATTAGCATGTCTCTGAAAGGATCCTCAAAGATTATCTTGTCCTTTGAGGCCAAACTCCCATTATGCTCCTGATTTAGGCTGCCTCCAGGTCGTGGGCTGGGCCTCAGGCACAAGGATGGTTGTAATAGAGACCGGCTGAGTCCAGGCTGCAGCTGCAAAGGTCAGGGGTTCAGAGAAGCCCTTCTTATTTTCCCCTACCTAACACCAAGCTTGGCCAAGAGAAAAAGTTTGGTAAAATTTTCACTTAAATGATCTTCATCATTATTTTCTTTGAGTAAAATTGTCCCAAGTTACTTACCATATGGAATGTCTAGCATTTCTTTGCTTTCTCTTTTGTTTTTTTCTAACCCCTTTTCATCTTTGAAACAAGACCAAAACAAAACAAAACCTTCCTGACCCCACAGTCATGGGACATCTACTCTCCCTCCTTCCCTTCACAGTCAAACCACTTGAAAGAACTGTCCTTACATTCAGAGACACTCCATATCCTGTTCACTTCTCAACCCACTGTGACCAAACTTTTACTGAGATGGCTTCTGCTAAGGTCACTGCCAAGGTCACCTAAGGACCACTGTGACCAAACCAGTAGCTACTCCTCAGTCTTCATATTTCTATTTATAATAATACTTAATTTTTGTTTTTGACTTTTTTAGTGAAACAATGTTTAAACCAAGACTTTTAAGAGCATATTTATTTAGGCTCATAGCAAAATTGAGAGGAAGGTACAGTTTTCTCACATATTTTTGCCCCCTACCTCATGCAGCCTTTCCCATTATTGACTTCTCCACCAAAGTGGTACATTTGTTACAACTGATGGACCCATGAAGTCTATAGTTTACATCAGGGCTCACTCTTGACGTTGTACATTCTATGGGCTTGGTCAAATGTTTAATAACAGGTATCAACCATTATAATATCATACAGAGTATTTTCACCATCCTAAGAATCCCCTGTGCCTATTTGTCCTTCCCTCCCTCCCATCTTCCCTCCCATCTTGGAAGCCAGTGATCTTTTTACTGTTCCCACAGTTTGCCTCTTCCAGAATGTCATATAGTTGGAACTACATAGTATGGAGTCTTCTCAGATTGCTTCTGTTGCTTAGTAGTACACATGTAATGGTCTCCTATTTCTTTTGATGTCTTGATAGCTAATTTGTTTTTAGTGCTGAATAACATTTTATTGTCTGGATGGTTGCTTTTAGGTTTTGGTGATTATGAATCAAGCTTGTATAATCATCCGTGTGCAGGCTTTTGTCTGAAAAGAAGTATTGTCTTCTCTCTCTCTCTTTTTTTTTTTGGTTGAAGAACACTTACTGATATGAACACTTTAGAATATATTAAGTGAAATAGACAATTACCAAATAATATGAAAGCACAATCCCAATATACCTGACATGCACATAGATGTATATGTAACTTGGATTGAACCAAGCTATATTCCAATATGTTAGACACTGATTTTTTTTTTTTTCTGGAATTACAGTTCATTATTTGTCTTCCAAATTTTGCTGCAATAATATTTCAAATTTTCTACTTCAAATAAGCTATTTATTTATCATGAGCAAACTTCCCCTAAAATATGGCACCCAAACAAAATTACTTTTTAAAGGATGATATACATGGGTAATTTGCACCCTTTTTAGCAGCAGGTTTTTTTCAAATGAGATCCTGACACCTGTAGCTTATATAATTCTGTACATCAACTATACTTCATAAACATTTAATTAAAAAATCTATAATCAGTGAAAATATCCTTCAAAAATGAAGACATAATACAGATATTTTCAGGCAAACAAACAAACAAAAAATAAGATCCTACCCAGAATTCAATATATAAAAGAAATAAGAGGTTTTGTCACAGAGCACCTCAACTTGCTGTGTACACTTAGATGTCATTGAGGAGCCCCAGGGTGTCACAAACACAGTTTTAGAACCGTGTCTTAGAACCTTCCTCTTGTCTGCCTCATTTACTTTAAAATTGAGATGTTTTTGTTGAAGCCAGTGCTTTCTGTCTTGGGATGGAATTTGGATGTGCAATCACGAAGTGTCAGAGCAAGCCTGAGTACTCTCTCCATCAGAGAGAACAGGTGTATAAACACAGAATCTTTGTTTGTGCATATGTATTTTCCTCATGACCCTGCCATAGCCACCCCAATTACCATTTAACTTGCTCCTCTGAGTGCCAGCTTTCAGTCCCCATAGCTGTTGCACAGCAGTTGCCATGGTGACAGATTCACTCGCTGTTTTCCAGTCATACCTGTTTGCCATTTTCATGCTCTCTGTTTTGCACAGCTCTGTTCCTTAGTGAGTGGTCATTTCCTGATGTGTTCTGGTTTTCAAAGCCATCTTCATCATTCTAAGAAAAAGTACAGGATTGCAAAAGTAAAATTTCAGAGCCAAAAAACAAATGTTCTTTCTTTTTTTTTTTTTTACAAATGTTCTTTCAATGAATGATACCCAAAGACTTTTGAGGGATGAGACATCAAAGACGAGTGTTTAGATGAGTCAGCTGATTAAAGAAAGAAACAATGAATCTTAGTACTTAAAGACATAGAAATGACTTAAAAATTTTGAAAATTTACTGTCTGTAAAAGCCACATAAGGAAAAAGATTATCTCAATCTAGAAATGTAAATCCTTTGTCTTCTTTCCTTTTTTTTGGCTGTGAAATCTTAGTTCCCTGACCAGGGATTGAACCTAAGCCCCTTGCAATGGAAGCATGGAGCCCTAACTACTGGACAGCCAGGAAGTTCTCTAAATCTTTTGTTTTCTAATATAATCTAATGGTACATATGGTTGCTGGTACCAAAATTATGTTTTAGTTAAAAATTTAGATGACTTATATTTCACATATTTTTTCCCTGAAAGATATGAACGCTCTAAGTACAAGACTAACAAAAACTTAAATGTTTTGCATTTTTCCACTTCTTTGATTATACATGTTCCTGATCAGTTTCTCTGCTTTTAATCTTTCTTTCCTTCATATCTGTATATAAATTCCTTCTATGCTACTCTTTCTACATTATAAAATGATACTCCTGGCCTCTGGAGTCAATTGCACACCGCTCGGCACAGTTCAGGGTTGCTCAATCCTGTTCATTCATATTACTCTGCTCCCCTTGCAGGCACCATGAAGGAAAACCCAGCCAAACAGAACTATGTGCCTTTTTCCAGGCCCAGATTAAGTTCTCCTGCCTTGTGTTTTCTATCCTGCAAAACATCCTATAAAATATTAGCAGTTCCTTCTAAACAAGATTTAAAGATAAAGCATGGTTCAACTATGAAAGATGATGATCTGAAAAATGCACGTGTTGCACTGAAAGTCATTACCTATATTTGAAACATGCATGATTTTGGTTGGTGTTGTTATGATGGAAAAGATTGGTGTGGTCCAACTTGAAGAAGACAGACGGAAGAAGGATCCTGGGACTAGGCTATGTAGCCTTCCAACAAGCAGAGCTGAGATGAGAGTGCAGCTTTCCAACCTCCTTTTCAACACTTCACACAGACTTTCAAATTATAAAATGAAACAAAATATAGTTAACTATGGGCTGGATAATTTTATTCTTAGACACTGGATTTGTGAGATGTTGAGCTATTTCAAATCCTGAAAAATGATGCTGTGAAAGTGCTGCACTCAATATACCAGCAAATTTGGAAAACTCAGCAGTGGCCACAGGACCGGAAAAGGTCAGTTCTCATTCCAATCCCAAAGAAAGGCAATGCCCAAAGAATGCTCAAACTACCACACAATTGCGCTCATCTCACACTCTAGTAAAGTAATCCTCAAAATTCTCCAAGCCAGGCTTCAGCAATATGTGAACCGTGAACTTCCAGATGTTCAAGCTGGCTTTAGAAAAGGCAGAGGAACCAGAGATCAAATTGCCAACATCCGCTGGAACATCAAAAAAGCAAGAGAGTTCCAGAAAAACATCTATTTCTGCTTTATTGACTATGCCAAAGCCTTTGACTGTGTGGATCACAATAAACTGTGGAAAATTCTAAAAGAGATGGGAATACCAGGCCACCTGACCTACCTCTTAAGAAACCTGTATGCAGGTCAGGAAGCAACAGTTAGAACTAGACATGGAACAACAGATTGGTTCCAAATAGGAAAAGGAGTACGTCAAGGCTGTATATTGTCACCCTGCTTATTTAACTTATATGCAGAGTACATCATGAGAAACGCTGGGCTGGAAGAAGCACAAGCTGGAATCAAGAGCAAGCTGGAATCAAGATTGCCTGGAGAAATCTCAGTAACCTCAGATATGCAGATGACACCACCCTTATGGCAGAAAGTGAAGAGGAACTAAAAAGCCTCTTGAAAGTGAAAGAGGAGAGTGAAAAAGTTGGCTTATAACTCAACATTCAGAAAACTAAGATCATGGCATCTGGTCCCATCACTTCATGGGAAATAGATGAGGAAACAGTGGAAACAGTGTCAGACTTTATTTTTTGGGCTCCAAAATCACTGTAGATGGTGATTTCAGCCAAGAAATTAAAAGACGCTTACTCCTTGGAAGCAATGTTATGAGCAACTTAGATAGCATATTCAAAAGCAGAGACATTCCTTTGCCAACAAAGGTCCATCTAGTCAAGGCTGTGGTTTTTCCAGTGGTCATGTATGGTCAGCAGCAGGGTATGCTCTTGGAGGTGTGTCTTGACCCCTAGCTGTTTTTCCCAAATGTGACAAACACTTGGCTCATTTTTCCTTTGCCTTTTTGGGATGGGTCCAATCTTTCCCCCATCTCTTCCCCAACTAGCGTTTTTAGATGGCACTTCATTCCAAGTAAGGCTGCAGATAGATAAACAGTGTCAGATAGGTGCTTTTATCTTTTCAAGAAATGTTGCCTGCTAGCCTTGTCAGGTATGACATTAATTTGAAAAAGAAACAAGTGTGTGAGTTTGATTATTTTTAGCCATGTAGGATCTTCCACCAGGGATTGACCTGTGCCCCACTGCACCACCAGGCAAGTCCCTCTGTGAGTTTCATTTTAACTTTAGACCTCTAGGGGAAAAAAGTACAATTCCAACTTGTAATGTATGTTCCAAACCTGCAACTCCTGCTTGGAAGGCAGATTCTTTGTCTCTGAGCCATCTGGGAATCCCTTATTGAAACATAGGACTGTATAAACGTGAATAAAGTCTAACTTCCAGCACCACCTGATATATGCATAAAAGTCTTATGGCCAAACTGCTTTTTTGTGTGTGTGTTATGAATGCTTACACCTTACTTTAGCCCAGCTCCTTGCTTATAACTTTCTTGAGTGCTGAAAATTTGCTTAATAAGAAGCTAAAAATAAAACCCAACAGGAGTTGGAAAAAAGGACCTCGGTAACTGAGGGGGCTTGGTCCTTTGGGTCCCTAAATACACAGGTGACACAGGGCAGGTCACATCTTTCTACCACACTGTCCACCCATCTACACGACAGTTTCGACTTGGTGTTCTCATGGTCCCTTTCCAACTCCTGGCTCCAAGAGCTTCTGCTTCCAGGTGCTGATTACTCCTGCCATCTAGTGGCAGAATTGGAGACTTCCTTGAGCAGCTCTGTGCAGGATGGAGCTGACCTTTGTAGGGTTAATGCAAGAGGAGAGGGGTGGGCGTGGCAGTGTAGGGGTTGAGTGAGGGGTAGAGTGGGCACCTCTGGACATGTAATGGGATTGTTTTACCCCCACTATAGTACATGCTTTGGCTTTTCAGCGTTGTTCAGAAGAACAATATCTCGCAGTTGGGGATTTTCAACAGAAGCAAAGGTGTTTATGGGTGTTAATTGGTGCCTGAAAAATGACCCTCAAAATACCCGTTTATCTGCTTCTTTTTAAATTGGAGTCCTACATGCTATAATAGGTGGCCCATAATTACTTCTTAGCCCATTGTTGTTGTTCCCCTTCTATTTAGCAATTAGGATTGAAAGATATCATAGTACACTGGACTCCTACAACCATGACTGTATTCGGAGGGCATACCTGCTCCCTGAATAGGTAGCAACGTTGTGGGTGTGGTGTATGAGTACTTCTAAGCAATTTACAGCACAGCAGTTTTAACTTCTCTACTTAACCTTAGTGGCTGTGTGTCCTAAGAGGATGATCTTGGATTGGGTCCCCGCTGGAGGGCAGATCCTTGAGCCAGGAGTACTTGGTGTTTGGGCTTGTTCCCCTACCTTGTCTTTTTAATCTTGCATTTCCATGCGGTTCAAGCAAATATAGATCCGCGGTCGGTGCAGGGAGTACAGATGGACAGAAGCCTTTTAAGTTAATTTCTTCCTTTCATTCAGTTTCTAAACCACACAACTTCTAGAACATAGTCCTGAAAACTGAACTCACCCTCCTCCCCACTGGCATCTATTTGCGAGTGGGAGGGGTCTCCTATAGAATTTTAGCTGAACACATCACCACCCAAAATAAAGGTGACAATTGCAAGCTTCCCTTTTAACTAGATTCTGGCCAATGAAATGTAAATAGAAGTGGAGCCCTGAGTTGGGCAACTTGGGGATGCTCCTTAAGAGATGGCTGGCAGGTCCTCTTCATTCCTTCTAGACTCTCCTCTGTCCTGCTGCCTGGTGGTGGATGGTTCCAACTGGGTCATGAACACAAAGGCCCCATCCTTGTGATGTCAAAGTGGTGAACTAGAGGGGCCTTGGGCCCCTGGAAACCTTAGCTCCCACTCTGCCTCTGCCCAACCCACCTCCTGACTTACCTGCAGGAAACACACTTCTCCCTTGTTACTTTTGCTTTTTGCTTTTATGTACACCTGAGCTTACATAATATTTAGTGGGTTCAAGACACTGCATGAAAACTTTACAGCATTTTGCATTTGATCTATAGAGGCCTGTGAGGTGACTATTGGGATCACCCTTTTTACAGATGAGAAAACTAAGGCAAAGATAAGTAAATTCCCTGACTCAGGTTGTACAATCAGAAATACAGGAGATGGAATCTGAGTTAAGACTTTCCAATCTCAGGCCATAATATACTCGTAGAGTTTAGCCAGTGGGCCAAGGCCTTTTGGCCTTTGGAATGTCTAAAGACATAGTAGTATACCTACAGATTGAATTCCCTTTCAATTAAGAAAGACTGATTTGGACTATAGCTATTAACATTAGATTAGAGTAGGAATTGGAGAAGGCAATGGTAACCCACTTCAGTACTCTTGCCTGGAAAATTCCATGGATGGAGGAGCCTGGTAAGCTACAGTCCACGGGGTCCCAAAGAGTCGGACACGACTGAGCGACTTCACTTTCACTTTCAGAGTAGAAATGACAGAGATCCTTAAGATTCCAGAAAGGCTGGGGTCACTTTTAAACTTATTTTAGGTTCTGGTGGTCATTTCTTATGCCAGCATGATGGCCTTCCTACCTTAGACAGATTCTAAGTCAACTTTGCCCTTTAAATAAAATGAGTGGGCACTCGTGCATTTGTGGGCAGGTCATGTCTCCATGGGGGGCTTCTCTGGTGGCTCAGATGCTAAAAAATCTGCCTCCAATATGGGAGACTCAGATTCAATCCCTGGGTCAGGAAGATTTCCCTGGAGAAGGGAATGGCAACCCACTCCAGTATTCTTGCCTGGAGAACTCCATGGAGAGGAGCCTGGTGGGCTACAATCCATGGGTTCGCAGAGTCGGACACGACTGAGCGACTAAGCACAGCACAGCACATGTCTCCATGATGAGTGTAATATTCTTTCTTCTTCTAACCATGCCTGCTCCACTCACTTGGTCTCTCTCTCCCACTGTGCCCCTGATTGAACCAACATGGCTTCCATTTCTCAGCAGCAGTGTCTCTATTGAGACTCAGTATCACTATGCCAGGAGGGCCTTTCTTTCCACTTTCCTTATACAAACTGCTCTGGCCTCACGTGCTCTGACTGGGGAACTGACCTTGCTGAGGGGGGCACAGCTTGGCTGAGACCAGGAGCAAGAACGGAAATCTTCTTCCAAGGAGACTTTGAGCCTAATCCTTGGCTGGACATAGAGCATATAGGTTTATCAAAGATGAGATTTCCCAGCAGGCAAAGTGATGTTGACAAGGAGCTCCAGGAGTTGCTGTGAAGTTCCTTAATTTGTTTTAGGGCTTGGCATTACATAGCAAGTTTTAGGAGGTGTTTGATAATATACCTTGGGTGGAGGGTTTTATACTGCCCAAACAGATTAGATTGGTGATCTAGGTTGCTTATTTTATTTTCCATGTATTTAATATGTATATAAGAGTGTGGTGGTAGTGGTGGTTTAGTCGGTAAGTTGTGTCTTACTCTTATAACCCCATGGACTGTAACCCGCCAGGCTCTCTGTCCATGGAAATTTCCCAGGCAAGGATACTGGAGTGTGTTGCCATTTCCTTCTCCAATATGTGTATATCTATTTCCAAATCTCTGCCCACCTTTAATGCAAACTTCCTCAAAGTGTCATTCATGCTATGCAGCCCAGGCCCTAGGCATAGAAACTGGTTTTCAGCTATACAGGCTAGTTGTATTTTCTCAATAGGATGCCACAAAGGCCCACAGCAAAACCAGATAGTGGACAAAGCAGACTCAGGGTCACTGCTTTCCTTGTTTTGATTTAATCCCCGTGTTTCCATACCAACACCTGAGAGCTGAAGGACATTTACCTGATTTATCTCTGTGTTTGTTTCCAAAGTACCTGGTGTTTGGCAGAAATACTCTGTAGCTGTGCTGGGGGAGATATATACTTGGAGAGATATACAGTGGTCAACCACCCAGAGCTGGCTCTGACGTGACCACAGGAAGGCACCTGCAAAGATGAAACCTGGAGGTATCCAAGGGTTACCTTTGCTTCATCACCCAAAGCTGGGATTTGTACTCTGCTAGGTGCAACTGGTGGAGAAGGAAATGGCAACCCACTCCAATGTTCTTGCCTGGAGAATCCCAGGGATGGGGGAGCCTGGTGGGCTGCTGGCCGTGGGGTCGCACAGAGTTGGACACGACTGAAGCAACTTAGCAGCAGCAGGTGCAATTGGTGCCGTGTGCAAAGGAGCATGGAAGACTGAGCATGCACTGGTTGCCCCTAGAAATCTCTACCCCTTTCCTAGAGCCCGATGACCTGTCTGCCTCCTGGTCCTGAGAATTCCCTGACTGCTCTCCCTCTGGGAAGAAGGTACCTTTAGAATGTGAGCTCCCCTTCTCTATTCTCTGGCAAAGCCTGTCTTGCTTGCACCAAACTCAGTTTCATTATTGGCAGCATAAACCTGGGCAGCAAAGAACTCCCTGACCAAGCCAGGAGTGTTTCAGTTTGACTAAAGCCCCAAGAGGGGTGGCCTTGTGTCTAACTTGGTAACAGAAGCAACAATGTGGTACATTCTGAGAGGCAGGACACCTTAAATATTGCCACAGGTGTTGAAGTCCCAATGCCTGCAGTGAAAATTGGGAACGTGATGTCATTTGGACTTGGGACTGGGTAAATCTGTATTTTAACCCCTGGACTCTGAGCTGAGCAGCCAGATACTCTGTCCTTTGTTCTCTGATGGGTACCACGTGCCCAGCACAGTGCCAGGCTCAGAAGTGCTCGGTGACTGTTTTAGAATCATACACCAACAGATAAAACAGTGTCTCTACAAGTGGTAACCCACTTGAAGTGACTCAGATGGTAAAGAATCTGCCTGCAATGTGGGAGACCAGAATCCTAGGGTCAAGAAGATCCCCTGGAGAAGGGCATGGCAACCCACTCCAGTATTCTTGCCTGGAGAATCCCATGGGCAGAGGAGCCTCATGGGCTACAGTCCATGGGTTTGCAAAGAATGGGACACAACTGAGCGACTAACACTACCAGTGGTGGGGGCTAGCACAAGACTGCTCTCTCTCCTTCCTTAAGGTTGTCTTGTGTTCTGATATTCTTAGCCTTAAGTGTCGAAGAGAAGGTGTCAGTAATACATCTCCAGTTTTGGCTGCTTTTCTGAGTTTCTTCAAGTGATCTAACCTTTCTGTATCCATTTCTCTGAAAATGGATTAGGACTAGACTCCAACCAGTCCATCCTAAAGGAGATCAGTCCTGGGTGTTCACTGGAAGGAGTGATGCTAAAGCTGAAACTCCAATACTCTGGCCACCTCATGCGAAGAGTTGACTCATTGGAAAAGACCTTGATCCTGGGAGGGATTGGGGGCAGGAGGAGAAGGGGGCAACAGAGGATGAAATGGCTGGATGGCATCACTGACTCGATGGACATGAGTTTGAGTGAACTCTGGGAGTTGGTGATGGACAGGGAGGCCTGGTGTGCTGCGATTCATGGGGTCGCAAAGAGTCGGACACGACTGAGTGACTGAATTATAGAGCAACTACTTCAAATAGTAACTTAAAATTCCAAAATGCAATACAAACAGATCATAGGCAATGACTCAACATAAATCTCAGGCAACTGCTTCTTGGGATATTGATAAATTATCTATATGAATTGTGGCTGCATTATGATTAAAAAGCTTGAGTTCCATAGTCACACTTTGGCTCAAATCCAGCCTTAATTTCTTGAGGCCTCATACTCTATTACATGGGAACGCAGCATTCTTTACCTAACTAGGGGGGCCATGTGACCAGTCTGGTGCCACTCATAGTAAGTACTTATTGACTTTCTTTTTTTTTTATGTTAATTTTATGGTTTAGTTTGCTACTTGCTTGCTAGTTCTGGGGCATTTAGTCACTTTGTCCTCTTATCAAAATTTGGCTTGTAAAAGTCAACATCTGTTTTGTGAATCTAATTTCTTCATATTACCATTATTACCCCCAACCACTTATCCACTTATCTATCTATCATCTATTAAAAAAATCTACAAATGTCAACTATTTTATGGAGAAGGCAATGGCACCCCACTCCAGTACTCTTGCCTGAAAAATCCCATGGATGGAGGAGCCTGGAAGGCTGCAGTCCATGGGGTCACTGAGGGTCGGACATGACTGAGGGACTTCACTTTCACTTTTCACTTTCATGCATTGGAGAAGGAAATGGCAACCCACTCTAGTGTTCTTGCCTGGAGAATCCCAGGGATGGGGGAGCCTGGTGGGCTGCCGTCTATGGGGTCACACAGAGTTGGACACGACTGAAGTGACTTAGCAGTAGCAGCAACTATTTTAAGACTATTTCTGGGACTTTCCTGGTGGACTGGTGGTTAAGACACTGCCTTCCAAGGCCAGGGGCATGGGTTCGATCCTGGATTGGAGAGCTAAGATCCCATACGCTTTGAGGTGCAGCCAAAATAAAATAAAAATTTAAAAAGGCCATTACTTTCTAATATTTTCTTCCAAGTTGCATGAGCATTGCCTTGGAATGGTTGCATTTTCAAAGGCAGTATTCCAGAAGCCTATAAACTGTGCCTGTTGCTCCTGACCCTCTTGACTCATGCAACATCTGGCTCAAGTCTTGGGTTTACATAATCCTTAATGGGAGGTGATGTGCACTGGCTAGACTGCTCCTCTGTGAAATGTTTCCATTTTTCCTGCCAAGCCTGTGTGGGTTGACAGATTGGGTGCAATATTGTGGGAGGAAAGCACCTGACCAGTCTGGGGCTCATTGTCACACTGCCCTGGCACAATCCTCTGTTACCTCTGAATGTTCTAATGGGAGCTCTGAGTTGGGCGCAAGGTGTCAGGGCTACAGAACACTGATGACATTCTCCCCTCATGATCTTTGTGAGCCAGGGGCAAGGGGAACCTCTAAGGATAGAAATATAAGGAAAAGTAGAAACAGGCAGAGTTCTATACCTGGAGGAGAAAAATTAGAGGAAGGTTTTATTTGTTGGATTAAAAAGAATACATTTAAACATGCAAATACTCATGGATTATGACTTCTGTGAACTTTCTTTTAAAGAATTTTTTTTTTTTTTGACGTGGACCATTTTTAATGTCTGTATTGAATATATTACAAAATGGCTTCTGGTTTATGCGTGCATTTTTTTTTTCTTTTAAAAAATTTATTTATTTATTTTAGTTGGAGGTTAATTACAATATTGTGGTGGGTTTTGCCATTCATTGACATGAATTAGTTTTTTGGCCATGAGATATGTGGGATCCTAACTCCCTAGCCAGGGGACGAACTTATACCCGGTGCATTGGAAGGTGAAGTCTTAACCACTGGACCACCAGGGAATTTCCTGGTGAGCTTTGCTGAGGAAACTTCTTGAGGAAAAAGTAGCCAAATGGAGAAATTTTGGCAAAACAAGTGATAATATGTTTTGAATCTTTTTTTAATGAGTCAAAACCCAAAACAATTTAGGGATTAAGATTCCAGAATAAATTATAAACATTATAACTCCTACTAATGTAGAAAAAGTGATCAGAGCGCCGCTTGAGGGAGGAGGAAATAAAAAGATTAATGGTAGGCTAAGTAGGCCTGTTTCCTCAACGTTTAATTTCTGGAACTGGATGAGATTTTAAGTAGCAGTGTTTAATGTAGAAAGGTAAATGCTAAAACATATATAGTCAGCTAAAATCAAGTGATGGAAGAGAAGGAAATAAAATAAAGGAAAGTAGAAAATACAGAAATTCTGTGATCACTCATAATTTTAAGTTGGTTATAAAAGGAATCATTAAAATAAAAAAAAAAAAACAAATACATCTTCAGAAGAAACAAAGCAAAAATAAACCAAACCAAATAATGAAAAGATTAAAAAACAATTACAAACTGAAATATGATGACAGGAGTTTTTTTTTTGAAAGTCGCTTAGTTGTGTCCGAGTCTTTGTGTTAGTGTGCAGTCCATGGAATTCTCCAGGCCAGAATACTGGCATGGATAGCCTTTCCTTTCTCCAGGGGATCTTCCCAACCCAGATTGAACCCAGGTCTCCCACATTGCTGGCGGATTCTTTACCAGCTGAGTCACAAGGGAAAACCAAGTATACTGGAGTGGGTAGCCTATCCCTTCTCCAGCGGATCTTCTCTACCCAAGAATTGAACTGGGGTCTCCTGCTTTGCAGGAGGATTCTTTACCAACTGAGCTATCAGGGAGAGGAGCGAAGAGCAAGCAAACCAGTTTGAGTCAAATAGAATAACAGAACACAACCATATACTGAAAATGACTCAGTGGTCATCATCTTAATCAATCCAGGCTGAATAGAGCACAAAAAAGTCAATGACTATGTCCAAAAAAATGCCAGTGGTCAAGGTACACTCACACTCTTTAATGTATGGCTATCTATATACAAGCGGCATGGATTAATAAGGGAAACAGGGAGAAAAATTTAGACATGTTTAGAAAGAGGTTAAGAGAACACTTTCAGTCTATGACAAATCAAATGGAAAGTAAGGATAAAGGAAAACCAAAATAACAGAGAATAGAAATCTAACATCTCTTGAATTCCAATAAAAAAAATATATTGTGGCTGAGATGGCTAGTTGTCCCCAAAATCTATTCTTCCCCATTTCCTTTAGAAATACAACTCTGAATTTTAGCAGGACCTATGATTTCCCAGAAAAGGGCATGTTTCCTAAACTCCCAGCAGTTATGATGAAGTCTGCCTTTGTGATTGAAGTTACGTGCAACTTCTGGGAGCTGTTCTAGGGCAGGACAGTGGGTGGAGCTGACGGAGCCATTTCAGGATGCTTTTAAAAACATAAAATTAAATATATAGAATTAAAAGGAAGCCAATTATATTGAAATGCCAGTTATTAAGATATTGAAATTAATTTATGATAGGATAACATATATGCATCTCTGCTGCTGCTGCCGCCAAGTCGCTTCAGTTGTGTCTGACTCTGGGCGACCCCATAGACGGCAGCCCACCAGGCTCCCCCGTCCCTGGGATTCTCCAGGCAAGAACACTGGAGTGTGTTGCCGTTGCCTTTTCCAATGCATGAAAGTGAAAAGTGAAAGTGAAATCGCTCAGTTGTGCCTGGCTCTTCGCGACCCCATGAACTGCAGCCTACCAGGCTCCTCCGTCCATCGGACTTTCCAGGCAAGAGTACTGGAGTGGGGTGCCATTGCCTTCTCCGTCTATTCACATTAACATCCAGTAAATCTACTAGTGAGATAAATCACATAATGCCTAGGAATAAAGAACTTTGCATTTGATTCTTATAGATTCTTGAAATGAGAAAATGAGTGATGGTTAAGCTTCCTGCTTAATTGTCTGAGGCTGACATCATATGATTTTTCTAAATGACTTTTTTTCTATCAGAAATCATCAGCGTTCTGGGTTATATTTAAAAGATGAAATACAGATTATTTTCCAGTGTTAATTCTGGAACCCGACCAGATCAAGCTCAGGTAGACTAGAGAGTGGTTGTTGCATGCAGCGTCCACTTGGTGGTGCCACTCCCCTAATGCTGCTAGATAGAGGTGCCACCCAAGGCCAACCCAAGGGCCCCTCTGATCCTGGAAGTCTGGAAGCTGGAACCTGGTAAAACCATCATCGTGACCTCATCTTTATATACTCTGAATGCTTACTTAATATCCTTTCTAGGGTGATTATATCTAATAAATAAATCCAGTCATTGGTAAAAAGCATTCTGAGGTCACTGACCAAATCTGGGACAAATTGAATATCAAAAAGTAAAAAATATGAATAAAGTCTGTAACTTACATCAAAAAATAAGGTGGAATGACAGACGGATAAAGGACAGCATAGATGAAAAAATATGTGATAAACTGCAGTAAAATATAGATTGTAGGTGATGTGTTCACTGCGAAACTCTCAACTTTTCTGTATGTTTGAAAATTTTCATAATATAATGTTGGCAATTAATTATAAAATGATGAGTAAAAAGGAATATTAGTCCACAGTGATATTCAAAAAGAAAGAAATATGAAAAAAAGGGAAGTTCATTCTTTTCAAAAGAAAAGAATAAGGTAAGGAATATTGACAAAATGAAAGTCAACATTTTGCAGCTCCTAAGGTAATAATTGATTGAGGAAAAGGCCATCAATGGATGCAAAAACCATGGGGTGAAATGTACTGGGGACCTGAAGGATCACTTACTAATTAGAAAGAAAAGAATGTAACTTCATAATGGAATAGTCTACCAAGTTATCCCAATAGTGGAGTTAAATTTCTCTAGCACACATATGTGTATGTTTTCCTTTTATCACATATGGTTTCTAGATCCTGGAACTAGCTAAAAGTCATATACGTGTAGAATTGTACTCTCCTAGACATCACTGCCCTTCTGATGAGCTGTCTTTCACTCTTATCTTAGCGTTTGATACCTCTACGTGATAATGTATGATTATTTCAGCCTGGTTCCAATTTCCTGTTATTGTTTCTTTTGCCTTTCTTTGAATTAAATTGATTGTTTAAATATTTGAGGACACTCCCACAAGGACTCCTAAGATAGACTTGAGAGGGAGAGGTCTCAAGACACCCACAGAGAAGCTAATAATACGAACAATAATATGACAACTTCTGTACTTTTTATTCTGGGTTGGGCACAGGGCTCTGTGCTTTCCCAGGAACTACCGTACTCAACCTCCTTTGCCCTTGATTTTCTAACATTTGCATCTTCATTAATTTTTTTGTTATGTGAAGTCAAGAATTCTTCTCCCATTAAAAACCAGTTTTCTATCTGCACTTACTGGTTGCTATGGTCTGAATGTTTGCATCCCCTCAAAACTCATCATGTTGAAATTCTAACCCCCAAAGATGATGGTATTATTAGGAAGTGGGGCCTTCAAGAGTTGCTTGAGTCATGAGGGTGGAGCTCTAATGATTGGGAATAATTAGTGCCCTTGTGAAAGTAAGCCCGCGGAGATCCCCACCCCTTCCACTACACAAGGACACAGGGATTTCAAGGGTGCTGACTATAAAATAGGAAGAAGGCTCACACTAGAACCACGACCATGCTGACACCCTGATCTTGGGCTTCCAGTCTCCAGATATCAATGTCCGTTATCTTTAAGCTACTGAGTCTGTGGTATTTTGTTACAGCAGCCTGATTAGATAAGATACTGGTTCTACTTTTTGCCTCATATTCATTCTTTAACCCATGCTGAACTGGCTCTCATTCCTACCATGCTAGAAATCACCCTTGCTAAAGTAAATCAATGGCTTCCGTTTCCCTAAGGCCAGTTTTCCAGTTTTCGCCGTACACAATGGACCAGGTGCTCTTTGAAATATTCTTGTCCCTGACTTCTGTGATCACATTTTGTCAGTTCTCCCTTACCATCTGGGCTTCTTCTCTTGTACTGCATAAGCCTTTTCACTCAACCCTTAACTGCTATGCACAGTTCCTTGGGGCTCCCTCCCAAGCACTCTCATTTACTCCTTTACCAAATACTTACTGTGCACCTACTATGCCAGAGACCCTGCATTAGTTACTCGGCATTGCATATACAGTCCCTCTTCTTAGGAAGTTTAGAGGGAAAGCTGTCAACCGTAAATTATTTAACTGATCATTTCATTATAGCCAGTATGTTAGCTAGCCAACTGTTTGCGGCCCCGTGGACTGTAGACTGCTAGGCTCCTCTGTCCATGGGATTACCCAGGCAAGAATGCTGGAATGGGTTGCCATTTCCTCCTCCAGAGGATCTTCCTGACCCAAGGATCAAATGTGTCTCCTACATTGGTGGGTGGATCCTTTATCACTAGAACCACCTGAGAAGCCCCGTAGTTGGTATAAGGACTACTGGAAAGTTCAAGGTACCATGTTAACAGGTTAATTGGAATAAACTTGGCTGTGTCTGAAATTCCAAAGATTCAACCCATTTAATCACAGAGGGAACCAGAAATGCTCTTATAAGCAAAACATCTTCTCACATTTGAGAAAAAAATTAATAAACAAGAATAAAATCCTTTTGAATTTCTCAGTTGAAATTGAGATTCTTCTTACTCTCATTTCCTTCTCTGGAGTGTTTCACTAGGTAAATCTCTAGTCTGTCTGGACGGATCAAATTAAAATTTAGGTGGTGAGGTGGTTGCAGATTGTGTTTTGTTTATAAAAACGCTTCTACCTTGTGCCACAAGGTTGCTGGTGGTCTTTCTGTAGGGCTCCTGATTGTCAAAGATCAAAATATTGACATGTTGGCTATCTATATTTTGTTGCAACTTTTAAATGTACCTTAAACTTCCAAACCACATCATTCCAGCCTGGTAGGACAAATATTCTTGGATCTTTGATTAAAACCTGGAATGATAGCTTTAATAGAAGGCAAAAAAATAAAATCACTTTCTCCTTATCCCAACTGTAATAAGATTGTGACTCCATCAAGAGTGCCATCAATATTGAAGCCCAAGTGGCTGTTGGTTCTGGTATTAGAACCCAAGTCAGAATTACATAGTTCTTTGAAATTTGGGGTCTGTGTTATTTATTATACATGGCCTAAAAACATTGTTCTGTCTCTGTTATTACCTGTCACCCACACTTCTAGGGTTTGTTGTTGTTGTTATTTTTGTTGTTAACCTGTCCTCTCAGAGTTCTGGGCCTTCTTGGTTCTCTCTTCTCCCTATCTAGACAGTTTCAATTTTAGAATGATTCACATTCTAAGAGGTAATTTGTTATGTATTATGTATTTGTTAGGCTACAGTCCATGGGGTTGCGAAGAGTCTGACACGACTGAGCGACTTCACTTTCACTTTTCACTTTCATGTTTTGGAGAAGGAAATGGCAACCCACTCCAGTATTCTTGCCTGGAGAATCCCAGGGACAGAGGAGCTTGGTGGGCTGCCGTCTACGGGGTCGCACAGAGTCGGACAGGACTGACGTAACTTAGCAGCAGCAGCAGCAGCAGCAGCAGCAGCAGCAGCAGCAGCAGCATGGCATCCAAACACCAAACGAAAGGATAAACACCCCCTTCCCCCTTTTATAAACAGAACCCACACAGATACCCAGGTATAATAAAGCCCCACATATTCAGAGCTGTGGCTATTAGTAAGGTGGCATTTTCAGTTGGTGACAAAGCTGATGTAAGGAGTAAGAGTGTCTCATTTAGTAATGACATCAGAACCTCTTTGTGAAATTTCGGGCTGTGTAAAGTAATTTTAAAAGGGTGCATGAGTCAATGTATTAGAGGGGTCCTGTTTAGTTCAGTTCGGTCACTCAGTTGTGTCCGACTCTTTGCAAGCTCATGAACTGCAGCACGCCAGGCCTCCCTGTCCATCACCGACTCCCAAAGTCCACCCCAAACCCATGTCCATTGAGTCGGTGATGCCATCCAACCATCTTATCCTCTGCCGTCGCCTTCTCCTCCTCCTCCTGCCTTCAATCTTTCCCAGTATCAGGGTCTTTTCCAATGAGTCAGCTCTTCGCATCAGGTGGCCAAAATATTGGAGTTTCAGCTTCAACATCAGTCCTTCCAATGAACACTCAGGACTGATCTCCTTTAGGATGGACTGGTTGGATCTCCTTGCAGTCCAAGGGACTCTCAAGAGTCTTCTCCAACACCACAGTTCAAAAGCATCAATCCTTTGGTGCTCAGTTTCTTTATAGTCCAACTCTCACATCCATACAAGACCACTGGAAAAATGTAAAGGCATCTAAACCTGCTATGAACTTTAATTGCCACTTGAAGCCATGGGTAGACAGTGGCTCTGCTCTAAACCACATTTTAGCGATTGTGTTTTTTTCCTGATTATATTTATAACATACTCTGATGTTTATGCTGATGAGTTTTTAATGTACTTTTGGAGATATTTCAGTCTTGTGTACTCTTCTGACATCAGAAAAGTACCCCTGCTTGTTTGTAGTCTTATCGTATAATCAGCCTACCACAGGCTTTCATGTACAGCAAAGTAATTAATACTGTGCAAGTGTAAAGTACTTCTGCTATGAAAGTAGTTTGAAAAATGAGAAATTATTTAAAATGGTTACAGAATACAAGTTAATTTCCTTTCCCTACTTCAGTCTGCTTTACCAGCAAAAGGATCCCTTATTTGTCATTGTGAAATTCTTAGAAAATGTGTTTAATCCTCTTAAATATACTCAATACTAAAAATCTATATTTCTTATTTTGGTAAGTATGGTAAGTTCTGTTGGGTACAGAGTACAAGGTGCAATCAAAGGATGGTGAGGACCTTTCCCACTGTATCTCTTGAGCTGTCTGATTTTTTTTCTCCAGTGTTTTGTTTTACACAGGTTTTGAATTTCTTAACTTTTATTGTGTCTACTAAATACTGCATATGTACTATTCTGATTGTTTACTACTGATAAAAGACCTGTTAATCATACACACAGAAAAATTAAGTATGGTCTAATACTTATACAAAAACTGTGAAGAATATAACGTTTGTCTGTGAACCAATTTGGTCAGACAAGTCACTAAGTGACTTTATTCTTTCAATTAATTTCTTAATTTTATTTCATTTCATTTCAGAAAACATAGCTTCAGCTCTTCATTAATGTCTATTATTGGAGAAAGACAGAGTAAGAAGGAAGAAAAGGGAAAGAGGGAAGAAGAGATGCAGGTGGTATCAAGAGACATTGGATATCATTAATGATACCTTCATCTTGTAACTTCATCTTGTCATACCTTGAGTGGCCCCTAAGCTATTCAAAATCCTGCTTTGTTTTTGCAACCATTGGTTTATATAGTGGGTATTACAGCTTGGGACCTTCCTGCAAGTTCAGTGAAATCAACCCCGAGTCTACTTTCAGTTCCTGCTTCAGCCACTCTCCAGCGCTCTTCATGTAAAGGTGAGTTTCAGGGACTTCCCTGGTGGTCCAGTGGTTAGGACTCTGAGCTTCCACTGCAGGGGGCCCAGATTCAATCCCTGGTCAGGGAACTAAGATCCCACAAGCTCTGGGGTGTGGGGAAAAAACAACAACAACAACAAAGCAGGCTGTTTTATGCCAAAGCCTGAGTCACCTGCAGGATAAAGTCTGGGTTAGTCATGCCTGATTCTTGAGTTATTGTGGGGCATTATGGTCATTTATTTCTAAATATTATCCTTACTTAGAACTGCAGTATTTTTTGCTGGTGGATAGCATATCATTATGTCATAGGCATTTCAATTTGCTCACAACTGGAAAAATTTTGGTTTTTGGCTTCCCTGGTAGCTCAGCTGGTAAAGAATCTGCGGGAGACCTAGGTTCAGTCCCTGGGTTGGGAATATCCCCTAGAGAAGGGAATGGCTACCCACTCTAGTACTCTGGCCTGGAGAATTCCATGGACTGTATAGTCCATGGGGTTTCAAAGAGTTGAACATGACTGAGCGACTTTCACTTCACTTCACTTCAAAATTACGTTAGCCATTAAGCACTTCTTTCCACAGAGTGCTAATTAAGTTCTAGAAACTTACAGTATACAAAAAATTTTAAAAAGAAATTCATTTGACTAAATAGAACATGAATCAAAATGAACCAAAATATCTGTAGGGCTTGCACGTGCACAGTCATGTCCGACTCTTTGTGACCCCATGGATTGCAGCCCTCCAGGCTCTTCCTGTCCATGAAAATTTCCAGGCAAGAATAATTGAGTGGGTTGCTATTTCCTACTCCAGGGGGATCTTTCTGACCCAGGGATCAAACCTGTGTCTTCTGCAACTCCTGCATTGCAGGTGGATTCTCTACTTCTGAGCCACTGGTGAAGCTCCAGAATAAACCAAAATATTTGTAAATCACTTTTTAAAGTGCTGTGAAGAGCCCCAGGTATTGAGAGCTGAGCTCTCCAGTGTGCTGGGGGACCTCAGGGACATAAGGTTTTATGTTCAGTTGACATGGTAAAAATTCAGATCTGCTTGCTTGCATCTCTCACAGTTTTTCCATGAGTGAATTCCAAGATTTGCTATAAGAAGAGACAGACTTCACACTTAGAGTTCAAAATTTGGTTTCACCTGCACCAAAATAGCCTCCCCACCTAAATGGTTTAAATAATAGTTACTTGAGCATTAGTAATAAATACTTGAGCATTTGTTAGGTACCAGTGCTTTACATTTGGAGAAGGAAATGGCAACCCACTCCATTATTCTTGCCTGGAGAATCCCAGGGACAGAGGAGCCGGGTGGGCTGCCATCTATGGGGTCACACAGAGTCGGACACGACTGAAGTGACTTAGCAGCAGCAGCAGTGCTTTACATTAATATCACAAAAGTCTCATGATGCAGGGTATCAGTAACTATTTTTGGATGAGAAAATAGGTATAGAAGTTATGTAACTTGGGAGTTGCTTGCTGGTCCTGTGGTTAAGAATCTGACTTCCAATGCAGGGGATGCAGGTTTAGTCTGTGGTCGGGGAACTAGGATCTCACATGTTGTTGGGCAGTTAAATACATGTACCTCAACTACTGGGCCCACGCTCTAAGGCCTGTGAGCAGCAGCTAGAGAAGACTGAACACTGCAGTGAAGACCCAGTGCACCAAAAAACAAAAAACAAAAAAAAAAAAAAAAAAAGAAGAAGTTAGGTAGTGTGCCCAAATCACAGAACTAGTAGTTTAGTTCTGAAGTTTCAATCCAAGGGGTTTTGTCCTCCTAGAATAATTTAATATGTAGCTTTTAACCTCAGTATCTGTGCCCTGTTATCCTCACTTCCCCCAACCCCCAACAGTCTGGCTTTTTTCAAGAGTTCACCCCCTTTCTCTCTCCTACTTCTTCCTTAATGAGGGGCCCTTTGCCATTTCCAGCCAAGGTCAAAGTCACATACGCTATGGCCAGTGCTTGGAACATTGCAGTCTACTTCTTACTCCCACCTGTGCTTTTCTAAATTCTTCCTTCCCTACTCCTTTCTTCCCTCTTCCCTGACTTAAAGACCTTGTGCTCTGCAAGGGAACAAGGAAGTGGCTGTGTGGAGCAACAGAAAGCCACAAATATGCAGTCTCTTGGAAACGTCCTTTGTTGAATCTGCCCCTCCTTGCTGGATCCAACATACCCTGTTTCTAGACCTTTGCTTCTCTCCTGCTTTGCTTGCCTGCATCTGCCCCTCAATTAAGCAAATATTTTGTTTCAGACCTCCCTGGCTGCCCAAGTCAGACCAGTACTCTCTAACCAACTTACTCCTTGTAAATGTTCCTGAACCTTTAGTCTTGAGTGGACGAGAGACTCAGAACGCAATAACTAGAATTAGAAAAATAAAGATTTTTAAAAAGCTGGCAAAGTTAAAAAGTAATATGGATAACAGTGTAGGATGATCAGTACATTTCCAAAGCTGAGCAGGTCAGCAGAGTAAGGTAACTGTGTGGTCCAGAAGGGGAGCTGTTAATGCCTGTTCTGGCCCCTTTTAGACTATGACTGATACTTTCTCATGATGCAAAGAGCCTTATCTCATATTAATGGGTTACTTTCTGATCATGTTTCATGGAGAAATATACATATATATTTAATTGATGTATAGTTGATTTATATCCAGCCTTGACATACTCCTTTTCCTATCTGGAAACAGTCTGTTGGTCCATGTCCAGTTCTATCTGTTGCTTCCTGACCTGCATATAGGTTTCTCAAGAGGCAGGTCAGGTGGTCTGGTATTTCCATCTCTTTCAGAATTTTCCACAGTGTATTGTGATCCACGCAGTCAAAGGCTTTGGCATAGTCAATAAAGCAGAAATAGATGTTTTCCTGGAACTCTCTTGCTTTTTCCATGATCCAGCAGATGTTGGCAATTTGATCTCTGGTTCCTTTGCCTTTTTTAAAACTAGCTTGAACATCTGGAAGGTCACGGTTCATGTATTGCTGAAGCCTGGCTTGGAGAATTTTGAGCATTACTTTACTAGCATGTGAGATGAGTGCAATTGTGCGGTACTTTGAGCATTCTTTGGCATTGCCTTTCTTTGGGATTGGAATGAACACTGACCTTTTCCAGTCCTGTGGCCACTGCTGAGTTTTCCAAATTTGCTGGCATATTGAGTGCAGCACTTTCACAGCATCATCTTTCAGGATTTGAAATAGCTCAATGGGAATTCCATCACCTCCACTAGCTTTGTTCGTAGTGATGCTTTATAAGGCCCATTTGACTTCACATTCCAGGATGTCTGGCTCTAGGTGAGTGATCACACCATCATGATTATCTTGGTCGTGAAGATCTCTTTTGTACAGTTCTTCTGTGTATTCTTGCCACCTCTTCTTAATATCTTCTGCTTCTCTTGAGAGTCCCTTGGACTGCAAGGAGATCCAACCAGTCCATTCTGAAGGAGATCAGCCCTGAGATTTCTTTGGAAGGAATGATGCTAAAGCTAAAACTCCAGTACTTTGGCCACCTCATGCAAAGAGTTGACTCACTGGAAAAGACTCTGATGCTGGGAGGGATTGGGGGCAGGAGGAGAAGGGGATGACAGAGGATGAGATGGCTGGATGGCATCACTGACTCGATCGATGTGAATCTGAGTGAACTCTGGGAGTTGGTGATGGACAGGGAGGCCTGGCGTGCTGCGATTCATGGGGTTGCAAAGAGTCGGACACGACTGAGCAACTGAACTGAACTGATTTATAACGCATGTTAGTTTCAGGAGTAGAGCAAAATGACTCATATATATATATATGTATGTATGTATAATTACAAGATTTTGACTATAGTTCCCTATGCTATACAATAGGTCTTTGTTGTTTATCTATTTTATATATAGTAGTGTGTATAGTGAAAGTGAAAGTCACTCAGTTATGTCCGACTCTTTGCGACCCCATGGACTTTGTTCATGAAATTCTCCAGGCCAGAATACTGGAGTGGGTAGCCATTTCCTTCTCCAGGGAATCTTCCCAACCCCAGGGATTGAACCCAGGTCTCCCACATTGCAGGCGGATTCTTTACCAGCTGAGCCACAAGGGAAGCCCAGTAGTGTGTACATGTGATCTTAATTTATCCCTCCCTCTTAATGAGGAATTTATTCCATGACTTTAGTGGCAACCTCTTATAATCTGGCTGGCTAACTTTTTCAAGAACGTTCCTAAGTCCACAGACTATAGAAAATCAGTTTTAAATGTAAATGTATTGGTTTTAGATTCTTGGGACCAAGATTTTGAAATTAGCAAAGAGCCATGAGGTAAATAAAGAACTGTCCTCTATTCCTGTATTCCTCTCATTACCACCCTCTCCATCTTCCTGTTCGTGTCTCTCATATCTTTTCATTCAGGGCCTTGACTTCTCCATATAATGTCATATGAGAAAAATAGTTCTTGACATGGTGGCCTGGGGAATTATACACTTTGGGCCCTAATGAGCATTTTCCTTCCACTCAGCTCAAAGGTCTGCATAGTCAAAACTATGGTTTTTCCAGTAGTCATGGATGGATGTGAGCACTGGGCCATAAAGAAGGCTTAGCACCAAAGAACTGATGGCTTTTGAATTGTGGTGCTGGAGAAGATGTGTAAGAATCCCTTGGACTGCCAGGTAATCAAACCAGTCAATCCTAAAAGGAAATCAACCCTGAATATTCACTGAAAGGACTGATGATGAAGCTGAAGCTTCATGTATTTTGGCCTCCTGATGCGAAGAGCCAACTCATTGCAAAAGACCCGGATGCTGGGAAAGACTGAAGGCAGTAGCAGAAGTGGGCAACAGAAGATGAGTTGCTTGGATAGCATCATTGACTCAATGGACTCAGAGTCTGAGCAAACTCTGGGAGATAGTGAAGGACAGGGAAAAGGGTTGAACCCAACATAGCGACTGAACACCAAACAGCAACAGCTCAGAGTAGGTGCTCAAAAGATATTTGTAGAATGAGTTAGTGAGGGAATGAAAGCCTGTAGATACTCATTTTGAACATTTAGGAAACTTTCTCCAACTCCCAGTCTAGGGGAGATCACCTCCTTGCATCATGAATAGCACTTTTTACATACTATGTTCTGTTACTTTGCCATTGTTACCTAATTTAACCTAACAGAGGCTCCCTGTTTTCAGCTCCTAGCATAATGTCTGGCACGAGGTCAGAACTCAATAAATTTTTGTTGAATCAATAAATGTTATGCTTTATGTTGAAAGAGTTTTGGCTCTTGGAAGGAATGAGACAAACAAAGGCTTGAATTTATAAAACCAGGAGATTGGAAGGAACACCAAGATGTCTTCAGGTATATTTCCTGACAATCATTCCCAGTAATCATCTCCTTTGTTCCTGAAAACCCATGAGAGTTTTCTTAACATTGTGACTCCCAGGATTTTCATAAGAAACTTCTATTTACTGTCAAAGGATATAAGACATTTACCTTCTCTTTCTTTCTGATTTTCAAAGGAAAAAGAAAGTAGGACCAGGCATACCAAGACTATAAATGGCTTCTGGGCCAAAGGTCTTAGCCCATGTGTGGAGTGAATTTAGATGTCTCCAACTCTAGAGCCTGGCTTTAAGTGAAAATCATGCTGTTCTTCGTCTGCCTAAATCTGCAATATGAAGATAAAATTTCAAATTTCTGTGGCATGATAGAGATTTGGGGTTCATGCTCCCAATAATCTGTTCTATATAAAATTTCAAATTCTCCCACCTTTGATATTTTTTGACAAATAACAGTTCAGTTAGCATCCGGGGCCTAGTTTGTCATCAACATCAACAGTGTCTAGATAAAATGGGTCTGCAAGCATCACTGTCTTCCTTTTAAATTAAGAGCTTATGGAGTGGAAGTTTTATAATCAGTAGTAAAAGAGAGAGAGAGACAGGAAGGCTGGTAACCAGTCTTGGATCTGTCTTAACTGAGGTAAGAACGTTTTCCTGAAAACCTTGGCAGCCCATCCTTTAGAGGTCTGGAGGTTGGGGCTGTGTTGGCAGCACACAGTACCCTGTGAGCCAGTTTCAATTGGTGTTCCCATGACTGATCAAGGGCTTTCAGTCATCGCTGACATGACATCTGCATGACAATCAGGACCAGAGATAGATAACGAATCAGGTTCTACTCCATGCAATCAACATGTAGAACCTCAAAAGAAGCCTCTTAGAATCAGAAGGGATATTCATGGAAGGAAAATAAAGCATTTAATCTCCCTCTTCTCCTTTCCTTTTCCTGTGACCACTAGATGCCTGAATTCTTCCCCAGTTTTGGTAAAAGGCAGCCATGATGGCTGTAAGCCTCAGAACCTTAGTCCTTGCTGTACTCATGACTGATCGTCCGGTGCATTCCTCCCAAAGCTACTCTCACTCTCCTGAAGCCTCAGATGTGGCTAGAACCATTCATCATTTAATCATACACATACTCCTTTATGACATGTCTAGCTTTGCTATTTAAATCTCAGGTTATTGGGCTTCCCTCGTGGGTCAGTGGTAAAGAGTCTGCCTGCCAATACAGGAGACACCAGTTCAATCCCTGTTCTGGGAAGATCCTTTACACCTTGGAGCAACTAGGACCGTGTGCCTCAACTACTGAGCCTATGCTCTAGAGTCAGGGAGCTGCAACTAGAGAGTAGTCCCTGCTTGCCACAACTGGAGAGAAGGCCCACGCAGAAAAGAAGACCTCACCAAAATTAAAAATATATGTATATAAAAACTAAGATTATTGGTACCATTGGCAGGAATGATGGAGTAAGAACATCTCAAATTCCTCACCTTCATAAAGGCAACAAGAACACTGGCAAAATTGTCAAAATCACTTTTTTGGAGCTCTGGAAGTTAACCAAAGGCTTATGACAATCCAGAGAGTATTTTTTCCAAATACAATGACTGAATCTCAGAACTGCAGGCTTTGTGGTGTCTGAACTCTCTGGTCCTATTCCACTCTCCCCAGAGTCATGACGACCTTGAAAAACAACTGAAATAGCAGTGAAAACTAAGCAGCCTAGCATCCTAAGGAAGAGAAAAAATGGGAATGTCACTCTCCCAAAGTCTAGTTTCAAGATCACAGCCCTTATTTGACCTGTCTTGCAGTTCCTTGGCAATTCCCACTCACAAGGCTTGTCTTTATTTAATCTGAGTCTGCATTCGTGTATGTGTATGCATGCAAAGTCACTTAGTCGTGTACGACTCTTTGTGACCCTACGGACTGTCGCCCACCAGGCTCCTCTGTCCATGGGATTCTCCAGGCAAGAAAACTGGAGTGGGTTGCCATGCTCTCCTCCAGCAGATCTTCCAACTCAGGGATCAAACCTGTCTCCTGAGTCATAGTTCACCCAATACTGTTTCCCTGAGGGCCATGGTTTAACATCGGAGGCAGCTGCCTGAGATGGTGATGACTGTTGGAGAAAACAGCAAGATAAACAAAAATGTAAAGGAAAAGTTGGAGAATGAGATATCCATAAGGGAAACTAGAAGCCCAGGGATGCCCGAGAAAGACCTGAGAAAAATAAAACTTCTCATCTCTGGCTGATGTGGAAACTCAACAGAAGCAGAATCGAGTAAGCATGGAATTGGAGCGGGCCTGCCGGAGGACTGTGGACAACCTCCCCAGCGGTCACAGAGCCCCTAGCATGGACGGGGACATTGATTGGTTTCAGGCACTTGGGAATTTATGTCAGATCCATAACTAATTATTAAACTCACTGAACAGAGCCTTGAGTGGTTACACATGACAATAAATGCAGACTCCATAGAATTCGTTCAGTTAATTCAATAAACAAACCAATAGGAACAATAATGGCAACAGCAACAACCAGCAACAACAAACCCCGGAAAAGGGGGGAGGTACTTGTTTTTCAGAATCACCACATTATTTCATTTTCTTAAATCGAAGTATTGTTGATTTATATAATGTTTTGGTAGTTTCGGGTGTACAGCAAAGTGATTCAGTTCTTTCTATATATTCTTTTCCAGATTATTTCATTGTAGGTTATTACCAGATGTTGGCTAGAGTTCCCTATTTTATTTTGCTATACTGAGGGAGGGAGGCAGTTGAACGAAATGTGCAGGATGGGACTGTCCGAGCTGAGGGATGACAATGTCCTGTTCCTTAACCTGGTTGGTATTTTTTCATACCTTGTCTACCTGGTTTTATGTGTTTTTCTGCATGTTACATTTTACAATGATTGAAAAAACCCTGCCTGCAACTCTGATCTTGCCTCTTCTGAGCCCACCTCTCTTCCCTCTGCCAGAGGAATGTCTTTTCTATCCTCATTTTCTCCAGGCTCTTAATGCCTACTTACAACACAAACTGTCCCCGGCCCCCACCCTGCCCCCAGTGATCAGTGATATCCAAGTTAGCAAATCAAATGAACTTGTCTCCTCCATGGAGGAGTCTTTGCTTTTGACCTTGCAGTTCTTTTCCCCTCAGCTTCCCCAGACTCTCCCCCCTCACCTGGTTCTGTCCTCTCTTCCTGTGACTTTCCAGTTCCTGATACACTGGCGCTCCCTGGGTTCCCTTCCCATGGTCTCATCCACGCCCTTGCCCACCTCTCTGCTAACAGCCCCCCAAAGTTGAGTGTCCCTTCCAGGCTCTGGTGCAGGTGTGCATGAAGCTTCCTGCTTCATCTCCATCTTTATCTGAATGTTCGGTATCATCTGAATTTCAAACAACAGGCCTCAAAATGAAGTCATTCTCTTCCTTGCTCCAACCTGATTCCTAGATTTTCTATCTCTGTAAAGGGAATCACTTCTAAGTTGACATCTCAAGCTAGAAATGTGGATGTGTCATTCTCTTTAACCTGAGTACCAAGAGCTTCTATTATTATGTGCATATTGTGCTAGGCTTGCTACTTTATGCCTCGCTGCCCCCCACTTCCAGATTCCTATTTCGAAAATTTCATGCCCTGAGTGGTATGTCAGGAGATGGAAACTTTGGGACGTGATTAACTCAACAGGGCAGAGCCTTTGTGAATGGGGTTAGTGTCTTTATAAAAAAAGACCTCAGAGAGCTCCCTGGTATTTTTGTCTTTGTGAGGATGGGGGCCTCACCAGATACTGAATCTGCTGATGCCTTGATCTTGGACCTCCCAGCCTCCAGAACTGCAAGAAATACATTTCTGTTTATAAGCCACCCAGTTCAAGATATTGGGTTGGCCAAAAAGTTTGTTCGGGACTTTGTCGACAAAGGTTGGTATAGTCAAAGCTACAGTTTTTCCAGTAGTCATGAATGGATGTGAGAGTTTGACCATAAAGAAGGCTAAGCATTGAAGAACTGATGCTTTTGAACTGTGGTGCCGGAGAAGCCTCTCGAGAGTCCTTTGGACTGCAAGGAAATCAAACTAGTCAATCCTAAAGGAAATCAACCCTGAATATTCATGGAAGGACCGAAGCTGAAGCTCCAATACTTTGACCACCTGATGCAAAGAGCTGACTCGTTGGAAAAGATCTTGATGCTGGGAAGGATTGAAGGCAGGGGAAGGGGGCAACAGAGGATGAGTTGCTTGGATAGCATCATCAACTCAATGGACATGAGTTTGAGCAAACTCCAGAAGATAGTGAAGACAGGGAAGCCTGGTGTGCTGTAGTTCATAGGGTTGCAAAAAATCAGACAAGACTTAGCAGCTGAACAATAACAAGCCACCTAGTCCGAGATATTGGGTTGGCCAAAAAGTTCGTTTGAGTTTTCCTGTAAGATTTTATGGGAAAAGCCTGAATGAACTTTCTGGCCAACACAATATTTTGTTACAGCAGCCTGAGTGAATTAAGACCGTTTTTAAAGAAACCATATAGTACATACATCGTTTACGTATATTACAGAGGAAGTCATGGAAATATTCACGGGCAGGGGAGCTCTTACTCCTCTCCCTGACAATCCCACTGCAGGGGAGCCTCTAATTAGTATTAATTAGTATTAATACTGTCACCCAGCATCAGTTTCCATTGCCTATAACCTGGTTCTGACCATCAGACTAACCTAACTGGTACCTCAACCACACACAAATCTCTTCCCATTTCTGTTCACCATTAAGTAGTGCTGGAGTACTTTAATACTTTGATCATATAAATTTTGATCATTTCCTTCTCGAACATCTGATGAGCACACATGGAGGCCACATGGTCTAACACCAGCCTCCCCCACTCCCTTCACCCCACCAGCTCCACATCCTCTCTACCCAGAGCACACAGGCTCTTTCAGGTCCTCGGCCAGGGCACAGGCAGTTCTCTTTGTTTGAGATGCTCTGTTCACAACCTTCCCTGTTTATCTGGGAAATCCTTGCCTACCCTTAAGCGACACCTGATGTTCTCTGAACATCTGTGACACAGAATAGTTTGTTATTCCCTGTTGAATTGGCTCTCTCCCTGGTGGTGGCCGTATCTAGGGGGCAGTTAACAACCGTGCTGAGTAAATAGGTGTCTCTGGAAATTCTTACTGAAGGGCTAGCACTGGACAGATAACCTGGTCAGGACTTGAACAATCTGTATCACTGGAGGCAGAGATGGTGAGGTGACATCTCACAGGTATCTTAATCTTGTCTTCCAGTAGTTACCGCCACATATTTCCTAGTCACTTCTCCACAATTTGTTGACCCTAAAAGCACAATCCTGCTTTCCTTTGTCTATACACTTCTCCACAATTTATCATCCTTTTAAAAAATTCTGAGTCTTACTGCTTCATTGGGATTTGTACTTTCTTTCTGTGAAATTTATGTGTACAGAAAATTAAAAATATTAATAAACTTTGTATGCCTTTTCTACTATTTAATCTCCCATTTGTCAGTTTAATTCACAGACCTTAGGAACTGAATCTAAGACAGAAGAGGGAAAGATTTTCTCTCCCCTACACTTACACCCTGTGAGATGAGCATGACTGTGATAAATACGCAGATGATGAAACTGAGGATCAGGGAAGTTACAATAACTTGCGGAAGACTCAGGACAACTCAGGGTTGAGTCAAACGCTTTTACCTTCCTTGTTCCTTTCTTTGCTATTGCTTAAACATTTGTTTTGCTTGTGTATTGAAGTTAAAGCCTAGGGTATTTCTGACATCTGTTCACATGGCTTTGCGGGTTGAGTGTCAGCTTAGGAAAGGAAGCATGCTTGGGAAGAGCCTTGAAAAATCCCTGTCTCAGACCCAGTCAGAAAGCCTGGTATTTTCTGGAGACAGTCTCCTGTGGCATATGGACCTGGGCCAAGCAGCATTACTCACTCAGTGAGTTTTGGTTGATGACATAAGACAGTTTGCAAAACCCAGCTGTGTGGGGCAGGTACCCAGGCCTGATCTGACAGAGGATTTAATACCTGGTTTAAGAAAAAAGAACTCTGATCTGAATAAACATTTCTTCAAAGAGGACATATACATGACCAACAGGCACACAAAAAAGATGTTCAACACCGCTAGTTATTAGAGAAATACAAATCATATCACCTCACACCAGTCATAATGGCAATCAGCAAAAAATCCACAAACAGCGAATGCTGGAGCAGGTGTGGAGAGAAGGGAACCCTCCTACAGTGTTGGTGGAAATGTTAGTTGGTACAGCCACTATGAAGAACAGTATGGAGGTTCCTTAAAAAACTAAAAATAGAGATACCATATGACCCGGCAATCTCACTGCTGGGCATATACTCATAAAAAAAAAAAAAAAAAAAAACATGATCCAGAAGTATCCATGCACCCCAGTGTTCACTGCAGCACCATTTATAAAAGCCAAGAAATGGAAGCAACCTAAATGTCCATTGACAGAGGGGTGGATAAAGAAGATGTGGTGCATACACACAATGGAATAATACTTAGCCATTAAAAAGAACGAAATATTGCCATTTGCAGCAATATGGACGAAACTAGAGAGTGCCGTTCTGAGTGAAGTAAGTCAGGCAGAGAAGGAGGAATATTGTATGACACCCCTTATATGTGGAATCAAAAAAGAAATGACACAAACGAACTTAGTTACAAAACAAAGAGACTCACAGACTTAGAAAATGAGCTTACAGTTGCTGGGGGAAGGTATACCTAGGGAGTTTGGGAAGGTCAAGTACACACTGCTATATTTAAAATGGATAACCAACGAGGATTGGAACTCTGCTCAATGTTATATGCCAGCTTGGGTGGGAGGGGGGGTTGAGGGATATTTAGGGCTGAGTCCCTTTGCTGTTCACCTGAAACTACCACAATCTGGTTAATTTACTACATCCCAATACAAAATAAAAAGTTTGAACTTTGGTGGGAAAAAAAGAATACACATGTATACTTAAAGAAAGAGGGAGAGGAAGGAACTCTGAGGTGCTGACTACGTTCAGGATCTAGATTCTTCCCCATTCTTCCCCACTCACCAGTTCTTTGGGAAACTGTATGTAAATACTATATCCATGCCATATGAGCCCTAAACACAAGCAGGAGAGGAAAGTGTTGTTTTCAAGTGATAGGGCAGGTCAGGGATCAAAACAGGTTCAGTTAAGAGACTTTTCAGGTTTGTCAACCCAAGAAGGAAAGAATAATAGGCTTAAAGAGAACCATTAAGAACCTTATTGCATTACAATAAGACCTCTGCTTTAGTGAAGAAACTTGCCAGAAAGGCCAGGAAAGAACATTAATTACTTGGTCTTAAATATAAAACAAAAGCTCTGCTCACCTGAAAGCCACTGTTGCTGCAACCCTGGGCTGGGAGGGCCGCCACCCTCTGCAGCTCCACAGAGCTTTTGCTGCTCATGGACTTGGGCTCCGGAGTCTTTTCAGACGTCTGGGCTGGAGATCCGCTGTACCTGTGAAATCAAACACAGCCTCTGCTGAAGTCAGAATGCCACCTGCTGTCATAGGCACCAGGCCATCGATTCAGTTTGGGAACTTTGATCTAAATCTCCTGGTTGGGGTGGGGCAGGAGTGGCGAGGGGTGGGGTGGACGCTTTCAGGGCAGGTCCACCTACCTTATTAATCCTTCTCATTATCCCCATTCCTGCCGGTCCATTTTCACTCAGGGAAGAAGACTCCTGTGGTGCTCAAAACTGAAAAGAACATTTTCTCTACAGTCTTGAGTGAAAGAATCTAATTCCTGGGCTAGTGTTGGGCACTGGGAGTGGTGAGTGGCAGGAAACATAAGGGCTGGCTATTACCAAGTGACCAGGATTCTGTGCTAGGTCTGTGTTCTAGACATTACATATGGTCGTCTTGATTTATCTTGAAACAAAGGAAAACTGAGGTGTCCCTGAACATCACCTCAGTTAATCTCGGAGTAACAAAAGTTAATGGTTTGCTCAGGGCCATTTGGCTAATGAATGGACATTGAAAAGTCAAATTCAGGTCTGGTGGATTCCAAAGCCTTCTTACTCTACCCCTGCCAGCAAACAGGGTCGCTTCAAAAAATTCAATTCCTAGAGGGACTTCCCTGGTGGTCTAGTGTTTAAGACTTCTAAGTGTTTAAAAATGGTCTAGATCAAAATATCTAAAAAATAAATCCAGCTCCTAGAAATGCAAAGATGTAGCAGGTAAATGAAAAGTGACCAACTTAAAAGATTCTTTCCTCTATGAAATTTTTAGCTATGGGATTTTTTTCCCCCAAAACAGCAATCTCCCCTAGTACATTTAAAATTAACTATTGTGCATCTATTCATTATTATAATTATGAGGCCTGTGTGGAAATGTGAAAAATGTTTATGTTAAGTGAAAAACTAAAATGTATAAATTGAATGCTGTGTACAGTAGACAAAGAATGGAAGAAGATATCAAATATTGCTGCTGCTGCTAAGTCGTTTCAGTCGTGTCCGACTCTGTGTGACCCCAGAGACAGCAGCCCACCAGGCTCCCCCGTTCCTGGGATTCTCCAGGCAAGAACACTGGAGTGGGTTGCCATTTCCTTCTCCAATACATGAAAGTTAAAAGTGAAAGTGAAGTCGCTCAGTCGTGTCTGACCCTCAGCGACCCCATGGACTGCAGCCCACCAGACTCCTCCATCCATGGGATTTGCCAGGCAAGAGTACTGGAGTGGGGTGCCATTGCCTTCTCTGTATCAAATATTACTAGTGGTTATTTCTGGGTTGTGGTTTTTTTTTTTAATCCTCTGCATGTTTTATTTTATTTATTTATTGGGATTGCACTGGGTCTACATTGCTGCTTTCAGATTTTCTCTAACTGTGGTGAATGGGGGCTACTCATCCTTGTGGTTCACGGGCCTCAGTAATTGCAGCACGTGGGCTCAGGAGCTGTGGCTCCCAGGCTCTAGAGTTCAGTCTCAGTAGTTATGGTGCATGGGCTTAGCTGTTCCATGGCACGTGGGATCTTCCTGGACTGGGGATTGAACATGTGACTCCTACATTGGCAGGCAGACTCTCATCCACTGTACCACCACTACCAGGGAAGTCCTGGGTTGTGGTTTTATGGGTGGTTGCTATTTTCTCTTGCATCCTTTGCTAAATTTTCTATAAAAGTGTGATTTACCATCATTATCATCATATTGAATATATGTATACACACATATGTGTATATATGAACACATATACATGTATACATATATACAATATGATGATATGAACATATATACACGTGTGTGTGTGTATGTTAAGAGCTCATTGGACCTATACTGTGGGGGTTCAAATCCTGGCTCTGCTGCTCACTACAGAAAACTATAACTCAGCTCAAGATCTAAACCCAGCCTTCTGGCTGTCCTTAGGCAGCCCCAGAGCTAAGAATGGTTTCTAGATCTTAAAACAGTTGAAAAAATTGAAAGGATGAATATTTCAAGACATATATAAACTATATGAAATTGAAATTTCAGTGTTCATAAATAAAATTTTGTTTGCACACAAACATGCCCGTTCATTTCTGTATTGTCTATGGCTGCTCAAGACTCAATCTAGTTTATAGTTGGAGAGGATCCTTACTCTCCAAAGAAAAAGAAAAACCTTCATTCTTCTGTTTATGGTTGTAATTGCAGAAATGTGATTCAAATGTCTTGACATTCTTGCAGGTATTGTTATACGAAATTTTAAAAGGCAACAACCCAGTATTTTCTCTTCCCCTAGGCTGTAGACAGCATGTTTGAAAAGATACAAACATATTTGAGAGCAGGTCACAGTACAAGCAAGATCACACTACAGTGTTGATTAAAAGGCACAATGACCTGTTCATTTCATTCGAAGGCAATACCAGCTAAAAGGAAAACTTGAGAGCTACTTAGGGCAAATTGCATGTACAAGTAGGATGCTAAAATGCAAAAATAGATAGTCGTTTCCAGAGAAGTTTTAACTTAAAATGCTATCTATCTGAAACTTTTGGTTAAAAGCTTTTAGAAGTAATGCAAATTCTGACTTTCTTGGCAGCACAAGAATTAACTTGGGACTATTCATGGGACTATCACTTGATGGTACCTTGGTAGAAGCTATGGCTCATTTTAAACAATTTGGAGATAGACATTGTGATCAGAAAATAAGATGAAAGACCGCATATTAAATCATTCCCCAGTTACACAGAATCATTATTTGTAAGGAATAATTTGTGCCAAGGCCTGGGAAATTGTCTCTTAATTCCACTGCATCAGCTATTTTCATTGCTGCTGCTGCTGCTGCTGCTGCTAAGTCGCTTCAGTCGTGTCCGACTCTGTGTAACCCCACAGACGGGGGCCCACTGTCTCTGGGATTCTCCAGGCAAGAATACTCAAATCACTAGACTTTTTAATCAAGGGATCTATGTTCTATTCCATTCCATAAAAGTTGGCTTTTAGACCCAAAACCATGGACTGTATATACAAACTCAAATATTAAAGAAAAACAAAAAACCTCCCAACCCCCTTCAAATTTATTAAAAATTTGCAAGTAAAAAATTATAAACACATGATAGTAGATTTTGCTTCATGTACGTAGTTCTATAGTAAGATCATTCTTTTCCTTTTGGTGATATATTTCCAAAAAGAGTAAAATGAATAAAAAAAAATTGTCCATAACATTTCTCCCATGTTGAGAACAATGTATTACATGTTTCAGCATGATTTTTATCTGCTCCTGCTGTCATCCCTGGAAGGACATTTCACGTACTACAGAGTAACATTTTTTTTTTTTGTACATCTTGAAGTAGTTTAGTAAACTAAAAATGTAATCCTGTGATGGCTACAAACCTTAATCTAACCAACTTGAATTTTTGAGTTGGTTAGTTAGATTAAGAGAGAATCCAAGAGTGAGAAAAAGAAAAGCAATAATGTGTGTTTTACTTGGGTTTCTCTTACCTTGGACGTGGGGTATCTCTTCACAGCTGCTCCAGGAAAGTGCAGCTGCTGCTCCTTACATTGGACGAGGGGTATCTCCTCACTGCCGCCCCTCCTGACCTTGAACGTGGAGTAGGTCCTCTTGGCCAGCACCTCCCTGCCGCCGCCCATGGCCTCGGGCATGGGGTAGCTCCTCTCAGCTGCTCCTGCACCGCCTTTGCAGATATGCAGATGACACACCCTTATTGCAAAAAGTGAAGAGGAACTAAAAAGCCTCTTGATGAAAGTGAAAGAGGAGAGTGAAAAAGTTGGCTCATAGCTCAACATTCAGAAAATGAAGATCATGGCATCTGGTCCCATCACTTCATGGGAAATAGATGGGGAAACAGTAGAAACAGTGTCAGACTTTATTTTTGGGGGCTGCAAAATCACTGCAGATGGTGACTGCAGCCATGAAATTAAAAGAAGCTTACTCCTTGGAAGGAAAGTTATGACCAACCTAGATAGCATACTGAAAAGCAGAGACATTCCTTTGCCAACAAAGGTCTGTCTAGTCAAGACTATGGTTTTTCCAGTAGTCATGTGTGAATGTGAGAGTTGGACTGTGAAGAAGGCTGAGCACTGAAGAATTGATGCTTTTGAACTGTGAAGAAGATGCTTTTGAACTTGAGAAGACTTTTGAGAGTCCCTTGGACTGCAAGGAGATCCAACCAGTCCATTCTAAAGGAGATCAGTTCTGGGTGTTCATTGGAAGGACTGATGCTAAAGCTGAAACTTCAGTACTTTGGCCACCCCATGTGAAGAGGTGACTCATTGGAAAAGAGTCTGACAGAAACTGGAAACCCCTGCATTCCCATTGTGCCAGGAATCTGTGTGAACTGTATAATGAACTGTGAAGGAGGTTAGCGCCCATGGCTGGCCCTGCCCAAGAACCAGCACTGGGAGGAGGGTGAAATAAGCAGAATCTAGGGTGCATGTTTTAAGGGGCCATTCACCCTCAGTGAGGGATTGGGGGCAGGAGGAGAAGGGGACGACAGAGGATGAGTTGGCTGGATGGCATCACTGACTCGATGGACATGAGTCTGAGTGAACTCCGAGAGTTGGTGATGGACAGGGAGGCCTGGCGTGCTGCAATTCATGGGGTTGCAAAGAGTCAGACATGACTGAGCGACTGAGCTGAACTGAATGTGTGTTTGAAATAGAAAATACTTTGAGATGTTTTTCCAACAAAATCATCTTTGAAGTTAGATTTTGCTTTTCAACACCCCCACTATAGAGCTGGTATAGGAAAGGCCAGGTGTAGAATCTGCTGCCTGAATAATGCCCACACATGATTTACAATTACTTGGCCTTATGGATCACTTTAGTTATAATCCTTAGACAGATGATCTTGGTACAATGGTGGGCCAGTAAAGCAAAAGGGAAGAGAACTAGCATCTGTTGATCATTGTCATGCACCTTTTAGGTACTTATAGTGCTTCCATTTCATCTTTGCAACAGCCCTACAAATGAGGTGCTAATAGCCCCATTTCACAGATGAGATACTTGAGGCTCAGGGGACGAAGTGACTTTTCCAAGAATATAACTAGTAAGTGGCAACATCGTGATTTGAGCCCAAGTGTCTGAAACCTAGACCTGTCAAGAGCTAAGTTCTGGAAGGAAATAAAGCCCAAGAGAAGCACAACTGAGTTAATACCCAAAAGTGTTCAGTCTACTAGTGGGAAAAGCAAACTACAACCAAGATGAATGGAAAAAGCTTAATAAAATGGAAAAAAGCTGAGTTTAATCCATCTGCATACTTCGAAATCCCCAAAAGATGTGCCAGTGCTTCACTGAGGTAATTCCTAAGAAGCCCCAAGAGTTGACCTGTCATATCTGATTCCACTGGAAGTGAATGCTTGGATCTGCAAATGACAGGAGGGCAGGGATGGTACCCACCTTAGTCTCTGTATTTAGCATCACTTAGAACAGAGCAGACTCAAGGCTGAATAGCTTGTCTATTGACCAAAGGAGGAAACTGGAAACCCCTGCATTCCCATTGTGCCAGGAATCTGTGTGAACTGTATAATGAACTGTGAAGGAGGTTAGCGCCCATGGCTGGCCCTGCCCAAGAACCAGCACTGGGAGGAGGGTGAAATAAGCAGAATCTAAGGCGCATGTTTTAAGGAGCCATTCACCCTCAGTGAGTACAGGGTCAGGACCTGAGAGCGAGAGCCTTCTTAAATGTACCCCAGACCCCTTGCCCAGCTCACCCTACTCCTGGTCCTGCCACGAACAAGCCCTGGGTTTGTTTCGGATCAGTGTAAGGTAGCGGTTAAGCATGTAGGCTCTGGGCTCAGTCTAGCTGCCAGCCCAGGCTCTGCCTCTTACTAACGCTAACTAGCTGGAAATCAGGCAAATCACTCACCAGAAACCTCTCTAAATATCTGTTGTTGCCTGCAAAACGAGGTTCGGAGTTTTGCCTACCTGCTAACAGGCCTACTGGGAGAGTTTGATGGGGTACCACATGGAAAGTGTCTGGTGCATTGTAGGAAGAATGCACACACTCAAGATTCCAGGGCAAACCTGCCAGCAGCTGCCCCAAAAGGCAACCCAGGGGAAACATTCTTCGTTCTTTTTCAGTGCACGAGAAAACAAGACACGGTTTGCAAGGCCATGGGAGGTGGTTTTGGATGGTCAGCTAAATAAGGCTGCTACTACAAAAAAATATTGCAATCTGTGGAGAAGAGACCACTCAAATGTGTTTTCTTCACCATTTTGCAACTGTGATGGCAAGAATTATGAATGGATGCTAAAGTTAGTGGCTGGCAGAATTTGATGAGAAGGACATTTATGTGCTTCTTTGTGTCTCCCCACAAAGTATGTGTTAATCAAAGAAAAAGTAAGAGAAACTTTACAATGGGGAAACCTGGAGGACACCACCTTACCAAACAGTCACCAGAAATGGGGGAAAGTGACATTCTGTGCCTCCTGATATGAGCACTGAGCAGGATACCACATCACTTTTGTGGAATTATTGCCCCAAATGTATAACTTGAGTTTAATTGGGGCCAGTTGGGGGATGTTTTACAAAATAACTGGAGTATATTTCTCAAAATTGGTATGTTTGTAGAAGACAAAGAAGACAGAGAGTCCATCTCAGATTACAGACTACCAAAGATATTTGACAGATAAATGCAGTACATCATCCTGGATTGAGTCCTGTACCAAGGGGGAGGTCTGTTATAAAGACCAACATAGGGACAATTGAGCACATTTGAATTTTGGTCATAGTAAGGTATAATCTTAAATTTCCTCATATTGATAATGATGCTATGGTTATGTTAGAGAATGACCTCAGGAATATGGAGGAATAAAGGGGTATGATGTCTATAATTTATTCCTTAGTGGTTCAGAGCAAAACAACACGCAAATGTATATGAGAGCTATTGAGGTATTATATAAAGCTAATGAGGTGTTACAAAATAAAAAGATACAAAAAGATGTGAATTATTCATATATGCTAATTATAAATTTAACCTCTGTGTCATGTGTATGGACAGGGAAATTAATTTGTATATACATGTTTCCCTTTTACATTTTTATTTTGCACAATAAAAACAACAACAATCAGTAACATACTGCTTTTCTTCACACCTGTATGATTTTAAGAAATTGCTTTTTCTCCTGGAGAAATAGCTGATAGATGAAACAAATAGTATCAAATTGTGAAATCTGCGAACCTCAGAAGTCAATAGCGTGAAACCTACTCCCAGGGGCAGGGAAAAAAACAAGTATCATGAGAGAAGAGGCAGGCAGGCATAAGGAGGGCAAGCTGGGGAAATGAATGTTTCCAATGCCACTGACTCAGAACACACAGTAGTTACACTTTTCCTTCTTCACTTTAAAGGGTGATTTGTGGTCTGTAGTCTGAAGAATGACTTCAAATGACACATGAGCTGCTTTGAGGAGACATACAACAAGAAAGTTTCAAGAACAATAAGAATCACTCTAAAGGTCTAGGTCCCAGAAAGAACCCACAGTGAAAAGCAAAGTCAGAGAGCTGATGTCTTGCTGATTCAGCCAACCACCTCCACTGGACCCATGAAGGAGTCTCAATAGTATTTGAGGGAGAGTTCAAATCAGCATATATATGGTGTCCTTACAAACCCTGTAGGGTTACTTGCCTGACCAGATGGTGACAGCTTATGCCCTGAAGAAGCACAGACAGAGATTTCCAAAGTTAAATAAGGTGGAAAATGAATTGGCTTCATAGCTTCCTTTTCTTCTAGTCTAACAACAGCTTTCCCCTCCTGGCTCCCCACCCTCTGTTCCTGCAGGTACTTATTGCTTTATGCTTAAGGCAATGAAGAAGTGAACTTTGAAGTTCAAGAACTGGGCAGTCCTAAGGACAGGACGTCTGGAGGCCCAGGAGCCACATACACTGTGTTCTCATAATGGCTGGGCCTGCCTTCAGTCCTGAGAACCTATCCCTGAAGTCAGTAAAGCTCATTTGCAAGCCTGGTGACCACTCACTCTTCCACGAGGATAGTATGACATGAAAACCTGAGGTTTTCAGTGTCGCACGGGTCTGAAATATCTGTGAGTTTAGAAAACAAAACCACAGTTGTTCCTGGCTGGGCTGGTGCCCCAACCCAGTCCTAGCACGGCAGTGCTGTGGCTGTGGGCTCCCGCTGAGCTCTGAGACCCTGAGGAGGGTCAGCACTGGTACCAGCATGGAGCTGGCACATGCAGCGGGAGCCCGGCACGACAGGGCTCAGTGATGGTGAGGCGGCCATGAATGAAGGACCGACTGCCGCCCTCCGCAGGAGGGAGCTGAGGGGTGGCTCGGAAGGCAGGATCTCAGAGCCATAGTGCAGGAGCTGGCCTGGGAGGCCGAAGAGGAGGAGGTCACTCCTCCTCTTCTTGATGGGATTGAAGGCCTCCTTCAGGCAGAACTGCTTGGTCTTTGTGAGGTTAACCTTGCAGATGGTGGGTGAATGGAGGAGCCCAGTTTCACGGTGGACCAGGGCCTTTCCTTTCTTTCCCTGACATTCCGTGAAGCCTATGGCTTCTTGAAAGTGGGAGCTAATGTCAGACTTGGGACTGTCTTCAGCAGGGACCCTTTTGTAGTGTAGATGGGCTGGGCAGGCCTCGTAGATCTGTAGGAGACATTCAGTGGGGCTGTGAAATGCAGATTGGTGAGGATAACACACTTGGATGCATGGCAGGCATTTCCAAGGTTGAGGAACAGAAGGACTGTAACAGGGCTGCCTTGTTCAACAGGTGGCCAATAGCTGATGTGAGCACTGGTTCCCACTCTGTCTATTGAGGGCTCTCTTACCTTCAACCTTGTCTTGTGAAATAAGTATTATGTCCATGCAATGCTCAGGATATTCCAGTTAAAAGGTCTCATATCCCCCTTTGAGGAAGTAGATCTGTGGGGCTGGGGCCAACAGACAGCCAGGTGTTACCAGAACATACAGTGCAACCCCCTCCCCCTGGCCTGGCTGCTCCCTGCCCCAGAAACTCATATTTATTTGGCTGTGCCACACAGCTTTGCAGATTCTTACTTAGTTCCTTGATCAGGGATTGAACCTGCATCCTCAGCAGTGAAAGCATGCAGTCCGAACAACTGGACATCCAGAGAACTCAGAAACCCTAATTTGCATTTTTTACATCTCTGAAACTACGTTACTCCATGTATTTCCTGCCCTCCCCCCCACCCCATGTGGTTAAATACAGATTCCAAACATATTTTACTATTCATGTGCAGAGTTGGGATGGACTTATTAACAACAGCAAAGATTCTGCTACTTAAAAAGATTAACTTTTTTGGAATAGGGGTTTTCTTTTACATAATATATCTTTAAACCAGTAAAACTTGTCATTTCTAGGTCAAGTTATGTGACTTAGAATAATAGAGATGCCCCAAGTAATTGTCAGTTCAGTTCAGTTCAGTCACTCAGTTGTGTCCGACTCTTTGCCACCCCATGAATAGCAGCACGCCAGGTCTCCCTGTCTATCACCAACTCCCGGAGTTCACTCAGACTCACGTCCATCGAGTCAGTGATCCCATCCTGTCATCTCATCCTCTGTTGTCCCCTTCTCCTCTTGCCCCCAATCCCTCCCAGCATCAGAGCCTTTTCCAATGAGTCAACTCTTCGCACGAGGTGGCCAAAGTACTGGAGTTTCAGCTTCAGCATCATTCCCTCCAAAGAACAACCAGGGCTGATCTCCTTCAGAATGGCTCGGTTGGATCTCCTTGCAGTCCAATGGACTCTCAAGAGTTTTCTCCAACACCACAGTTCAAAACATAAATTCTTCGGCGCTCAGCTTTCTTCACAGTCCAACTCTCACATCCATACATGACCACTGGAAAAACCATAGCCTTGACTAGACAGACCTTAGTTGGAAAAGCAATGTCTCTGCTTTTCAGTATGCTATCTAGGTTGGTCATAACTTTCCTTCCAAGGAGTAAGCGTCTTTTAATTTCATGGCTGCAATCACCATCTGCAGTGATTTTGGAGCCCCCAAAAATAAAGTCAGACACTGTTTCCACTGTTTTCCTTTCTATTTCCCATGAAGTGATGGGACCAGATGCCATGATCTTCGTTTTCTGAATGTCGAGCTTTAAGCCAACTTTTTCACTCTCCTCTTTCACTTTCATCAAGAGGCTTTTTAGTTCCTCTTCACTTTCTGCCATAAGGGTGGTGTCATCTGCATATCTGAGGTGATTGAAATTTCTCCTGGCAATCTTGATTCCAGCTTGTGCTTCTTCCAGCCCAGCATTTCTCATGATGTACTCTGCATATAAGTTATATAAGCAGGGTGACAATACACAGCCTTGTATTGACAATACACAGTACTCCTTGTATTGACAATACACAGTACTCCTTTTCCTTGTATTGAAGTACTCCTTTTCCTGTGTATTGACAATACACAGTACTCCTTGTATTGGCAATACACAGTACTCCTTTTCCTATTTGGAACCAGTCTGTTGTTCCATGTCCAGTTCTAACTGTTGCTTCCTGACCTGTATATAGGTCTCTCAAGAGGCAGGTCAGGTGGTCTGGTATTCCCATCTCTTTCAGAATTTTCCACAGTGTATTGTGATCCACACAGTCAAAGGCTTTGGCATAGTCAATAAAGCAGAAATAGATGTTTTCCTGGAACTCTCTTGCTTTTCTGATGATCCAGCAGATGTTGTCCTCTGCCTTTTCTAAAATCAGCTTGAACATCTGGAAGTTCATGGTTCACATATTGCTGAAGCCTGACTTGGAGAATTTTGAGCATTACTTTACTAGCTTGTGAGATGAGTGCAATTGTGTGGTAGTTTGAGCATTCTTTGGCATTGCCTTTCTTCGGGATTGGTATGAAAACTGACCTTTTCCAGTCCTGTGGCCACTGCTGAGTTTTCCAAATTTGCTGGCATACTGAGTGCAGCACTTTCACAGCATCATTTTTTAGGATTTGAATTAGCTCAACTGGAATTCCATCACCTCCACTAGCTTTGTTCGTAGTGATGTTTTCTAAGGCCCATTTGACTTCACATTCCAGGATGTCTGGCTCTAGGTGAGTGATCACACCATCGTGATTATCTTGGTCGTGAAGATCTTTTTTGTACAGTTATTCTGTGTATTCTTGCCACCTCTTCTTAATATCTTCTGCTTCTGTTAGGTCCATACCATTTCTGTCCTTTATTGAGCCCATCTTTGCATGAAATGTTCCCTTGGTATCTCTAATTTTCTTGAAGAGATCTCTAGTCTTTCCATTCTGTTGTTTTCCTCTATTTCTTTGCACTGATCACTGAGGAAGGCTTTCTTATCTCTTCTTGCTATTCTTTGAAACTCTGCATTCAGATGCTTATAGCTTTCCTTTTATCCTCTGATTTTTGCTTCTCTTCTTTTCACAGCTATTTGTAAGGCCTCCCCAGACAGCCATTTTGCTTTTTTGCATTTCTTTTCCATGGGGATGGTCTTGATCCCTGTCTCCTGTACAATGTCACAAACCTCCGTCCAGAGTTCATCAGGCACTCTATCTATCAGATCTAGGCCCTTAAATCTATTTCTCACTTCCACTGTATAATCATAAGAGATTTGATTTAGGTCATACCTGAATGGTCTAGTGGTTTTCCCTACTTTCTTCAATTTAAGTCTGAATTTGGCAATAAGGAGTTCATGACCCAAGCCACAGTCAGCTCCTGGTCTTGTTTTTGTTGACTGTATAGAGCTTCTCCATCTCTGGCTGCAAAGAATATAATCAGTCTGATTTTGATGTTGACCATCTGGTGATGCCAATGTGTAGAGTCTTCTCTTGTGTTGTTAAAAGAGGGTGTTTTCTATGACCAGTGCATTTTCTTGGCAAAACTCGATTAGTCTTTGCCCTGCTTCATTCCGTATTCCAAGGCCAAATTTGCCTGTTAGGTCAGGTGTTTCTTGACTTCCTCCTTTTGCTCCAGTCCCCTATAATGAAAAGGACATCTTTTTTGGGTGTTAGTTCTAAAAGGTCTTGTAGGTCTTCATAAAACCATTCAACTTCAGCTTCTTCAGCATTACTGGTTGGGGCATAGACTTGGATTACTGTGATATTGAATGGTTTGCCTTGGAAATGAACAGAGATCATTCTGTCGTTTTTGAGATTGCATTCAAATACTGCATTTTGGACTCTTGACCATGATGGCTACTCCATTTCTTCTGAGGGATTCCTGCCCACAGTAGTAGATATAATGGTCATCTGAGTTAAATTCACCCATTTCAGTCCATTTTAATTCGCTGATTCCTAGAATGTCGACATTCACTCTTGCCATCTCCTGTTTGACCACTTCCAATTTGCCTTGATTCATGGACCTGACATTCCAGGTTCCTATGCAATATTGCTCTTTACAGCATCGGACCTTGCTTCTATCACCAGTCACATCCACAACTGGGTATTGTTTTTGCTTTGGCTCCATCCCTTCATTCTTTCTGGAGTTATTTCTCCACTGATCTCCAGTAGCATGTTGGGCACCTACTGACCTGGGGAGTTCCTCTTTCAGTTTCCTATCATTTTGCCTTTTCATACTGTTCATGGCGTTCTCAAGGCAAGAATACTGAAGTGGTTTGCCATTCCCTTCTCCAGTTGACCTCATTCTGTCAGACCTCTCCACCATGCCCGCCTGTCTTGGGTGGCCCCACAGGGCATGGGTTATTTTCATTGAGTCAGACAAGGCTGTGGTCCTAGTGTGATCAGATTGACTAGTTTTCTGTGATTATGGTTTCTGTGTGTCTGCCCTGTGATTCCCTCTTGCAACACCTACCGTCTTACTTGGGCTTCTCTTACTTTGGATGTGGGTGATATTGAACTTTAAAAATTTAAGGATGTACCCCCAAAGTTATAAGTGGCCCTTAAAAGTTGCTCTAATTCTAAAAGTAAATGTTTAAAACACACCTTGGGCTCATATTTTCAGCCTCATCCATCATTACCCAGTTATTTCACATTTTGGCAGAAGCCTGAGATAGTGTCAGGGCTCTTAGAGCAGCTGGTAGAACATCTGGAAGTTGCAGCATTATTTGGGAACACAGGGAAATACTGGTATTTAAGTCTGTTCAATCTACTGTGCAGGAAAGGACAATGTCCTACATATGTAGTGTAACAATCACAAACACAGAAAACTATGTAAAAATATGCAAGAAAACCTCTGTTTCTGAGTTTTTCTGTTAACTTCAGTTTCTTACTTACCAATTGCTTTATTAGCATTCATTAGCCTGATTTAATGGAGAAGGCAATGGTAACCCACTCCAGTACTCTTGCCTGGAAAATCCCATGGATGGAGGCACCTGTTGAATGCAGTCCATGGGGTTGCTGAGAGTCGGACACGACTGAGTGACTTCACTTTCACTTTTCACTTTCATTCATTGGAGAAGGAAATGGCTACCCACTCCAGTGTTCTTGCCTGGAGAATCCCAGGGATGGGGGAGCCTTGTGGGCTGCCATCTATGGGGTCGCACAGAGTCAGACACGACTGAAGTGACTTAGTAGCAGCAGCAGCTGCCACCTGATTTAACAGTTATCAAAACCTGTCATTCTGGGTAGCTTTCACTCATTCACTCAATACAAATTTTAATTATGAAAAGAAAAAAAAAAAGAAATCCTACTCCCAACGTCTCTAGTGAGAATTGCAGGTACTGAGAAACTGTTCATCACTGTTCTGCCAGTGGAGGAACCCGGGAGGTTGCCTGGCCCTCGTCTGCCTCATTTTGTTCTACTCTCTTCCTTGCTTACAAATCTGCCAGGGCTTTGCGGCTCTGTTCTGGCTTTGGAGCATTTTTTGCTTGAACTTGGAGCAGTCCCTGGACTGCTTCATTCTCACAGTTCGACTCTCAGCTCCTCAGGTGAGCTGCCTGGGGCCATCCAATCTTCTTGAAGGTGCTGACTGTCTCGGGTATCACAGGGCACAGGGCCTGGCCTGGAGGGAGTGCAGAGACAGCACAGCTATACCGGGGCTCGGAAGGCTTCTACATAGCATCTCCCTGAAAAGAACCAGACAGGTGCACCTATGACTTCTAGAAACAAGGACGTTTTTAAACCTGAGGTTGCATCTAAACATGATCTGAAAAGTAATCAAAGTTAAGACGATTTTAACATCCAAAGGGGCAATGTTTACTACAGTGGAACCATATCACGTCTACAAAAATTCATGAGTTCATAACCATTCTTAAAAAGAAAACTCTAAATCCACTCCAGCACTCTTGCCTGGAAAATCCCGTGGACAGAGGAGCTTGATAGGCAACAGTCCATGGGGTCGCAAAGAGTCGGACAGGACTGAGCGACTTCGCTTTCACTTGGAAAATAAGTTGCAGGTTTTCTCTTAGTCTGTTGACTAAGAATACACCAAATGTCACATCTTTTCACCAGTGTAGATTACTTCATACCACATTGTCTAGGAGAGGACTGGAAGAATTTTTTGATGACCCAAAGAATTGGGGGGAAGAAAAGGTGAAATCTGGAGCTTCGTGGACCTGTCAGCAATTAAGGAACAAAAGTAATGAAGATTTACATAAACTTTGGTATGTTCTCCTGAAAGAAAGAAACATGCTCCTAACTCTACAGCAGGAAGCTAAGCGGCAGAGGCTGCCAATGCCAAGCCCGGAGCGCTTAGAAAAGGTTGTAGATTCCATGGATGCATTAGATAAAGTTGTCCAGGAAAGGGAAGATGCTCTCAGACTTCTTCAGACTGGTCAAGAAAAGCCTAGACCCGGTGCTTGGAGAAGAGACATCTTTGGAAGAATCATCTGGCACAAGTTCAAGCAGTGGCCTATACCTTGGTACCTAAATAAAAGATACAATAGAAAACGATTCTTTGCAATGCCCTACGTGGAACGTTTTGTCAGATTGAGAATTGAGAAACAAGCTCGCATCAAAGCAAGGAAGATAAGTTTAGCACAAAAGAAAGAAAAGTTTCTTCAGAAAAAGTTTCCACATCTTTCTGAAGCCCAGAAGTCAAGTGCTGCCTAAGACATCTTAACCATAATTTACTATTTTGTTTTTCTTGGATTATATACAAAAGTAAATACTAAGTGGTTTATAAATAACTTGTATTTTTAGTCAAAGGACTGTCGACTGTCTTAACAGTTATTATGGCATGCTAATTTTGGAAGTGGTCAAAATCAGATAAAAAGTTCAGATTAAATTTCCATTTTATAAAAAAAAAAAAAAAGAAAACTCTAGAAAAATCCCCTTATGCTTGTAACCACTTAAGTGAAGCGAAGTGAAGTTGCTCAGTCGTGTCCGACTCTTTGCGACCCCATGGACTGTAGCCTACCAGGCTCCTATGTCCATGGGATTTTCCAGGCAATAGTCCTGGAGTGGATTGCCATTTCCTTCTCCAGGGGATCTTCCTGACCCAGGGATCGAACCCAGGTCTCCTGCATTGTAGACAGACGCTTAACTGTCTGAGCCACCGGGGAAGAATTCCTTAGGGTGAAAGTTATGGAGAAAAGTAAGCATTTATATCATCCAATAGGAACAGCATTTCAAGGTAACAAAATAGCCCCAGTTGATGAGAAGCTACATTTTATACAATGCAAGTATAAAAGGAATGACAGGATTTGAAAAGCCTTATTAGGAGACCTCTTGAGCAAAGATGATCAGCTGGTCTTAAATAAGTGAGTGGACAGTAGGTGGGGTGCTGGATATTCTATGGAGCCAAGTTCGTGGGACACAGGTGACACACTGGCATGGGGCGTAGTGAAACGGCAGAAGAAAGAGACCAGGCCCCAAAGAACTAAACAGACCTTTCTCCAAAGAAGACATACAGATGGCTAGCAAACACATGAAAAGATGCTCAACATCACTCGTTATCAGAGAAATGCAAATCAAAACCACAATGAGGTACCACTCCACGCCAGTCAGAATGGCTGCGATCCAAAAGTCTACAAGCAATAAATGCTGGAGAGGGTGTGGAGAAAAGGGAACCCACTTACACTGTTGGTGGGAATGAAAACTAGTACAGCCACTATAGAGAACACTGTGGAGATTTCTTAAAAAACTGGAAATAGAACTGCCATATGACCCAGCAATCCCACTGCTGGGCATACACACCGAGGAAACCAGAATTGAAAGAGACACGTGTACCCCAATGTTCATCGCAGCACTGTTTATAATAGCCAGGACATGGAAGCAACCTAAATGTCCATCAGCAGATGAATGGCTAAGAAAGCTGTGGTACATATACACAATGGAGTATTACTCAGCCATTAAAAAGAATATTACTCAGTATTACTCAGCCATTCAAAAGAATTTGAATCAGTTCTAATGAGGTGGATGAAACTGGAGCCTATTATACAGAGTGAAGTAGGCCAGAAAGAAAAACACCAATACAGTATAGTAATGTGTATATATTGAATTTAGAAAGATGGTAACAATAACCCTATATGTGAAACAGAAAAAGAGACACAGATGTATAGACAGTCTTTTGGACTCTGTGGGAGAAGGTGAGGGTGGGATGATCTGACAGAATAGCACTGAAACATGTATATTATCATATGTGAAACTGATCACCAGTCCAGGTTCGATGCATGAGACAGGGTGCTCAGGGCTGGTGCACTGGGATCACCCAGAGGGATGGGATGGGGAGGGAGGTGGGAGGAGGGTTCAGGATGGGGAACACATGTACACACATGGCTGATTCATATCAATGTATGGCAAAACCCACTACAATATTGTAAAGTGATTAGCCTCCAACTAAAATAAATAAATTTTAAAAAATTAAAAAAAAAAAAAGATCAGGCCAATCTCAGTCCAAATGGACAATTTGTTTTAAGTGGGTCCACCAGATATTATGAACTTCTGAAGTGGGACAATGTGAAGTACACAACATTTCTATTTTTGCATATGGATGTCTTGGTGTCACTTTTCTTAAAAGCTCTAAAGTTAGGTTGTTGTTTAGTTGCTAAAACAGAAGCCGCCTCTTTTGCCACCCCATGGACTGTAGCCTGCTAGACTCCTCTGCCCATGGGATTTCCCAGGCAAGAATACTGCAGTAAGTTGCCATTCCCTACTCCAGGGGATCTTCCCGACCTAGGGATCGAACCTGTGTCTCCTGCATTGGGAAGCAGATTCTTTACCACTGAGCCACCTGGAAGCCCTAAAGTTAGATTACCTGGTTCTAACCCAAATTTCCCTCTTCAAGGCTGAGTTCTTGAGCGATTAGGCTGTCCCTCAGAGACTCAATCTCTTAGACCTCTTAGGGTTTTTTTGAGGACCTAATAATAATATTTGTGAAATTGTTGGACCAGAGCCTGACACTTTCAGGACTCAATAAATTAGCTGTTCTTGTTGTATTTTCTGAATATGTCTGTGTATAATCTCCTCTCTCCTGCCCTCATCCCAATCCAGCCCATGAGATTCTAGACTTCCAGTTGTGTAAGTTTCAGTTCAGTTTAGTCGCTCAGTCGTGTCCGACTCTTTGTGACCCCATGAATCACACCACACCAGGCCTCCCTGTCCATCAACCAACTCCCGGAGTTCACTCAGACTCACATCCATTGAGTCAGTGATGCCATCCAGGCATCTCATGCTCTGTCATCCCTTTCTCCTCCTGCCCCCAATCCCTCCCAGCATCAGAGTCTTTTCCAATGAGTCAACTCTTCGCATGAGGTGGCCAAAGTACTGGAGCTTCAGCTTTAGCATCATTCCTTCCAAAGAAATCCCAGGGTTGATCTCCTTCAGAATGGACTGGTTGGATCTCCTTGCAGTCCAAGGGACTCTCAAGAGTCTTCTCCAACATCACAGTTCAAAAGTATCAATTTTTCCACGCTCAGCCTTCTTCACAGTCCGACTCTCACATCCATACATGACTACTGGAAAAACCATAGCCTTGACTAGACAGACCTTAGTTGGCAAAGTAATGTCTCTGCTATTGAATATGCTATCTAGGTTGGTCATAACTTTTCTTCCAAGGAGTAAGCGTCTTTTAATTTCATGGCTGCAATCACCATCTGCAGTGATTTTGGAGCCCCCTAAAATAAAGTCTGCCACTGTGTTCCACTGTCTCCTCACTGATTTCCCATGAAGTGATGGGACCAGATGCCATGATCTTCGTTTTCTGAATGTTGAGCTTTAAGCCAACTTTTTCACTCTCCTCTTTCACTTTCATCAAGAGGCTTTTTAGCTCCTCTTCACTTTCTGCCATAAGGGTGGTGTCATCTGCATATCTGAGGTTATTGAGATTTCTCCCGGCAATCTTGATTCCAGCTTGTGTTTCTTCCAGCCCAGCGTTTCTCATGATGTACTCTGCTATAAGTTAAATAAGCAGGGTGACAATATACAGCCTTGACGTACTCCTTTTCCTATTTGGAACCAGTCTGTTGTTCCATGTCCAGTTCTAACTGTTGCTTCCTGATCTGCATACAGATTTCTCAAGAGGCAGGTCAGGTGGTCTGGTATTCCCATCTCTCTCAGAATTTTCTAGAACCCATTAAAGTGTCAGGACCCAAGTTCCAGACTCTTCCATTAATAATCTCCTTGTAGAACCTGAATGAGTCAGTTGCTCAGAGACTCTGACTCTCAATTTTCTCACCATGAGCCTGGGAACAGAGGTGGGCAGGGTGAAGGGGACCTTAAATGTGTGCCATGTGGGGAAGAAAGATGACACAAAACAGGGTATTAAGATGTTGTTCAGCATGATTGTGATTTAAAACCTGGGACACATGCGTGTAAGATAAAAGTGATGTTTCCCTGTCAGTGGGCAGCACACTGGTTTTATTTTTCTTAACATCTTCTAAAATAAAACTGAGGGCTGCCCTGATTCTACTCTTTTCAGGATTTAGTGAACAAATATTTGTTTACTAAATCTTTTAAATCTGTTATGATCATAATTCTTGTTCCAGAATAAAAATTCCATGGCACTGTCACTTAACAAAACAGTAAAATGTACTTATTGACCACACCAATTACCCGCTTGCCTGATAGACCATAAGCTCTGTTACGACAGAGACCTTTGTTTTTGTTCATTGATGCAACTCCAGGACCTATAACAGTGCCTCAGATATAGTAAATATTTGATAAATATTAGTTTAATTGTTCAAAAATTCTTACAAAGTTATCAGCTTGGATATTGAATGTTTCTGTAAAACATGGGGCTCAGGTTCTGTGAAAGGGCTACATTTACTTGTCTCCATTCAGGGTTGATTTGAGTCAGGGAAACGTCGAAGTTGAGCAAGGACTTTGTAAATACGTGCAGTGCCTGTCACTAGCCATAGCAGACTGGGTTTTCCCCATGACTCTCTCTGTGCAGTTTAGTCGCAGGAAGTAAATAGGAATTCAGATTCCAATCCCCGCCTCTCTTTGTTCCTCCTAAATGAGGGCAGCTGATTATAAAGGAGCCTGTCAGTGCTGAGGTCTCCGTGTCCCAGAGCTGGGTGAGGAGGTGATCAGGGAGTGGAGACTGAGTACAGCCTTGGCAAACAGCAGAGACAGGGCAATGGGTGCCTCAGGCAGAATTGCTTTGTCCCCCCAGTGAACCATGGTGGAACACCTTCCCTGTCCAGGCCTATAGAATCACAAGGGCCTCAGAAGTTAAACACCATGCCCCAGGTCACAGAGCTAGAACCTGCTAGAGCCAGACAACCCAATCTATGCTGTCTGCCTTGAAGACTTGAGATTTCCCCACTGTTCCTCTTCTGCTTTTGGCATCTCCAGTTCCTAAACATTTATTGAGAGCCTGTCATGAGCTAGACACTATTCTAGACACTTAGTGTTATCAGTGAACAAAACAAAGATCCCCGTCTTAATTTGTGGGGCCTACAACCAAGAGAAGGACCCAGAGACCAAGCCAAGAATTTTGCCTTGAGCTCTTGCCTTAGGGGCAGAGACAGAAGCCAACCTATGTAAAGGCACTCTTTGCTTCTCCCCTGTCCAATCTGAATATTCTGCACATAATCTGGATGTGAAAATTGGACTAGAAAGAAGACTGAGCACCGAAGAATTGATACTTTTGAATTGCGGTGTTGGAGAAGACTCTTGAGAGTCCCTTGGACTGCAAGGAGATCAAACCAGTCAATCCTAAAGGAAATCAGTCCTGAATATTCATTGGGATGACTGTTGCTGAAGCAGAAGCTCCAATACTTTGGCAACCTGATGTGAAGAGCCGACTCACTGGAAAAGAGGGCAAGAGGAGTAGTGGGCAACAGAGGATGAAATGGTTAGATGGCATCATCGACCCAATGGACATGAGTTTGAGCAAACTCTGGGGGACAGTGTAGGAAACGGATGCCTGGCGTGCTGCAGCTCACAGGATTGAAAAGAGTCAGACACAACTTAGGCACTAAACAACAATAACCATCTGGCTTCAGCATTAAAACTGAAGCCTCATTAGTTCTTGTAGCTCCATGTAGGTTTTATCTCAATCCCTGGTTCAAGAATGGTAATCTAAGCAAAAGTAAACAAGAATATCAATAACCTCAGATATGCAGATGACACCACTCTTATGGTAGAAAGTGAGGAGGAGCTAAAAAGCCTCTTGATGAAAGTGAAAGAAGAGAGTGAAAAAGTTGGCTCAACATTCAGAAAACGAAGATCATGACATCCGGTCCCATCAGTTCATGGGAAATCAGTGAGGAAACAGTGGAACACAGTGGCAGACTTTATTTTTCTGGGCTCCAAAATCACTGCAGATGGTGATTGCAGCCATGAAATGAAAAGACGCTTACTCCTTGGAAGAAAAGTGATGACCAACCTAGATAGCATATTCAAAAGCAGAGACATTACTTTGCCAACTAAGGTCCATCTAGTCAAGGCTATGGTTTTTCCTGTGGTCATGGATGGACGTGAGAGTTGGACTGTGAGGAAGGTTGAGCGCGAAAGAATTGATGCTTTTGAACTGTGGTGTTGGAGAAGACTCTTGAGAGTCCCTTGGACTGCAAGGAGATCCAACCAGTCCATTCTGAAGGAGATCAGCCCTGGGATTTCTTTGGAAGGAATGATGCTAAAGCTGAAGCTCCAGTACTTTGGCCACCTCATGTGAAGAGCTGACTCATTGGAAAAGACTCTGATGCTGGGAGGGATTGGGGGCAGGAGGAGAAGGGGACAACAGAGGATGAGATGGCTGGATGGCATCACGGACTCAACGGACATGAGTCTGAGTGAACTCTGGGAGATGGTGATGGACAGGGAGGCCTGGCGTGCTGCAATTCATGGGGTCACAAAGAGTCGGACACAACTGAGCGACTGAAATGAACTGAACTGTACTGACAAGGGAGCTGCCTGTGGCTCAGATCATGAACTCCTTATTGTCAAATTCAGACCTAAATTGAAGAAAGTGGGGAAAACCACTAGACCATTCAGGTAGGACCTAAATCAAATCTCTTATGATTATACAGTGGAAGTGAGAAATAGATTTAAGGGACTAGATCTGATAGATAGAGTGCCTGATGAACTCTGGATGGAGGTTTGTGACAATGTACAGGAGACAGGGATCAAGACCATCCCCATGGAAAAGAAATGCAAAAAAGCAAAATGGCTGTCTGGTGAGGCCTTAAAAATAGCTGTGAAAAGAAGAGAAGCAAAAATCAGAGTATAAAAGGAAAGATATAAGCATCTGAATGCAGAGTTCCAAAGAATAGCAAGAAGAGATAAGAAAGCCTTCCTCAGTGATCAGTGCAAAGAAATAGAGGAAAACAACAGAATGGGAAAGACCAGAGATCTCTTCAAGAGAATTAGAGATACCAAGGGAATATTTCATGCAAAGATGGGCTTGATAAAGGACAGAAATGGTATGGACCTAACAGAAGCAGAAGATTTTAAGAAGAGGTGGCAAAAATACACGGAAGAACTATACAAAAAAGATCTTCATGACCCAGGTAATCACGATGGTGTGATCACTCACCTAGAGCCAGACATCCTGGAATGTGAAGTCAAGTGGGGCTTACAAAGCATCACTACGAACAAAGCTAGTGGAGGTGATGGAATTCCCATTGAGCTATTTCAAATCCTGAAAGATGATGCTGTGAAAGTGCTGCACTCAATATGCCAGCAAATTTGGAAAACTCAGCAGTGGTCACAGGACTGGAAAAGGTCAGTTTTCATTCCAATTCCAAAGAAAGGCAATGCCAAAGAATGCTCAAACTACCGCACAGTTGCACTCATCTCACACGCTAGTGAAGTAATCCTCAAAATTCTCCAAGCCAGGCTTCAGCAATATGTGAACCATGAACTTTCAGATGTTCAAGCTGATTTTAGAAAAGGCAGAGCAACCACAGATCAAATTGCCAACATCTGCTGGATCATCGAAAAAGCAAGAGAGTTCCAGAAAAACATCTACTTCTGGTTTATTGACTATGTCAAAGCCTTTGACTGCGTGGATCACAATAAACTGTGGAAACTCTGAAAGAGATGGGAATACCAGACCACCTGACCTGCCTCTTGAGAAACCTATATGCAGGTCAGGAAGCAACAGTTAGAACTGGACATGGAACAACAGACTGGTTCCAAATAGGAAAAGGAGTACGTCAAGGCTGTATATTGTCACCCTGCTTATTTAACTTATAGCAGAGTACATCATGAGAAATGCTGGGCTGGATGAAGCACAAGCTGGAATCAAGATTGCCGGGAGAAATCTCAATAACCTCAGATACGCAGATGACACCACCCTTATGGCAGAAAGCGAAGAGGAACTAAAAAGCCTCTTGATGGAAGTGAAAGAGGAGAGTGAAAAAGTTGGCTTAAAGCTCAACATTTAGAAAACGAAGATCATGGCATCTGGTCCCATCACTTCGTGGCAAATAGATGGGAAAACAGTGGAAACAGAGGCTGACTTTATTTTTCTGGGCTCCAAAATCACTGCAGATGGTGATTGCAGCCATGAAAGTAAAAGATGCTTACTCCTTGGAAGGAAAGTTATGACCCACCTAGATAGCATATTCAAAACAGAGGTATTACTTTCCCAACAAATGTCCGTCTAGTCAAGCCTATGGTTTTTCCTGTGGTCATGTATGGATGTGAGAGTTGGACTGTGAAGAAAGCTGAGCTCCGAAGAACTGATGCTTTTGAACTGTGGTGTTGGAGAAGACTCTTGAGAGTCCCTTGGACTGCAAGGAGATCTAGCCAGTCCATCCCAAAGGAGATCAGTCCTGGTTGTTCATTGGAAGGACTGATGCTAAAGCTGAAACTTCAATACTTTGGCCACCCCATGTGAAGAGGTGACTCATTGGAAAAGAGTCTGATTCTGGGAGGGATTGGGGGCAGGAGGAGATGGGGACAACAGAGGATGAGATGGTTGCATGGCATCACGGACTCAATGGACTTGAGTTTGAGTGAACTCCGGGAGTTGGTGATGGATACGGAGACATGGTGTGGTGTGATTCATGGGGTCGCAAATAGTCAGACATGACTGAGCAACTGAACTGACTGACTGAAACAGTGTAGGGTATTTTAGTGGGGAGGTTTTGAAGTCTAGAGTTCCTTAAACAGGTAGGAAACAGGTAATAATAGAGGACATTGGTTTACTTGAAAGTGCCTGTGGCATCACTACAGATCAGATTGGAAGAATAGCATTAAATTTATGACAGTGATTGTCTCAGAGCAAGACAAGCAAGGCTGGTCAGTGGCTGTGGGGACCCTTGACAACAGAGTTGGCTATCTGTGTGCATTATTTGGGTTCTTTAACAAAGAAATGTCATAAAGCAAATTGGATTGAAAGTTGTTAGTTTTGCTTGGTGGGGACATGGTTGTTGTTTATTCTACTCTTGCACTTTCTGGGTGGTGAGTATTTAGGTTAGAACAAGGTGGTCATGGTTAACAACAGATTATATGGGCTCATTTATAGCTCTGTCACCTATCGACTCAGCCTGTCTTTCTTTTTCATATGTTATAAAGATTGACTGAATTGGTAAGAAAAGCATTTCAGCTAATGGTTGAACTATCGTAGAAGTATTAACTGTGCTGTTCTTATAGCTAAGAATATAGATATAAATAACTATAAATTGATCAACTAAAATGATACATAGGATTTTCTAAGTGCACAGAAAGTTTGCAATCTTCATCAAAGAAGTTCTGCTAAGGCCCCAAGACTCCTGTGAAGTGAGCCTGATAATATGGAGTGGATCAGGAGATCCAGATGATGAGTAAGAAGTGGAGACAAACTCTGAAGTGTGGGTGCTCAGGCATTTGTTTGAGTCCACACAGTGACACCCAATAACAAAGGGACTTTCCATATGGTTCTGAGAAGAATTAGTAATTCATAAACAGGAAGCATTAATTCCAAGAACCAAGGCACAAGGCTGTTTTTTCACACTCTTCTGTACAATAAGGTTTTTTCTTTCTTCTTCTTCTTTTTTTTTTAAGTTTTCTGTTGCTCTTTCATCCATTTTCCAATTATAACCTCCATGTGCAGTGGATTAGCCTCAGTGCAGATGTGGGTTATTTTAAATGCATGTATATTTTTAAAGCTGAGTAATAATTTTTTTATCCTTTAATTAAAGCCAAACACATTTCTGCTTTCTTTGCTGACAGGAAACTGTCATATCTTACGTGTCTATTGTCTCTAAGTGAAATGACTTTACCCAACAAGTTTATTAATTTCTGATTTCATGTGTAAAATAGAAAATAACTCAAATTTTAGTCTCTAAAGGAAAAAAAAATGTGAACCCATGTGTGGCTGTTAGCATAACGGACACCATCTTGGGCCCAAATAATCCTCCCTGTCTTTCTGCTGATCCTACCCAGAAATGTGCTGTGCAGTGAATCACTTCTCTGTTGTCAATGGCTTTGTAGATAATAGATATTGTTTATTAATCATGAGGACCAGGTGGCTTTTATGCTCTGATAGTCCCCTAACAATGATGAAGACCTTTGAGAATGTATTCCTGGCACGCATGAGACTAGTTACCCATTCAGTTATCTTGACTCAAGAGCGCACACCCTATTTCCAAGCCATTACCCTCATTGTTGTTTTTAGTCACTAAATTGTGTCTGACCCTTTTGCGACCCCACAGACCATCTCTGTCCATGGGATCTCCTAGGCAAGAACACTGGAGCAGGTTGTCATTTCCTCCTCTTCCAGGGTATCTTCCTGACCCAAAAATTGAACCCGTATCTCCTGCATCTCCTGCACTGGCAGGTGATTCTTTACCACTGAGCCACCAGGGAAGCCCATTTACCCCCATACCTGAGGTTAACTACAAAATTGTCTTAATGGCCTCTGGGGGTGTGGAGTGCACCTGTGAATGCTTCTAGGTCATGGTCCACCCAACCCCACCTAAACTTACCACTGATTATATGGTTTCAAGATACCTTTCCAGTTGGGTGAGCTCTTTTCATTCCCTCCATCCTCCAACAATCCACATAGACCAACTCACAATTCTCTTTGTTCATTTTATTTTTCTTCTCTACTCACTGCCCTCTCAGATCTCTTCACTCTTTCCTCAAAATGTTCTATTCTTAGGCCCAACTTTTATTTCTCAAGAGACGAACTGTCTAGATAAATATCTAGGCTACTGGTTGTTTGTCACTGGTAAAGGCATTTCAGATGTGCAGGGCACTCAGTGCCGATCTGTGGATAATGACCTCAGATCTGAACAGACCCTTAATGAAAGAAACGGTTACACTCCTTAAATCCACTTCCTCTGCAGGTCACTTCTCCACATCTTGAGCCTGATCACACTATAGGAGCCTCATCCAATGAGGTCACCAGTGACTCCTCCTCCCTGCAAATCCATAAGCCCTGGGCAATCCTTACTGTGTTGCTGAATCTTGGCCCACTTTGGTTGTGGTTACCCTGCACTTCCGCTGCCCTTTTCTGGTACTCCTCCTCCCTTGGCCACTCCCTCTTAGTTGTCTTTGTCACTTCCCTTCCTCCACCCACCCAGTTCTGTGGGGAATTAGTGTCCCCAGGGCTTCTGCCACAGATGTATGATTTACTGATTTACAGACTTTATGAATGGAATCTCTAGAAGTCATCCAAACACTCTGCATGCAACTTGTGATATGGTGATTTATAGTAACACATACATATTTGGTCCCCCTTTCCGAGCACAGGGCTCCTGAAACTCTTGTAAATTCCTAAACATGAAGAACATCTTTTGTTCTACAGAGGCAACTCTGGGTGGGCTCCTGGGTGGCTCCAGGATGAAGGCTGGACGCCAGAAAGATCAAGCCATGGAGACTCTTGGGATTTTTCTAATTAATCCAACCTGATAAAAGTGCCATGGGAACCTGTACTGATCAGAAGCACAGGTGACATTATGGACTCGTGATTGGCATCTGAAATGGGAGGGTGGGAGGTCTTGAAGGACTGAGCCCTTAACCTATGGGGTTTGATGCTGTCTCCAGGTAGACAGTATCAGAATTGAGTTAAACTGTAGGACAGTTTAACAGAAGTGTTATGAGAATGGTCCTTGTGTGAGAATCAGGGAAAAACACAGGCAGATTTTGCTTATGCACACATCCACACATGCAGTTCTGGAGAAAGCATCTTGAGCTTTCAGCATCATTCTTAAAGATCCATAATCCCATAAGAACTAGTGGAGAGAGAGAGAAGGAGGATATGAAGAACCTGCGTCTCTTATGTCTCTCACATTGGCAGGCAGGTTCATTACCACTAGTTCTACCTGTGAAGCCCCCAAAGGAAGCAAATAAAGTCCAAATTTGCAGAAGGCAGATGCTCCACACCCATATTTGGAATCATCTCCACTTGGCTGTCTCATAGGCACTACCATCTCAGTGTGACCAACCCTGAAACCAACCACCCAAACAGGTTCCCTTTCCCGTCTCCTTTCATCTATCTCTATGTGGCACTGCCATTCACCCTGCTTCCCAAGTCAGAACTTTGGGGGAAAGTTTATTCTCACATCTTACACTCAATTACCTTTAGTACCTGCTCAGTTCAGACAATCACCTCCTCTCACCTAAAGTATAGCCATAACTTTTTGCTAACTTCTTGCCTCTAGTTCTTGTCTATAATAGTTTATCTTCATGTGACTGCCCAAGAAGTATTTCACATGTGACATTTCATCCAATATTCCACAACAGCTCCCCATTGCTCACAGGGGAAATAAAACACCTAAGCCAAATAGGTAAAGTCTTGGTTCTCCCCTCCCCCCCGCCCCCCGCCGAAGAGATTGTCTTTTATCTCTTAACAACAATGTGATCAGCCAGGCTGAACTCCTTGAGGTCATGCTACAGGTCCTTTGAGGTCATGCTTTGCACATATGATTCCTCTGTATGGAACATCACCCCCACACCTTCACTTCCTCATTTACTGTCCACTTGTAATTCACAAGGCAAAACTTACCCCGCCCTTCAAGCCTCTCCCCTTCAGGGGCCTCCTCCTTTGTGATGACTTTTTGGCTTCCCCAGGTGACATGGGCCAGGCTTCTGGGATCCACCTACTCTCAGGTATACCCACCTACTTACCCACCTCCAACTTTCACACCCCTCTTATACTGTGCTTTCATTTTATACTGCATTGACTTTCAGCATCGTTAATGATTTGCACAAGGCAGCATACTTGCTCTATGTATAGAGAATCAAAGCAAGATCAATGGAAGGAAGAAAAATTTAGATGCAGAGAGCTGGGCAACCAATTGCTCTAAGCAAAAAGGGAGTAAAAGGTGGTCCAGTGGTTAAGAATTCACCTGCCAGTGCAGTGGACACAGGTTCAATCCATGGTCAGGGAACTAAGATCCCACATGCTATAGAGCAACTAAGCCCACAGGCCACACCTGGAGAGTCATGTGCTGCAATGAAAGATCCCATATGACACAACAAAGATCCTGCCTGCCACAATTTAAGACCTGACACAGCCAAATAAATATTTTTTAACATTAAAAAAAAGAAGTGAAGGGGCTAAATGGAGAATTTTAAAACTCACATGTGGAGTTTGCTTAATTTCATTTGTACCACTGATTCCTGTTACATATTTATTTGAGTCTGTGAGGATTAAACAAGATTAGCAAAGTGGTATTGTATCCAGAGCTAAATGCACTTTGCAGTGATTATCTACTTTTCTTAAATCTTTTGCTAGTCTCTGAAATCCTTGGATGCTAAGGCTGTGTCTTTTCAGATGTTTCTCCTCTGAGCCTAGCAGTAGGCAGAGACCTCCACAAGTTCTCCATCAATGGGAGGTGGGACTGCCTCTTACTATTAAGAATTGAGCGAGTTTTTTGAATGAATGTGCAAAATAATGAACCAGAAAGGAGACATTTTCTAATAATTCTTATAGAGATCATTCATCATGCCTTTATTAAGCAGGGTGCCTAGCAGGCACTAGATACAAGCAATGAGCCAATCAGGGGCTCCAGGTCAGCCTGGCTCACAGGTCTGCGGGAGGCTGTGAATGTGGCCCAGAGTGGGCATGTCCTGCTGGGCGTGGTCTGTGAGGCAGGCTGGGTGGGTGGTACCTGGGCATTAAGTGAGTTTTTTGAACACCCCATAAGCCCTTAGAAGGGGATAGGGGAAGACTTGCGGACTCAACATGTTTGGAAGTCAGATCCTTGTGATTCAGGAGAGACAAGCAGTTTCCTGTGGTGCAGGAGGCAGGGGAACATGGCAGTGTAGAAAACAGGCTTCAGCCCCTCACCATCTGGGTGACCCTGGCTCCTCACCCTCTATCTTGGGTGGGTTAAAGGGCTTTAAAAGAACATAGGCAATAAGTGGTATTTGTTTCTGTGTTGAAATCTCGAACACATCATTGATAAGTATCCGACCAAACTACTCTACCAAAAAAACCCTCCTGGCCAAATCCAAGAGTCTTTCCCTAAGTCTCATTCTCCTTAAGTTCTCTGCCCCTGGCTCTGTTGATGGCGCTACACTTTCTTTGACCTTCTCTCCAGCCTGATTCTCTTCATTCCAATTGCTACTGTCCTTCTGCTTCCCCTGGGGCGGGAGTGATTCTTCTTTGGATGTCATCTTTCTCTAGATTCCCAGTTCACCCCTGCCCCTACCTTTGTGACACTTCCCAAATCAGTATCTCTAACCTGTGCTCTCATCCTAACCCTGTTCTGATCTCCATGTGTCACCTTTCTGTTCCAAGATTCCTCCTCTGTTAGCATAATTGACCCCATGCCCTCTAATACGTCTTCCAACTCTCGACTTTGGTTTGGGGCAGCCAAACAGAACAGATAAACATTTTAAAAATTCACATTTCATACGATCCAACATTACATGTGTGATAATCTGTCTTACAGAAATACACAAATCTTAAAGGATAGATGGTCAAATGTATTCATGATGACTTATTAACAGAAAAACAGAATGGTTTATAGGAGAAATGGTGAATTATAGTATTTCATACCATTAGAGAATAAGTAGAAGTTAGAATAAGGCATGTCTATAAGGACTTATGATATAAAAGGATTCTGCAGAGTATGGTGAAAAAAAAAAGTGAGTTGCAGAACTTTATATTTGTACTGTTATCCCATTTGTGGATGTGTTTGGGAGGAAGGGCTTTTAGCAATACGTGAACCGTGAACTTCCAGATGTTGAAGCTGGTTTTAGAAAAGGCAGAGGAACCAGAGATCAAATTCCCAACATCCACTGAATCATCAAAACAGCCAGAGAGTTCCAGGAAAACATCTATTTCTACTTTATTGACTATGCCAAAGCCTTTGACTGTGTGGATCACAATAAACTGTGGAAAATTCTGAGAGAGATGGGAATACCAGACCACCTGACCTGCCTCTTAAGAAACATGTATGTAGGTCAGGAAGCAACAGTTAGAACTGGACATGGAACAACAGACTGGTTTCAAATAGGATAAGGAGTACGTCAAGGCTGTATATTGTCACCCTGCTTATTTAACTTCTATGCAGAGTGCATCATGAGAAATGCTGGGCTGGATGAAGCACAAGCTGGAATCAAGATTGCCAGGAGAAATCTCAATAACCTCAGATATGCAGATGACACCACCCTTATGGCAGAAAGTGAAGAGAAACTAAAAAGCCTCATGATGAAAGTGAAAGAGGAGAGTGAAAAGTTGGCTTAAAGCTCAACATTCAGAAAACTAAGATCATGGCATCCGGTCCCATCCCTTCATGGGAAATAGATGGGGAAACAGTGGAAACAGAGGCTGACTTTATTTTTCTGGGCTCCAAAATCACTGCAGATGGTGATTTCAGCCATGAAATTAAAAGATGCTTATTCCTTGGAAGGAAAGTTATGACCCACCTAGATGGCATACTGAAAAGCAGAGACATTCCTTTGCCAACAAAGGTCCATCTAGTCAAGGTTATGGTTTTTCCAGTGGTCATGTATGGATGTGAGAGTTGGACTGTGAAGAAAGCTGAGTGCCAAAGAATTGATGCTTTTGAACTGTGGTGTTGGAGAAGACTCTTGAGAGTCCATTGGACTGCAAGGAGATCCAACCAGTCCATCCTAAATGAGATCAGTCCTGGGTGTTCATTGGAAGGACTGATGCTAAAGCTGAAACTCCAATACTTTGGCCACCTCACGTAAAGAGTTGACTCATTGGAAAAGACCCTGATGCTGGGAGGGATTGGGGGCAAGAGGAGAGGGGATGCCAGAGGATGAGATGGCTGGATGGCATCACCAACCTGATGGACATGGGTTTGGGTAGACTCCGGGAGTTGGTGATGGACAGGGAGGCCTGGCATGCTGCGATTCATGGGGTTGCAAAGAGTCGGACGCGACTGAGTGACTGAACTGAACTGAACTAAACCAGCGTACTCAAATTAAAATGTCTTTTTTTATTTGTTTTTTTTTTTTTGGGGGGGTGACCTTTGGAAAAACTTTTACATTTTATTTTTTTTAAACCCAATTTCTATTTTGCATTGGAGTATAGCCAATTACCAATGTTGTGATAGTTTCAGGTAGATACCAAAGGAACTCAGCCATACATATAAATATATCCATTCTCCCCTAAAAAGTCCCCTCCTATTGAGGCTGCCACATAACATTGAGCAGAGTTCCCTGCACTATACAGTAGGTTCTTGTTGGTTACCCATTTCGAATATAGCAGTGTATACATGTCGATTCCAAACTCCTTAACTATCCCTTCCCATAATTCTTTGCCCTGGGCACCGTAAGTTCATTCTCTGAAGTCTGTCAGTCTGGTTATGTTTTTTAAATAAGTTCATTTGTATCATTTCTTTTTAGATTCCACAAATAAGGGATGTCATACTAAAATGTGTTTGAGACTAAGGCATGACATATATTAGACATATATATATGTCTAAGCTATGACATATATTAGAGCCTAGGAATGAATGCTCAGGCCTCATTTTAAAGTATTAAACTGCAAAAAACTTAGAGACTAATCTCATGTTAAATCTCTGTGGGGCTGGATGTGATAAGGTTCCTGGATTGGAAAGGAATCTAGAACTTCAAGGTCTTTGAGGCTAGAATGGGAGAAAACAAAGCAAAAGTCTTGTAAGTGTTCCCCTTAGGCATCTGTATTCTAGTCTAAGAACCACAGAAGCTACTGGGTGAGTTTCATTAAAGAAGAAGGTATGGGGAGTGGCAATTTGAAAAAAAGATACAGAGCCTTGAAGTTGATTTCACTGTCATTTACTGAGATAGACCATATCAGAGTTTAATGGCTGAGGTGAGGTGGGATGGGCAGGAGGGTCTTGGAAATATTTGAGATTTTCCATGGGTCATGTAGATGTGGAGATGCGGAGAAAAGTTTGAGTGAGTTCTGATAGTGGCCCTCAGAAATCAAGCTGGAGATAGAAATGTGAGTTGACTATATATAGCTATGTAGAGTGAAGAGGATGAAAACCGATCAAGGATAATCCCAAGAGCTCTGACATTTCATTATGAGGATTAAATGAATGACGCACTTAAAACCCCCAACAAGATGGCTGGAACAGAGTAGGCACTCAGTAAATGTTAGTTTTCTTCCTCTCAAGAAACACTTTTTGCTTTTATTTTTTATTTTGCTTTGTTTTTTATATTTCTGTCTTTCTTTTTTTACTTTTTATTTTTTCTCAAGAAAGTTTTTTTGGTGGGGGGGCCACTCTGCACCACTTGCAGATCTTCCTGGGGCAAGGGATTGAATTGGGGCCCACAGTAATGAAACACCACCAGTGAATTCCCAAGAAACACTTTTTAAATGAGCTGATTGTCAACAATTAATCCCAAACAAGATTGATCTTTTAGGACTTTCCTGGTTGGGCTTTCTGGGTGGCATTAGTGGTAAAGAATCTGCCTGCTAATGCAGGAGATATGAGATGGGATCCCCTGGAGGAAGTCATGGCATAGTAGCCTGGCAGGCTATAGTCCATAGGGTTGCAAAGCGTTGGACACAACTGAAGCTACTTAGCAGGCATGCGCAGTAGATAGGAATCCGCCTGCCAAGGCAGGGAACATGAGTTAGACCTCTGATCTGGGAAGATTCCATATGCCTTGGGCAACTCAAGCCTATGGGCCACTACTGAAACCTGCGGGCCCTAGAGCCTGCATGCCATAGCTACTGAGCCGGTGTGATGGAACTACTAAAGCCCTAGATCCTGTGCTCTGCAAGAGAAGCCACTGCAATGAGAAGCCCATGCACTGCAATGATAGAGCAGCCCTCTCTCGCTGCAATTAGAGAAAGCCTGAGTGGTGCAACCAAGACACAGTGTAACCAAAAATAGATCAATAATAAATATTATCTTTAAAAACACAGATTGACCTGTAAGAATAAACCTGCAAATAGGGTCACAGGGCTAATTCAGTGCAACAGCCGTTGCGCACTTGTTGAGTTATACAAATATAAGCATTTCAGAAAAGGAACAGGAAATTGTGATCTCTGTACCTACCATGGGAACCGCAGATGATCTCTGGTACTTCTTCCCCCAGTGGGGGGCCAGACCCCAAGTTCTCTCCCCAGCTCACCTAGGAGAGTGCCTTAATGACTCCTGCTGACTGGGGGTGGATAAACCCATTTTAAAGAATCTGTTTCTGTCTTCCACTCTGCCCCTCCTTGATCTGTCCCATCCTAGGCACTAGGGTAGATCTCAAAAGAACAGACAATAGATTTTCAACTCTGGAAAAAAAAAAATCATTTGTAGTAACTACTAGGGGAAATTTCTGGTTTGGAAATTTGCTGAAGAAGTTCATCCTAGTTATTCAATCCTATTATACCCCTTTCTCCAAATATAAGAATCCATTTGCTTTTCTGGCCTTCCCTGGTGACTCAGATGGTAAAGAATCTGCCTGCAATGAGGGAGACCCAGGTTTGATCCCAGGGTCGGAAAGATCCCCTGGAGGAGGGCATGGCAACCCACTCCAGTATTCTTGCCTGGAGAATCCCCATGGACAGAGGAGCCTGGTGGGTTGCAGTCCATGGGGTTGCAAAGAGTTAGACACGACTGACTAAGCTTACATGCATTTGCTTTTTTCCAGGAGAGATCTGGGTTATCACTGTTTTGTGTTGATGTTTTTCAGTTGCTCAGTCGTGTCTGACCCTTTGCGACCACATGGACTGCAGCACACCAGGCTTCCCTGTTCTTCACTATCTCCTGGAGTTTCCTCAAATTCATGATCATAGAGTCAGTGATGCCATCCAAACATCTTGTCCTCTGTCCCCTTATTTTGTTACTAAAGCTTATTGACTAGAGAATTTTAGATATTCTGAAGATAAGTGAAGGCAGAGTACACTAACTTGGTGTTAGAATTTGGGATTCAGGGGAATTCCCTGGTGGTCCAGTGGTTAGGACTAGGTGCTTTCACTGATGGAGCAGGGATTGAATCCCTGGTGGGGAATTAAGATTCTGCAAGCCATGCAGCAGCCAATAAATAAATAAATAAAATAAAATAAAATGGGGCTTTAACAACTGGGAGGATATGGGAAGAACTCTGAGGCGAGGGAGAGGAGCAAGTGTGAAACCCCAGAACACAGCCCCAAAGCTGTGTCTGTATTATTCATACAGAGATGCCTACTAGATACCCACGTGGAAGAGTCATGGAAGTAACTGAATTTACAAGGTTGGAGCTAAGGCAGAGTCAGAGTTGAAGACAGAAATTTAGGAGTTACCGTCATTTAAATTGGGTGTGATTAACTTTCTGCTGAGCACCCCTCTGATAGTCTGGTGAAATTACTAGGGTCATTTTATATATTCCTGTATTCTTATAATATATTAAATAACAGATCTAGTTGGTAAATCTGTTAATCATTTGAGACCTGAGAAATTAGCAACCATGACCTCAAAGTAATAGAAAAGGAATCAATATCTTTAGATATCTGGAACAATTGTAATATGAAAATGTTTGTGGTTTCTGTGGATGACAAAGCCACAGGTACTGCAATATTATTGTACTTACATTCCTTTATGCATGAATGAAACATTCAGCCTTTTCCAGCTGCATCTCTGCAGATTTGGAGTGCTTGCCTATGCCCATGGCCACGCAGTCTGAGGGCCCTCTGCAGTCCATGTGAGTCTTCGGACTCAAGACGACTGGCATGGACCAGGTACACTGCTCACGAGGTAACAACCTCATCAAGGTGAATGGGAGAAGGCTGGAGATGATCAAACCAAGCACGCTGCAGTGCAAGCTACTGGAACCTGTTCTGCTTCTGGGCAGGATCCTATTTCTCTGCTCCCTTTTCAGCTCAGCTTTTCCCCCAAATTTGCTTGTTGTCACCTTGCTTCCTCTGTCTCCCTCATTCTCCTCCTCATTGCATGCCAAGCACGTGCTGATGTTCTCACTTTTCCAAAGCTACTCTCGTCAAAATTTCCATGATCTTCACATTGCCTACAATGTGAGGTAAAGGGTCTGCCTACAATGCAGAAGACCTGGGTTCAATCCCTGGATCAGGAAGATCCCTTGGAGAAGGAAATGGCAACCCACTTCAGTATTCTTGCCTGGAAAATCCCATGGATGGAGGAGCCTGGTAGGCTATAATCCATGCAGTCGCAGAGTCAGATACGAACTGAGCGACTTCACTTTCTTTCTTTCTTTCACGTTGCCAATGGCTACTTCTCGGCATCTCTTCTTTATCTCCCAACCTCCATTGTACTTTTTGAAGGACTTTCTTCTGGCTTCTGTGACTCATCACTTTCCTGGATTCCCTCCTACCTTACTTCTCCTTCTCAGCCACCTATACCTTATATCAGAATCCTCATGTTTTGGGCTATATAGAACTGTGGGTTTTGTTAAGAATTAAAAAAAAAAAAAGATGAATAGGCCTCACCCCAGATATTCTGAGTCAGAATGGGTGGTCAGGGTACTCATGTCCCACTGTGTTTTAAAATAAATGGCACGAGTGGGAATTCCCTGGCAGTCCAGTAGTTAGCACCCCATACTTTCACTATTGAGGGCACAGGTTGTGGAACTAAGGTCCCTCAGACTGCTTGGTGTGGGCAAAAATAAATAAATAAACAAACAGCACAAGTCCTGGCACAGATCAAAATTTGAAACCTAGCACCATCCAGGATTAAAAAAATTACTTTTTCATAGCTTTTTATATAATATGTATAATAATAAAATCAATACAACATTGCTTTTAGACTTCGTATGTCACCATAATCCCATTTATAAATGTCATAATTGAATGTTATGATAATCTCATTTTAGATTTCTATGATTTCAGTTGAGTTATTAAGGATGCAAGAGAGTATACATTCCAAAAAACCAGTCATAAAGATAAATTCCCTTGTTTCCATCCTCTGCTTAAAAATAAAAGCAGCAGCAACCCTGGATCTGGGGTCAGAAGATCCAGTTCATTTTACAGAGGTGATATTTCTGTTCTGGACATGTCATTTAACCTTTTTTAGATCTCAGTTTTGTCTCATCCACATTATGAGGATTGTTTATAATCCCTGTTTAGACACGATTCATTGTTCTATTGACCTGCTTCCATCTCTGCTTGACACTATTTGCTGTTTCAAGGCTCCAGGACAACTGCTGGAAATGGACCCATTCATCACTTTCTATCTCTGGAGAAGTTAGACTCAACACTCTGTATCCAAGACACTGTTGATACTTATGATAGTCTGACATAATTATTTGAATATATTATTGAAAGATTATTTTGATAAAAGGTGAGAGGCTAGACCATAGTTTCATTGTTTTGGAGCACAGACTTTTTGCAAGACTAGATAAAACAGAGTTTAGAGCCATCTAAGAAAAAGGTCCGACAAATCTTAAAAAAGTCCATGTTCATCTTTTTTTTTGTGGTCCCATTTGTGTGTTTGTGTGCATGTGTGTGTGTAAGAAACAGCCTGCAGGATTCTGATTACAGTGTGGGAAGTGACTGGATGAACAAGTGCAAAAATAGTAAGACCATTTCTTAAAGAAAACTGCTCTGAACAGATCTGATTGAAGTTTTTGTTTGTTTCTCTCTTCTTCTCAATGTATAAAATGAGCAGTCACTAGCAAGCTGCCATAAACACAGTTTGCACAGCTTGTCTTGGCATCTTTATGAAGTCCCAGCTCTCTCCTTTTTGATGATCTGACCACCATCTTCCATGAATAGTGTGCTCAAGGCAGGTTTGACAATATGACGGAGCTTTGCTGTCCAATGTGGTAGCCTTTAGTTACCTAAAGGCTGTTTAGATTTAAACTTAATGAAAGTGAAATACAATAAAAAATTCACTTCCTTGATCATGTTAACCATACTTTAAGGGTCAATAAGGGTGGCTAGTGGTTAGAAAAAGCATGTAGTCAAGCATCAAATTGTTACTGCTAATTAAAAAAACCAGACATCTCAGATTAATCATTCTGTGCTTTTCTGTGTATGGGAAGATGCAAGAAATTGGAGTCATTTGAAAATTTCCCTTAGATATGTATCTTAACTATCTAGGGGCTAGTATATTTAAAGCACAGATTGCTTCCTGATTTGTTTTTTTTTTTTTTTCCCATCCTGAATTCCCCTCAGGGCACACTGTCCTGGGCAGCTGCAGTAGCTAAAGGCTTGATCCTTTTAGACTGGAATGGCGGGTAACTTTTTATTTTTCCTAACACTAATTTCATCCTTTTTGGTCTTCTCTTGTCCTCTGCTGCCTTTGCAGACTGTTCTCAGAAAGCAGAGCACACCCTTCAGGCACCTTGGAATTACCCTAACTGGCCTCAGTCTGGTTCCCAAATTGTAGCCTTTATCTGGATTTTATGTCTCCAATTTTGTGAAAACTATTTGTTCTGAAAGGCCCAAGATGTAATGAATGGTCCATTCAGCAGACTCCTATAGCTCTTTGAAATAAGAATGGTTCCTGTATCTGGTGCCCTCTGTGTACTAGGCAACGTAGCATACTGTCTATGTGCGTGTTTCATTTATTTCTCTCATTAGGAGAAATGCTCTCATACTTACATGAGGTTGATATGGATTTTCCTCTGTTTTTCAGATGAGAAAAGGGAGACCCAGAAAAACTGAGTTGCATGCTAAAGTTGATATAAAAATACTCTCCAGCCAAGCCCCTTGCCCTTGCCAGAATGGTTTTGATCATGTTATGACTTGTACTGTGGCTGTTTGTTTATCCAGTGGGCTGTAATCTTCAGAAATGGGATAATATTGCATTTGTCTTTATATTGTTTATAATTTCTGGCACAGTCCCTTTTACATAGCAAGGGTGCACTAACTGGGTGATGGAACAGTAGTGAGAAAGCCTAACTTTCACACTTAGAATTCTCAAGGTTTTTCACATCCTTCAACAGAGAAGAGCATTTTAATAAGATTTGTGAAGTGAACTGAAAGCAAAATTTGCCAAGGAAATCTGAAAAGGTGTTTTTTTTTTTTTTTTTTTTTTCAGATTGGCCCTTGAGGTTAAGGAAGAAGGAAATGCTCCTGTGGGTGGAGGTGCCTAAGGAAGGCATCCGCTCACATTGGGTTCAAAGCCAAGTTTTTTGCTCCGTGAAGTCCTGTTTTCATGGGGTTGAGACAAAAACCCCATTTACAGATGAAATTTCTGCTCATGCTGGCAAACTGAAGCAAACTGATTGCCTGGAGATTATGTGCTTTGTTAATTCATCATCAAGCTGTTGTCCTGGAGGGGGAACTATCTCTCTCTACCTCTTTCTGGTCATCTCATGGCTGAACTAATACAAATTTTAATTAATTTGTGTGGAGGTCTGGTGGAAAATGAACCTAAGAAGTGGTCAAGGCAGGCAACTTTTGTATTTTTTAGACAAAGAACCAATAAATTTGTGAGGAATTGACGGAACAAGACATTTTGGCTTTGGGTTCTTAGTGAAGAAACTAAACAGAGTTTGGGCTTGAGGTAGTAAATTAAAGATGTAGCCAGGTTTGCTTAAAAAAACCTCCCAGTTCAAATTCCCCATCTCTGAGGATAAGGGTGTCCTCTACTTCTAGATGTAGGGAGGGCACCTTTCACGTGGAGATTTATTTCCTGCTTTCAAGGAACAGAGAGAATGGTCAAAGTGCCTTTCTTGCATCAACTGTTTGTTAAGTAGCTATTTTTTAATGAAGTTTTTAAAGGCCACTTTCCATTTACAGTTATTACAAAATATTGGCTGTGTTCCCTGTGTTGTCCAGTACATCCTTGAGCCTGTCTTACACTCGATAGCTTGTACCTCCCACTCCGCCCACCCATGTTGCCCCGCTCCCCTTCTCCACTGGTTACCACTAGTTTGTTCTCTCTATCTGTGAGTCTGCTTTTTTGTTATGTTTACTAATTTGTCATGTTTTTTCGATTCTACATATAAGTGATATCATATAGTATGGGTCTTTCTCTGTCTGGTTTATTTCACAGAGAGTGTGTGTGTGTGAGCATGTGTGTTAGTCACTTAGTCATGTCCGACTCTTTGCGACCCCATGGACTGTAGTCTACCAGACTCCCCTGTCCATGGGATTCTTCAGGCAAGAATACTGGAGTGGGTAGCCATTCCTTTCTCCAGGGTATCTTCCCAAGCCAGAGATCAGAACCCAGATTTCCTGCATTGCAGGCAGATTCCTACCAGGGAAGACCTTCACTTATAATAGCACTCTCCAAGTCCATCCATGCCGCTGTGAATGCCAAACTTTCATTCTTTTTTTATGATCGAGTAGTATTATATATATGTGTGTGTGTGTGTGTGTGTATCACATCTTTTAAGTAACTTTTAGTTCAGTTCAGTCGTTCAGTCGTGTCTGACTCTTGGTGACTCTATGGACTGCAGCACGCCAGGCTTCCTTGTCCACTAGCAACTCCTGGACCTTGCTGAAACTCATGTCCATTGAGTCGATGATACCATTCAACCATCTCATCCTCTGTTGTCCCCTTCTCCTCCTTCAAAACAATGAATATGCCATGAGGCATATTTGGGAGTGGTCTGCCCTGGGCTCCAGCACTGTGCTGGGCATTGTTGAAATGCAACTGGGAAGGGCTTTCTGATCTTCATGGACCATCTTTAGGTGGATTTTGCATTTACATTCCAAATACTTCTAACTAGCTGTCTTAGCTACTCAAAACCAGTTAGTTGTCTTAGCAAAGTCATTAAGGAGCTAATGTAGAATAAAGTGGGCAGATTATTTACTTTTTTATTTTTTGCTTTGTCTTCCAAAGCTACAGGTTATCTTTGGCTACAGATGGAGAAAGAATGGATTCATCAAACCCGGATACAAATAGGAATTTATTATACAAAAAAGATGGCATATCATCAAATCGATGGGGAAAATTTGGTTTATTTAGTGAATAGTGCTGGATAAACACATAACCTTGCCTGAAACAATCCCCTCTTTGCTAGTAGCTTCATTGTCCTCCCCTCTTCTGCCTATAAAACTTTTATTTTCTGAGCTATTCAAAGCTCCTTTCTGTCTGCTAGATGAGATGCTGCTGATTCATGAACCAGTGAATAAAGCCAATAAGATCTTTAAAATTTACTCAGTCAAATTTTGTTTTTTAACAATCATCAGTTACTGGGACTTTCTTGGTGGTTTAGTGGCTAAGACTCTGTGCTCCCAGTACAGGGGGCCCAAGTTCGATCTCTGGTCTGGGATCTTGAGTATGTTTGGTGCCCAAGTGCAAGAATGCTTAGGGTATATATATTTAAGAAACAGACTGATGTGTGCTTAATTTGTCAAGATAGTGCATCTTTTCATATGTTTATTGGCTTCCCTTGTGGCTCAGCTGGTAAAGAATCCACCTGCCATGCAGGAGTCTTGGGTTCGATCCCTGGGTTGGGAAGATCCCCTGGAGAAGGGAAAGGCTAACCATTCCAGTATTCTGGCCTAGAGAATTTCTTGGACTGTATAGTCCATGGAGTCACAAAGAAACAGACACGACTGGGTGACTTTCACTACATATGCTGTTGGCAATTCTGAAAAATGTCTGTTCATGACTCTTACCCCTTTTTCTGTTGGGTTGCTAGCATTTTATTAATTTTATTAATAGTAGCATTTATTAATATGCTTTATTAATTATAGCATCTTATTCTATATTACGTGTAGCCAGCTGCCAAAATCTTATTGCACTTTTGGAACTTTTTGCATTGTAAGAATATTAACTATTAAAATAATCAAAAATAGCTTACTAGCAGTTTTAAATGTTGGTGTGCTTGAGAATTATGAAGGAGGAAAAAGTTTTTCTCAGCCTTCTTAGGGTTCCTTGCTGGGTCTGAAAATTAAACTGACAAAGATTAACAGGAGAAAAGCACGCACATTTTATTGAATTTTTACAGGTTCGTTAAAGAATGAAGATGTGAAGAAATGACCAGAGCAGGAAATTTTATATCTTTTAGGCAAGGGAACAATAAATCTGTGAAGAGCTGACAAGTAAATGGGTTTGGGCTAGGGAGTAATCCAGCTAGTGCTAGTTAGTTATTCTCTTCCTTAACTTGGAAGATAAAAGTTAGCAGGGTTTGTTGCAGATCCTTCTGGTTGGTGTCTAAGCTGATAAATGTTTGTCTCCAGTCAAAGGAGAATTTGTTTCTTGCCTTTAGGCAGAAAAGGGCAAGCCTTTCTGCATTTATTACTGCTTAATATGCTATCATCTCAAAATAAATTCTGTCAAAGAGGGTGACATATTCTGATTTCCTCAGAACCACCTGGAATGTTAAAAATGCATATTCCCAGACCTCAACTCTGGAGAGTCTATCAGGTTGAGGTGGGACACAGCAATGCGTATTTCGAATAATTGATCAACTTGAGACTGATTATCCCTGGAGAAGTATTGTCTCAGAAAGTGTATAGGGGAGAACTGGTGAGTTTTTCACTATGCAAGAGTGGAAGAGGAGGAAGGTGAGCTAATTCAGAGAAATTATGCAGTGAAAGAGAAGTTTGGGGAGCTATGGTTAGAGAGCATCTCCTTTACAGTTTAATGAGAGGACAGTTGAATGTTGAACATGAGCAAGTCTTGATTACAAGTATGAGAAGGGAAAGGTTGTAAACCAATGCCAGGAGGGATTATTCAGGAAGTGACTTTGTGAGAAATAAAAGTAGGCTCAATAAGAACCTTAACTGAGAAGCATTATATTCATTCATTGTACAAATATGTGTTGAACACATACTGGGTTTAGATACTGAGCAAGATGTTGGGCATGCAAAGAAAATAAGAAAATGGTTCCTATGCCAAAAAAGAATGGGAAAGGCTGATTCACAAACAGGTAACCCAATAAGGTATACTATATGCTATAACAGCAGTTAAAAGTACTATGGTGGCACAGGGAACGCTACTCAATATTCTGTAATAATTTATATGGTAAAAGAATCTGAAAATGAATAGATATACATATATGTATAGCCAAATAACTTTGTTGAAACTAACATAACATTGCAAATCAACTATTGCTGCTGTTCAGTTGCTAAGTAATGTTGTACTCTTTGCGACCCCATGAACTGCAGCAGGCCAGGCCTCCCTGTCCCTCACTATCTCCTGGAGTTTGCCCAAGTTCATATCCATTGAGTCAGTGATGCTTTAGAGGTGGAGGGTAGATTGGCAATGAAGTGGGAAAGGAAATCAGCCAGATCCTAGTGCTGGCCTAAGGAATTTTATCTTATTCAATGTGACAGGGAAACTACTAGAGGATTTTAAGGTGGGGATTGGATGAGATTTGATTTAAATCAGAGAATGAATTGGGGTTGCAGGCAGGAAATATGCTGGGAGCCCATTGTAAGGAGTCCAGGACTAGGGACCAAGAAGCCCAGATGGCAGTAGGGGCTGCAGAGGTGAGAGAGGTGAAGGGTCTGGTTACCCTGGTGGAGAACGTAAGACCTGCTATTGGAGCAGATGTGGACGGTGAAGGGAAGGGAAGAATCAAGGCTAGGGCTCTCCCCCACTCTCTCTGCTCCCATCTCTCACCTTGAGTGGCTACCAGACACAGTCTGATCACTTCCCTGGGACCTCAAGCCTGCCCTCTCCTCTTCCATCCCTAATTGTGTTGCTGACTAAATGATATTTTCAGATCAGTGATACTTCTAAACAAAGCTAATCACATCACTCCCCTCCTTAAAATTCTTAGGTGAGACCCTAATTGTCCTCAGATCAAAGCCCAGACACCTTAGGGGAATGGAAAGGAATTGCAAGGTTTTCGACACTGATTCCTCATTTAATCCCTCCTAGAATTCCATAAGGAAGTGATTATCCCCATTTTATGGGTAATACACTAAAACCAGAGGTGAAAGAATTTGCCCAAGATTACAGGGTCACAGAGCCATTAAATGGCAGATGCTTGTTCACAAGAAGCCAGTGGTTTCCAAATAAGGTTGTAAGAGGAGTAATTGTTGAGGGATGAGGGAACCCCCAGGGCAACAATTTCTGAATATCCTGGGGGAGGAGGTGACTTTTTAAAAAAAAATAGATTTTATCTTTTAGAACAGTATTACATTCATATCAAAATTGAGTGGAAGTATAGAGATTTCCCATACACCCTTGTGTCCCAACATATGCACAGCCTTCCCCATTATCAACATTTCCCAACAGAGTGGTGCATTTGTTACAACTGATAAACCTACATTGGCACATCATTATCACCAAGAGTCCACAGTTTATAGTAGAGTTCACTCTTGATGATGTACGTTCTACGAGCTTGGGCAAATGTGTATTAACATGTGTCCACCATTATAGTGTCATACAGAGCAGCTTCATGGCCCTACAATTCCTGTGTGCTCTGCCTGTTCATTCCTTCCTCCCTGCCCGCCCCTGGCAACCACTGATCTTTTCTGTCTCCATAGTTTTGCTTTTCTAGAATTCATATAACTGTATTCATGCAGTAGGTAATCTTTTCACATTGGCTTCTTTCACTTGCTCAGTCGCTTTAGTCATGTCCGACTCTTTGAGACCCTATGGAGTGTAGCCCACCAGGCTCCTCTGACCATCGAATTCTCCAGGCAAGAATGCTGGAGTGAGTTGCCATGCTCCAGGGGATCTTCCTGGCCCAGGGATCGAACCTGTGCCTCCTGCATTGGAGGCAGATTCTTAACCCACTGAACCACCTGGGGAGCTCTCTTTCACTTAGTAACATGCATTCAAGATTCTTTCATGTCTTTTCATGGCTTGATATCTCAGTTTTTTTTAATGCTGAACAATATTCCATTTTCTGAATGTACTAAAATTTATTTATTTGTTCACCTAGTAAAGTACATCTTGGCTACATCCACGTTTTGGCAATTAAGAATGAAACTGCAATAAACATCCATGTCGATGCATTTTTAAACCGCTTTGAGTCAATATCAAGGAATGTGGTTACTTGATCATTTGGTATGAATATGTTCAGTTTTGTAAGAAATTGCCAAAGTGGCTGTATCATTTTGCATTTCCTCTTGCTCTACATTTGACCAATATTTGATGCTTTCAGTGTTCTGAAATTTCACCATTTTAATAGTTGTCTAGAGGTATCTCATTCTCTTAATACACATTTCTTTATGACCTGTGATATAGAGCATCATTTCATGTGCTTATTTACCATTTATAGATCCTTTTAGGTGAGGTGTCTGTTAAGGTCTTTGGCCCATTTTTAAAATCAGTTATTTGTCTTCTTATTTTTGACTTTGAAGAGCTCTTTGAATATTTTAGATAATATTCTTTTATCAGATATGTCTTTTACAAATATTACCTCCCAGTCTGTGGCTTTCTTTTCATTCTTTTCACAGAGTCTGTCACAGTGCAGGAAAAATTAATGAAGTCCAGCTTATCAATTCTTTCTTTCATGGATCATACCTTTGGTGTCGTATCTAAAAAGTCATTGCCAAACCCAAGGTCATCTTGCAGGAGTTTTGTAGTGTTGTGTTTTACATTTAGGTCTGGGATCTGCTTTGAATTAATTTTGGTGAAACTTTATGTCTAGATTCCTGTTTTAGTGAGTGGATGTCCAGTTGTTCAAGTATGATATGCTGGGTGTGTTGTTCGTGGTTTTTGACTGCACTCGGGCACAGCTGTAAGTGTGACAAAAAGATCAGTCATGGCTTCCATCTTTGTAGTGGTTTCTTGAAGGAGTGTGTGGTCTTAACATAGACTGTGTGTCTGCTCAAGCACTTCCAGCTCTCCTGAAGAGATAATACAGCAGACAGTCAGGAGAGTACCTGCCCAGGGAGGAAGCTTAAGGGGATTTGGAGTCATGGAAATGTTCTGTCTCTTTATCTTGGTGGTGGTGACATGTAAAAATTTGTGCGCTGTATGGATGTTATGTTGCAATTACAAAACGAATAAAGGGGCAGTACAGTGTACAGGTTAAGAGACCGGGCTCTGGGCTCGGGTAAATCAGGGTCTGAATCCCCAGCTCTTGACTTGGACAGGTCACTGTCTCCAGACCTCAGTTTTCTCACTTGTAAAGTGGGTATTATACCTTCTACCCTCATGGTTATATGCATGTGTGTGTTAAGTCGCTTCAATAATGTACAATTCTTTGCAACCCCATGGACTGTAGCCTGCCAGGCTCCTCTGTCCATGGGATTCTCCAGGCAAAAATACTGGAGTGGATTGCCATGCCCTTCTCCAGGGGATCTTCCCCACCCAAGGATTGAACCTTCATCTCTTAAGTCTTCTTTATTAGCAGGCAGGTTCTTTATCACTGGGCTGAGAGGGCAAATAATCTGCCTGCAATGTGGGAGACCTGGGTTCGATTCTTGGGTTGAGAAGATCCACTGGAGAAAGGAAAAACTACTCACTATGGTATTCTGACCTGGAGAATTCCATGGATAAAGGAACCTGGCAAGCTACAGTCCACAGGGTCACAAAGAGTCTGACACTACTGAGCGACTTTCTTTACCACTAGCACCACCTGGGAAGCCCTTGGTCACATGTATAAGGCTTAGCAAATCTTAAGTTTAAGAATTAATAACTTGTAGAAGAACTAATTCTTCTTTGCCTATATTATCACTGAAGACAAGACAAGAATACATTTTATCAGGAACATTTGTTCAGTTCAGTTCAGTTCAGTCCCTCAGTCCTGTCCGACCTTTGCCGCCCCATGAACTGCAGCACGACAGGCTTCCCTGTCCATCACCAGCTCCCAGAGGTGCTCAAACTCATGTCCATTGAGTCGGTGATGCCATCCAACCATCTCATCCTCTGTCGTCCCCTTGTCAGATACCAGCTTATTAGATACCAAGCAAAAATGTTAGATACCAGCAAAAATGTTTACCAGCTTGTTAGATGCCAGAAAAAATGTTTTTGATGGTGAAAAGGTGATACAATTCTTTCTGGCATGTCTGAGATTCTCTTGGTTTACATTCCTGGAATATTGACTGTCCCAGCCAGCAAGCAGAGAAAGACCCTTGCTCTCCCACCACACTGACCACGTGACCTCGGGGCAAGGCACTGAAACGTTCCTTTTCTGTAAAGCAAGGGCAATGCTCTTTGAAGCTGCTATTGATGAGATGATCAGTACAAAATAAACAACGCAAAGCATGATTCAAAATTGTGATTTGCTGTTGGTTGCCATTTCCTTCTCCAGAGGTCGGTCTGGAGGAGGGGAATTAGAGAATCCTTGTGGCGCCCTCTAGCGGGCGCTCTGTTATCACACCTTCCCAGGGAGTCGACAGCGTCGTACTACGTGGAGGGACACGGGAATCTCTTCTTCCTTCTAAATACACAAGATTCTCTCTGTTCTCACTGCCTGGACTGGAATAGCTCATATGAGGGCGAGACTATTTCACACACCCTGGGTGTCAGATGTCTTCCTCATGAGGGATCTCCTGATGGGTTTAAGTGTGTCCCTGAAGAAGCGGGTAATGTCCAAGAGAACAAACTTTGTCCGTTGTTATTGCTGTGTGGGGCGAAAGGGACAGTGTTCCTTGGAAGCTGGTTAAAAAAAACAGTTCAGGACAGAGTTTTAGAGCACTTGCGATTCTGGTAAGGTCCTGAGGAACAGCAGGATTAGGGAGTAGAAAAGAGGCAATCAGCGGAAAAGAACTCTGGACTTTTAAAGCCTCATTAGGTGTGTTTGTTATGCTTTCTCCAAAGTCAGATAGTGTAAGTGTGATGGAGTGAGAATCTGTTAATCACAGTTTAAAGCTGTTCCAGCTGCCAACCCTCAGCAAGCAGCTGCTAATTATTTATCAGATAAAGTTGTCCCACGTAAAAAGTTCCACTGAGGTTGAAGGTCCGTGGACTTGGTATGACTTAACCAAATCCACAAAGTGTTTCTGGTTTTAGGTTTTAGAAATAGCTTAATCAGATCCTACATAAGAAAAAAGTCATGCAGCTGGAACATAGCTTAAGCTTTGTGGGGGTTTCAAGTAGCCAGGATCTCAGGAATCTCAGAGTCGGCAGGAAATTCCAGGTCATGACCGGGACAGGACGCAAAACAGGTAGTCCCTGTACGCCCACATCCCTGGATCTCAACACCAAGGCAATTCAGTCATCCACAGGAACTGTGCTTTAAGAGAAACCAGACTCTCTCAACCCCAGCACTAGTGACTAGTAGCTGGATAATTCTGTGGTGTGGGGTCCATCATGTGCCTTGGAGAATGCTGGAAGCATCCCTGGCTTCTCCCCTCTAGATGCCAGTGGCATCTCCCCTGCCCCACCTTGAGACAATCAGAAATGTCTCCAGATATTGCCAAATGTCTCCTTTGAGGCAAAATCCCTTGGCTGAGAATCACTGCAGTAAGACTCAAGAGAGAATATCATCTTATGAAATTTTGTTTTTAAATTTTGTTATTGGGAAGACTATTTTAGCTGGAGCATCTCAGGGAGACTGGGCTAAGAGGAGGAAAAAGGTCGTCCTAAACCAGGCTGGACTGCAGCATTGGTATTCTGACTTGGTCCTTGGAGATCTTTGGTTCAACCTCTGCTTTACAGATGAGGAAACTTCACCTTACAGGGAGGTATATCATTTGTCCAAGCAGAGCTTGTGATGTGGAAAACACTGGAGAGCTCCCATGGAACATTTTCTTTTTCCCTTATCCAAAATGAAATCCACTTGAAGAATTAGAGAGGAAATCTTTTTTTTAAAGACACTGTCTTCTCTTTCATGGTGTTGGCAATGAAGCTTATAGTTCTAAAAATTGTAAAGAAAGTACTGTTTCATGCATGGCTTTCTGTGTGACTATGATGGGAAACTCAGTATAATATAATAATAAACTCAGTATAATATTTTCTGATCACAGAGGACTGTCGAACATGCCAGCATGGAACTAAGGGTTTTAAACTTAGTGTATCATTTAACTGTTGCTTAATTGGGTAGTTGCCCAATGGGTAACTACTGTTACCATCCCCATTTTAAAGATAAGGAAATTAAGGCTTAGTGAGGTTGGGGTGCCAAAGACCAAGCCTTATAAATGATGGGCCTGGAGTACAAATTCAGATGGCTGTACTCAATTCAGATTGAGATTAACATTTTAATAGGAAGCGTAAAGCAGACTTCCCAGCCTTCATCACCCACTGACAGAGTCGCCTTTCTGATCCTGGCACTCCAGGCCTGACACACTGTGGCCCCACTCTTGCTCTCAGTCCTCCCCATTCCTCCTCCTCTCACCCACTGTGTCCTCTGAGCTGAAACCACTGCTTCTGCTCCCCTTTCCTTTCCTGCTTCTCGCTCCTCCTCACTGGGACGGCCTTTTCCCTGTGAGTCTATATAGAAATCCGTGCTGGATGGGCCTTCCTACATGAAGGCTTCTTGCTTTCTCCACTTTGGGAGAAATACTAATACATCCTTCCTGGGAATGGATCAGGATGCTGGGTGTACTTTAGAAGCAGGGATTTAGTTCTCCTGGATGACAGAGGAAGAAGGGCCAAGGAGGATGGATGGGCTGGAAGGGACACAGATAAGCAGGTTAAAAATTTCATTGGGAGAGAGTAGAAGGCATAAAGAGTTGAGAGCCGGAGGAGGGAGGGTTCTGCATCATGTCATTGTGCCGGGTTTATTAACACAGGGCCGCAAGGGGTCTGGGTGGGGCACCAATATTGTCCATCATTGATCTGACCACTCTGTGCTTTAATCAGAATTGTCCAGCAGTGCAATTAGGAGACTATAACTAGGACCCAACCTGCAGAATTCTTCAGATTATAAGCTTCGCTTTGTTGAATCCTCAGGTCTTAGACATGTACCTGGCACACTGTAGAGACTCCATATGTATATGTTGGATGAATGAATTAGAGATACAGGGAGACAGCATCATTTTCACATGCTATACATCCAGGAGAGTTTTTAAGAGTTCAAAAAGCATGGGTAAAATTCTGTGGAATTTTTCTGGAGCCCTAGAAACTTCAAATATTGGATACTTCTTGCCAGGTAGAACTTCTCTCCAGGAACTGTAGGTGTCTGAGCGGCAGGGTTTTCTTGGGGATCCTCTACCTTCCCTCAGCCTCCACCTGTATCTTTCTTCTTACGTTGAAAGCATGACCTTTTATGTGGTCATGCACAGGGATTAGATGATTTTTTGGTAGATTATGGTAGCCAACAGTAGGTGGCAGTGGATAATATTATATGGACTTAGATCAAATTCTGCCCAACATCAAATGTATTAAATACTCAATGATTAGAAAGCAGGATCAAATCAGTTCATACAACATAGCCGTTACTCAGTGAAGTCCCAGCTCTCTGAGTCAGGGTTGGGAGGCACAGATGCAATAATAGCAGGGAGGACAGATTTGGCTAACTTTATATGCATCATGCAAATAGAGTGCTCTCAGTGGCTGGATAAGGACCACTCACGGAACAAGCCTCAGGTACCATTCCCAGAGACAAAGGGCCAGTGGAGAAACTGGTTCAGGCAGCAGGTGGCATTTGTACTACAGCAAATGCACTTCTGTTGATTATGAAGGTTGGACATGATCAGATTTGTGCTTTAGAAAATCTGATTCCAGCTGCTGTATGTGGAAGGAACTAGGGACCAGAGTGCATGGATGGACTTGTTGGGAGACAGCTGCAGGTTTTTTTTTGAAAATTTGTGTTGCATTTATTAATAGTGCAGCTTAACATATCTTTGGTATTACTTCCCTTTTAAATAAAAAGCACATTTTTGAGCATCTAGAATGTGCCAGGTATGGGGATACGTATTTTCACATGTACTATTTCATTTCACCTTCACTGTGACTCTGTGAGGTAAACAGAACACGTATTTTTATTTATTATTTGACTTCCAAAGAGGCTGCTGCAGTTTTTCAAGCAAGAGCTGTTGGTAGCTTTGACCAGGGTAGTGAAGGTGGATCAACTTGAGAGTTACCATCAACAGACTGTGGGGGAGTGAGGCCAGAGATCTCCACCTAGCTCTGCAGGTCCAACCACCTCCTGTGCGCAAAACAGATCTCACAGTCCTCCAGGGGACATCGCACCACGGCAGGAAGTTCTTTTGGAGGAGCAGAGGATGGAAAATGTAGAAGTAAAAACCTTGAGTTCAAGTCCTCTATGAGCACCTGCATTTGTGGCCCGGGGACCAGGCCACAGTGACCCTCCCCTGGGCTCCGTCCCGTGTATTGAAGTCTGAGAGCAAGGCAGTCAACCCTCACGGAAGCAGGTGATGGTGTGGTCCACTGGGGGAGGCCCTGGGTGCTGTAACGCTTCCCCAGGTCAGAGCTGTGCATCATGCACTGTCCCCCGAGGCCCTTGTCCTGTCTTTGCAGGAAGGGCGGGGAGCCACCCTCTTAGCCTGCACTACCTGCAAGGGACAGCTGGTGCTGTGTTCAGAATGAGGTCGCCACACAGCCTGCGGGGAGGACAGAGCCGGGCCCGTCCGGTCTCTCTGTGGGAATTTTGGGAGAAAGTGTCTCTTCCTGGTCAGTCGTCACACTGAAAATGGGCGACTGCAGCCCGAGATGTGCAGGTCTGGAGCAGAAGTCCCTTTTGTGCAGAAAACAGTCTCCGCCTCCCAGGAAGGCGCCCTCTCCTGGCCTGGAGCAGAACCTCACGGTCTGCGGTCCACGTTTCTCCCGTCATCCACTTCCTGGTTGGCCATCCCACTCCTCCGGGCTAGTCTTGCGGCAACCGGGATCTGCTCCCTGATTGGGCGGGATCTCAGGTGCACTCAGGTGCTATTCTGGGCCCTTGGGAAGGACTTAGTCCTTGAAGTTCCTGTTCCTCCAGGGAAAGGGGGAGCCTTGGCTAACCCTGGCTATCGCGGCAGAAAGTGGGCCACTCCTGGGGCGTCCTGTGCTTCAGCTCTGCCAGTTGATTCCCCACACCTGTGCATGTCCCACAGGCCCTGGTTAGAAGGAGCTGGTGGAAAAGACTCTCCACTATTCACTGGCCATGCAAGCACACTGCCAGGAGAGGACGCCAGTGGTCAAAACTGGAAGGTAGGTGGGCTGGGGGAGGTGGGTGGGCTGGGGGAGGTGGGGTGGGGGGAAGAGAAGGAACAAGCTCTCTTTCAGAGGTAACTAGAGATATTCCCCTACGCCCAAGAGGCCGGAAGCTGATAAAGCATCCTTCTGTTCTGACCTGGGAGCTTACCAGGGACCCATGTCACAGCCAGACTGGCCCAGGCAGAGGGTGAACTTCCCTCAAGTGTCTGTAGTTGTCATTGTGGAAAGATGACCTCACCTAGTGGGAGCCAGGAGGTGCCCAGAGGTTCCCTGCACCTTTGAGTTCGTTCGTGGGCGGTGAACAGGCAGCATGGGCTCCGCCTCCCTCTCCCCTTTTGATGGAGGTACCTGTCATTTATCTGATGGAGTATTCACTCTACTTGACTGCGTGGGCTTCTGAATGTATTTCCGGATATCTCCAGAAGCAAATAACTTGGGAAGGATGACTTAGCTCGGTGCCGAGGACTTTACTCTTAACCACCAACCCCAATCTGCTGGTAGGAAGGCAGCCTGGGGTCAGGCACAGCTGCAGAGGAAATCTCATTGCAGCTGCAGCCCAACTGATGAGAAACACAGAGAGCGTGGTGGACTAGAGGGTCCCTGCTGAAAATGAACGCTGCGAGGCTGTGGCTACTTTCTGTCCGGGTTGCAGACAGTGTTGCAAATATGTGTGTGCTGATTCCTGTGTATTTAATGCTTAGTTTTAAGTGCATGGGAGGGCTTTTGGTGGAAAGTGTTACATCATCTGACTTAAATTAGCCCATTCCAGTCCATTTTAGTTCATTGATTCCTAAAATGTGGATGTTCACTCTTGCCATCTCCTGTTTGGCCATTTTCAATTTGCCTTGATTCATGGACTTAACATTCCAGGTTTTTATGCAATATTGTTCTTTACAGCATCGGACTTTACTTCCATCACCAGTCACATCCACAACTGGGCACTGTTTTTGCTTTGGGTTCGTCTCTTCATTCCTTCTGGAGTTACTTCTCCACTCTTCTGCAGCAGCATATTGGGTACCTTCTGACTTGGGGAGTTCATCTTTCAGTGTCCTATCTTTTTTGCCTTTTCATACTGTTCATGGGGTTCTCAAGGCAAGAATACTGAAGTGGTTTTCATTCCCTTCTCCAGTAGACAATGTTTTATCAGAACCCTCCATCATGACCTGTCCATCTTGGGTGGCCCTACACAGCATGGCTCATAGTTTCATTGAGTTAGACAGGGCTGTGGAATGGGCAAATTTAACTCAGATGACCATTATATCTACTACTGTGGGCAAGAATCCCTTAGAAGAAATGGAGTAGCCATCATGGTCAACAAAAGAGTCCGAAATGCAGTACTTGGTTGCAATCTCAAAAATAAAAGAATGATCTCTGTTAGTTTCTAAGGCAAATCATTCAATATCACAGTAATCCAAGTCTATGTCCCAACCAGGAATGCTGAAGAAGCTGAAGTTGAACAGTTCTATGAAGACCTATAAGACCTTCTAGAACTAACACCCAAACAAGATGTCCTTTATATTATAGGGTACTGGAATGCAAAAGTAGGAAGTCAAGAGATACCTGGAGTATCAGGCAAATTTGGCCTTGGAGTACAAAATGAAGCAGGGCAAAGGCTAACAGAGTTTTGCCAAGAGAAAACATTGGTCATAGCAAACACCCTCTTCTGACAACAAAAGAGAAGACTCTACACATGGACATTACCAGATGGTCAATACCAAAGTCAGATTGATTATATTCTTTGCAGCCAAAGATGGAGAAGCTCTATACACTCAGCAAAAACAAGACTGGGAGCTGACTGTGGCTCAGATCATGAACTCCTTATTGCCAGATTCAGACTTAAATTGAAGAAAGTAGGGAAAACCACTAGACCATTCAGGTATGACCTAAATCATTTGATTATACATTGGAAGTGAAGGGATTAGATCTGATAGAGTGCCTGAAGAACTATGGATGGAGGTTTGTGACATTATACAGGAAGCAGTGATCAAGACTGTCCCCAAGAAAAAGAAATGCAAAAAGGCAAAATGGTTGTCTGAGGAGGCCTTACAAATAGCTGAGAAAAGAAGAGAAGTGAAAGGTAAAGGAGAAAAGGAAAGATATACCTATCTAAATGCAGAGTTCCAAAGAATGGCAACAAGAGATAAGAAGCCTTCCTCAGCAGACCATTGCAAAGAGATAGAAGAAAACAATAGAATGGGAAAGACTAGAGATCTCTTCAAGAAAATTAGAGATACCAAGGGAACATTTCATGCAAAGATGGGCACAATAATGGACAGAAATGGTATGGACCTAACAGAAGCAGAAGATATGAAGAAGAGGTGGCAAGAATACATAGAAGAACTATACAAAAAAGATCTTCACGACCCAGATAACCACGATGGTGTGATCACTCACCTAGAGCCAGACATCCTGGAATGGGAAGTCAAGTGGGCCTTAGGAAGCATCACTATGAACAAAGCTAACGGAGGTGATGGAATTCCAGCTGAGCTATTGCAAATCTTAAAAGATGATGCTGTGAAAGTGCTGCACCCAATATGCCAGCAAATTTGGAAAACTCAGTAGTGGCCACATGACTGAAAAAGGTCACTCTTCATTCCAATCCCAAAGAAAGGCAAAGAATGTTCAAACTACAGCACAATTGCACTCATCTCACATGCTAATGAAATAATGTTGAAAATCCTCCAGGCCAGGCTTCAACAGTATGTGAACCATATGTTCAAGCTGGTTTTAGAAAAGGCAGAGGAATCAGAGATCAAATTGCCAACATCTGTTGGATCATCAAAAAAGGAAGAGATTTCCAGAAAAACATCTACTTCTGCTTTATTGACTACTCCAAAGCCTTTGATTGTGTGTATCACAACAAACTATGGAAAATTCTTCAAGAGACAGGAATACCAGACCACTTGACCTGCCTCCTGAGAAATCTGTATGCAGGTCAAGAAGCAACAGTTAGAACTGGACATGAAACAACAGGCTGGTTCCAAATCGGGAAAGGAATATGTCAAGGCTGTATATTGTCACCCTGCTAATTTAAGTTGTATGTGGAGTACATCATGTGAAATGCCAGGCTGGATGAAGCACAAGCTGGAATCAAGATTGGTGGGAGAAATATCAATAACCTCAGATATGCAGATGACACCACTCTTATGGCAGAAAGTGAAGAGGAACTGAAGAGTTTCTTGATGAAAGTGAAAGAGGAGAGTGAAAAAGTTGGCTTAAAACTCAACAATCAGAAAACTAAGATCATGGCATAAGGTCGCATCACTCTATGGAAAATAGATGGAAAAACAATAGAAACAGTGAGAGACTTTTTTTGGGCTCCAAAATCACTGCAGATGGTGACAGAAGTCATGAAATTAAAAGATGCTTGCTCCTTGGAAGGAAGGCTGTGAGAGTTGGACTATAAAGAAAGCTGAGCACCGAAGAATAGATGCTTTTGAACTGTGATTTTGGAGAAGACTCTTGAGAGTCCCTTGGACTGCAAGGAGATCCAACCAGTCAATCTTAAAGGAAATCAGTACGGAATATTCATTGGAAGGACTGATGCTGAAGCTAAAACTCCAATACTTTGGCTACCCGATGTGAAGAACTGACTCATTGGACAAGACCCTGATGCTGGGAAAGATTGAAGACGGAAGGAGAAGGCGATGACAGAGGATGAAATGATTGGATGGCATCACTGACTCAATGGACATGAGTTTGAGTAAACTCTGGGAGTTGGTGATGAACAGGGAGGCCTGGCATGCTGCTGTCCATGGAGTCACAAAGAGTCAAACATGACTGAGTGACTGAACTGAACTGAAAAGCAGTATAAAGTGTGACACATATCGATCACCTAAATTTGTATATAATGCACATATTTTATGGGTTGGGAAGTTGCCCTGGAGAAGGACATGGCAACCCACTCCAGTATTCTTGCCTGGAGAATCCCCTGGACAGAGGAGCCTGGCAGGCTGCAGTTCATAGGCTCGCAGAGTTGGACATGACTGAAGTACTTTGTATTATACACACTTTACATGAATTACTAAAAATATTAAATCTTAATAAATATTGAATAGGCTTAGAGTCAATGCTTGTTGGAAAGAGAATGCAAGGCAGTCCTCTGGCTCTTAATTATGTTTTATCTTGTGTTTTATGGTATTATAGATTCATTATTATACACCATTTTAAAATAACCTAGTCCAGTTAGGATCTTCAGAAAAAATCGTTAGTTCCCTTGGCCACTCGTTTCAGAATTGTGACAGTCTTGCCCATTACAAGGTCTTACCTGAGTTCCTCCAGCCTAAATTTCTCAAGCTGTATCTGGGGCTCCAAGGGCAGCTGAGACCTATTCTGTCTGGCTCGCCGCATGGGCTGATGCTCAGGGCTGTTCAGGACTAGGAACGGTCCTTGGTGTTGCCAAATTTAGCAGCAGGTTCCAAGTGGAAGCAGCCCAGATTTCTGGTAAATCCTAGGAAGAAGGTCGGAGAAGGCACTGGCAACCCACTCCAGTACTCTTGCCTGGAAAATCCTATGGACCATTGGAGAGGGAAATGGCAACCCACTCCAGTGTTCTTGCCTGGAGAATCCCAGGGACGGGGGAGCCTGGTGGGCTGCCATCTGTGGGGTCGCACAGAGTCGGAAACGACTGAAGCGACTTAGCAGCAGCAGCAGCAGAAGGAAGAAGGTCAGCGCTGAGCACTTGGGACAGGGCCCCTTTAGAACATCCAACCATCTCATCCCCCCTTTAGAACAGGGGGCAGGAGGCAAAGCTGCCCAGCCTGCAGACATGGGGTCGCAAAGAGTCGGACACGACTGAGCGACTGAACTGACTGACCGGGTCCAAAGATGGGGGGCAGGGTTGGCTTTCCATTATAGAGATTTTGTACCTTATGGATTTTGTACCTTATGAATACAGGTGAGTGTATTTTTATTAATATACACGAAATAGTTTTTTAAAAGAAGGGCGGTGCTGTGAGACCCCCCCTGCTCTTTCTTGCCCTTCGTGTCTCACTCCCGTGGAGGAGGGGCTGGGGAGGCCGGCGCAACCTGTGATGACCCAGAGAGGCCGCGTGGTGGCAGTGTTTCACCTTGATTGGCCCAAGGCAACCCGTCCCCGTTTTAATGAACTCCCTACTGCGCACTGGAGCAGGGGTGGGGGTGGGGGGTCCCTCTAGGTTCAATTTATGGGCTTCAAGTGAAGATGCTAAATAAGATCCTGAGTGGAAAATAATGGCTGTAACAGATATCCTCTGGCTCCTCCCTGCCTTCTTTCCTGTTAGAACGTCTCCTGGCTAGGAGCCCCTTGGCCGCAGGCAAGGGGGAATGTATTGCACAGAATCAAGGCAGAAACTGGGCTGGTTTAGGCAGATCCGGACCTGAGGGTGAAGAAGCAAAGAGCAAGTCTTTCTCAATCTGGCAACGGTGGGTCGGGGACCAGGCGAGACCCCAGAACTTAGGAAATGAACTGGCTGTGATGGAGACCGTGTGGTTTTCTTTCACTTGCCAGCGGGAGCCCCCAGGGCCTTTCTTTCTAAGTGGTCTGGGGAGGTAGGGAGCTTCTTCCAAGTGAAACCTTGCAGAGGGCGAGACTGAAAAGTGAGGGGAAGGTGCAGCGTTGAGGTGTGGGGACAATTCCAGGCCCCTCCTAGGCCAAGTTCCTCTTCTGGGAGATGACCGTGCTCATCCACGTTTGAGGTTCCAGGGTTCCCAGATCATGGCTATCTGGGGATCACTAAGGGAATTAATTAAATAACCAGATTCTGGGGCCCTGCCGATGCTTTGTCTGTTCTGGGGGTGAATTGATAAGAAACTGTCTCCCCACTGCACCCCCTACCCAGCCCAGCACCCACCCCTAATCCCTCCTCCCGCGCCTCCCACCCACTCACCAGGCTTTGTTGAGATACAATCGACAAATAACACTGTGAAAGTTTGAGGTGTACACGCGATGGTTTAGTATACGTATGGATTGTGAAACAACTGCCACGATGTTTAGTTAACATACATCACCTCACAGTTATGCTTTTTCTTGTTATGGTGAGAACTTTTAAGGTCTACTCTCTGAGATATCAAACACAGTATTGTTAACTATAGTCACTGTTCAACCCTTCCACCATTTCTCTGTTCCTCCCTTCCACCCCGCTGTCAACCACCAACATACTCTCTTCTCCTGTGATTTTGACTTTTTTAGATTCCACATCCAAGTGATATCATACAGTATCTCTTCCTCTGTCTTGACATTTCATTTAGGATAAGATATGTATGTCCTGTTTTCTTTATCCATTCATCCATCAATGGACACATGATGGTTCTGTGTTTTGATTATTGCAGATAATACTGCAGTGGACTTGGGATGCAGACATCTCTTTGAGATAATGATTTCATTTCCTTTGAGTGTATATCTAGAAGTGGAATTTCTGGATTCTAGAAGTAAAAACTGGGTTTTGAATTAGGTGTACAGGAGACAGATGTAACAGTGTTGGAAAACACTGGAAAAAAGTCTCCAGTTCAGATTGCTTCTTTCAGTTCTGTTAAGTCGCTCAGTCATGTCTGACTCTTTGTGACCCAATGGGGTAAAGCACACCAGGCTTCCCTGTCCATCACCACTCCTGGAGCCTACTTTAACTCAAGTCCATTGCCTCGGTGTTGTCATCCATCCAGCTCATCCTCTGTCATTCCCTTCTCCTCCCACCATCAATCTTTCCCAGCATTAGGGCCTTTTATAATGAGTCGGTTCTTCACATTGGGTGACCAAAGTATTGGAGTTTCAGCTTCAGCCTCAGTCCTTCCAGTGAACAGCCAGGACCGATCTCCTTTAGGATGGACTGGTTGGATCTCTTTGCAGTCTAAGGGACTTTCAAGAGTCTTCTCCAAAACCGCAGTTCAAAAGCATCAATTCTTTGGTGCTCAGCTTTCTTTATAGTCCAACATTCACATCTATACATGACTACTGGAAAAACCATAGATTTGACCAGATGGACTTTTGTTGGTAAAGTAATATTTCTGCTTTTGAGTATGCTATCTAGGTTGGTCATAGCTTTTCTTCCAAGGAGCAAGCGTCTTTTAATTTCATGGCTGCAAGTCACCATCTGCAGTGATTTTGGAGCCCAAGAAAATAATCTGTCACTGTTTCCACTGTTTCCCCATCTATTTCCCATGAAGTGATCGGACCAGATGCCATGATCTTAGTTTTCTGAATGTTGAGATTTAGGCCAGCTTTTTCACTCTCCTCTTTCACTTTCATCAAGAAACTCTTCAGTTCTTCTTCTGCGATAAGGGTGGTATCACCTGAATATTTGAGGTTATTGATATTTCTCCCGCCAATCTTGATTCCAGCTTGTGCTTCATCCAGCCTGGCATTTCACATGATGTACTCTGCGTATAAGTTAAATAAGCAGGGTGACAATATACAGCCTTGACGTATTCCTTTCCCAATTTGGAACCAGCCTGTTGTCCCACATCCAGTTCTAACAGTTGCTTCTTGATCTGCATACAGATTTCTCAGGAGGCAGGTCAGGTGGTCTGGTATTCCCATCTCTTTTAGAATTTTCCACAGTTTGTTGTGATCCATATAGTCAAAGGCTTTGGCATAGTCAATAAAGCAGAAATAGATGTTTTTCTGGAACTCTCTTGCTTTTTCGATGATCCAGCAGATGTTGGCAATTTGATCTCTGGTTCCTCTGCCTTTTCTAAAACCAGCTTGAACATTTGAAAGTTCACGGTTCACGTATTGCTGAAGCCTGGCTTGGAGAGTTTTAAGCATCACTTTACTAGTGTGTGAGTTGAGTGCAATTGTGTGGTAGTTTGAGCATTCTTTGGCATTGCCTTTCTTTGGAATTGGAATGAAAACTGACCTTTTCCAGTACTGTGGCCACTGCTGAGTTTTCCAAATTTGCTGGCATATCTAGTGCAGTGCTCTCACAGCATCATCTTTTAGGGTTTGCAATAGCTCAGCTGGAATTCCATCACCTCCATTAGCTTTGTTCATAGTGATGCTTCCTAAGGCCCACTTGACTTCCCATTCCAGGATGTCTGGGTCTAGGTGAGTGATCACACCATCGTGATTACTTGGGTCATGAAGATCTTTTTTGTATAGTTCTTCTGTGTATTCTTGCCACCTCTTCTTAATATCTTCTGCTTCTGTTAGGTCCATACCATTTCTGTCCTTTATTGAGCACATCTTTGTATGAAATGTTCCCTTGGTATCTCTAATTTTCTTGAAGAGATCTCTAGTCTTTCCCATTCTATTATTTTCCTCTATTTTTTTTTGCAATGATAGCTGAGAAAGGCTTTCTTATCTCTTGTTGCTATTCTTTGGAATTCTGCATTCAAATAGGTATATCTTTCCTTTTCTCCTCTGCCTTTAGCTTCTCTTCTTAAGACAGTTTAAATTCTTGCTCCACTTTCAAGAAATGGAAACTGGAAATCATGATCAGTACATAGAGATGGAATTTATGAGAGAAAGACTGTGTATCCTATCAGAAAGGTCTGTGGGTCAACACCAAGGAGATTGAAAGACCATTCATATGTATCCAGTTGAAATTGAATGTTTGAAGTATGCATGTATCTATCATCTTTTATGCTTCCCTGCTGTAACTATTTTTTTTCCTTTAACCACCTACCTGTGAATGGTAGTTTTGTATATAAAGATTCTGTATCAATAATAAATGCTTGCCTCAGAGGATAGATGTGGGGAATAAATGAGATCACATAAATTTTCTAGAGCAGTGCCTGATACACAGCATATACTCAATAAATACAAATCCTCATTCTCTCTTTCCTTCCAGTAATAGGGAACTACAACTTCCCAAGAGAGCTGATTCTATTTCCGAACAACTTTAGATTGTGAGAAGCTCTTTGAAAGCCTTGTAACTTCTGTTAGCCTTAGTTTTGTCCGTTGGGTGTACACAGAACCAAAGCCAGTCCTACTGGTATTGAAAGACCCAGTCTTGCATCTCATAGGAAAAGTGGGCCTTTTCCTCATTCATTTTATGCATGTGTCCCTAGAGCCACCTCTCTTCCTGCATGATACCCCAGATGAATGTGACATCCTATATGTGACACCATAGAGCTAATCCACCATTTCCCCATTATTCTGGGCCCTCCCCTCAATGAGGCCATCTGTCATGGATGCATGTTGTGACAGTGTTAAATGTTGCTAATACAGCCTTGCTGCTCAAGTCCTTTCCTTTGAGACAGCCACTAAGCCAGGCATTCTCTGTCCTGAAATTGTGTTAATATATTTCATTTTTTCAGCCTGTATGTGAAAACTTGTATGAATTACATTTCATCTTGTTGGTTTCTGCCTAGTTTTCTAGCTTGAGTACTTTCCCCAGTATTTTAATGAAGTCATTCAGCATAGTAACTATTTCTTCCAGCTTAATGTTGTCAGCTAATTTGGTAAGAGGGCCTTCTAGGTCTTTTTCCAAGTTGCTGGTAAATATAATGGACAGTAAAGGGATTGGGACACGGTCATGAGACACTTGCAAAAGATCTTGCCCTTCCCTCCCATTCATTTAACATTCAGTTCAACAATAGCTGTTAATCTGTGCATGTCAGGCATTGTTCTTAATCCTGGGGATACAGCAGTGGACAAAACGGGGAGAAACATTCTATCTCTATGAAGCTTATATTTTAGTGGACGTCAATTTTACTAAGTCCTACCTCCATTATATACATTTATGCCTTTGTCATTTAATTTAACTCACATTTGTTGATATGAAGAATTTGTTCAGTGCTTGTTACATGATGAGTGCTGTTTCTAGTCTTGCACGCATGTGATAAATAGGTGGGAGCCGATGCAGAGCACATTGGCCAGGTGTCCAGTCACTAGACTGGCAAAATGCTCATTATCATACTCTTAGGATTCCTTCTCCTTTCTGAATCATCCATACACTTCTTGAAATATTTGTAGTCTGAGAAGGAGTAACTCCAAGCTTTCGTTTTTCAGCCGGGGAAAGTCTGTTGGCTAGCTCTCCGTAGTAGCTATTTCTTGACACTTGGGGGCGCTGCTGGACACAGATTGCCCCCATCCATTTGACCATGTGGCCCCTGGCCCATCACCCAGTGAGGCTGGCGCCCTTCAGAGGAAGGTGGATTTTTCCCCACTCTGGGCCTCATATGGTGGGTTCTCTGGAGCAGTTCTCAGTCCTCAATTTTTCTCCTCTACGGCTGACACCATGAATGACACCCTTGGGACCTTTTGTGAGGATCTGAAACCTGCGTCTCTGTTGTTTTGAGAATATTTTGGGTAGGTGGTTGAAGAGATTGAGGAGACCTGGTGTTGAGGTGGTTTTCCTTTGCAGTCCTCAAAATCTAAAAAATATAGTCGTTTCTCTTGGTGAGATAGTGTTAATTGATCAAAACCTTCCTGATTGTCTTTTCTTTAAAGTGAAACAAACAAGCAAACAAACAAACAAACAAAAACGGAGTTCCTTCCTAAGGAAGAGGGTAGGCACTGAGTCACCACATTGGGAGTGCTGGAGAACACTGACTGCCTCTTACCCTATCCATGTAGCAGTAGTGATAGTGGTAATTGTGCAAGGGGGATGGTACAAATGAGCTGATGGGGAAGAAATTTCAAAACAATGTATGAAGCGCAATTTCTCAGGGATCTCTGAGCATTTTTAAATATTGGTAGAAAAAAAGCCTTCAGTGGGTTACCGCAAACATATACATTATCTCTTTTGATCCCCCAAATACCCTGCAAGTGTATTTTGGCCTTTTGGTTATTTCACAGATATAAAAGCAGGTTCAGAGAAGTAAAGTGACAGGACCTCTCTGCACAGGGTCTTGGAAGGTGGGTCTGTTAGGCTCTGAAACCTGACTTGGTCCACCACACTGTTTGCAGGCTCCCACCCTCTGTGCCTGCCTGGATCCCATGCACCCTCATTCAAGCATGGAGAGGACTGCTGGAGGGCCTGAAGGCCCAGTGAATTTCTCCTAGGCCAAGAATTTCAGGAAGGACTTTTTCTTTGCAAAGAACTGCTGATTTGATCCCCTGAATAACTGCATCTCTTTAAGCCAACACACATAATGGGATCATCATTGTTCAATTGCTCAGTCACTTGGACTTTTTGCAACCTCATGGACTGTAGCCCACCAGGCTCCTTTGTCCATGGGATTTCCCAGGCAAGAATACTGGAGTGGGTTGCCACTTCCTTCTCCAGGGGATCTTCCTGACCTAGGCATTGAACCTGTGTCTCCTGCATTGCAGGCAGATTCTCTACTATCTGAACCACAGGAGAAGCTCACATAATGGGATGGAAGAGTCATAATGTGCTAGAGCTAAAAGAGACACTGGTGATCATGCAACTTAATTTATTTTACTGAGTTGACAACTGAAGTTCAGGGAGTTTAAATGACAACTAGGCAGTGAAGGAACTGGTAAAGTGACTTGGTCTTCTTACTCACAACCCAGGGCTTTAAAAATCTGGTTATTCTAAAATACAAACATACCAAAAATCCAACCAATCAAACAAAAAATGGTTATTCTATTATATATAAAATAGATAACCAAAAAGGACCTACTGTATAGCACAGGGAATTATGCTCAGTATTTTGTAATGTCCTATGCTGCTGCTGCTGCTGCTAAGTCGCATCAGTCATGTCCGACTCTGTGCGACCCCATAGACGGTAGCCCACAAGGCTCCCCCATCCCTGGGATTCTCCTGGCAAGAACACTGGAGTGGGTTGCCATTTCCTTCTCCAATGCATGAAAGTGAAAAGTGAAAGGGAAGTCGCTCAGTCGTGTCCGACCCTCAGCGACCCCATGGACTGCAGCCTACCAGGCTCCTCCATCCATGGGATTTTCCAGGCAAGAGTACTGGAGTGGGCTGCCATTGCTTTCTCCGATAAGGGAAAAGAATCCGAAAAAAATAGATATGAGTGTATGTGTAACTGAATCACTTTGCTATATACCTGAAACTAACACAACATTGTAAATCAACTTTACAATGAAATTTACAGTTTGTAAATCAACTTTACAAATTGAAGTACGATACTTCAATTAAAAAAGAAACCTGATTGTTGATGACTTTACCTTGGAGATCTTTATTATTCTTATAACAATGAAAATTATTGACATATTAACAACACTTGGGGGGTTTCCAGTTGGCGCAGTGGTAAAGAATGCACCTGCCAACGCAGGAGATGCAGGAGACATGGGTTTGATCCCTGGGTTGGGAGGATCCCTTAGAGGAGGAAACGGCAACCCACTCCAGTATCCTTGCCTGGAGCATCTCATGGATAGAGGGGTCTGGCAGGTTATAGTCCATGGTCACACACAGTCAGATGCAACTTAGCGACTGAGCGTGTGCGAGCATGCACACAGTGTACCTTGAACTCCTAGTTCTTGCCAAGACAGAGGAATAACAGAAACTATAAAGTTTATAGAAGCTATAAAACTGGGCAAAATATATGAGCAGCTATTCTCAGCCATTGGACAGTGGGGGTAACAGGGCTGCAGTTCTTGAAAGAAAGGAAGTACACAAGGTGAAGTTCACTTTCTTGCTGACGTTTTGCCTGAGACATTTCCCACATGGTAGGGAGTTTGGCTGAGGGAAGGACACAGAGTCAGTAGGTCAGACTTTCTAAGGCTGTGGAACTTGCAGATTTGGGCACCAGAGAAGGCAGCTGGAGGGGAATAATTCCAGAAATCTGTGTAGGCCCTTCCTTTGAGCTCTTTGTCAAATCTTTAGCTGCATATCCACTGAATGAGACTCTGAAAAATCAACTGAGAACACCCGGTAGAGGACTGAAAAGTGGACAGTGGTTTTAGAAGTTGCACGTGTTAGGGAGATCTTGGCATTCTGATCCAGCCAAAGTGGAACTGGCCCCTTATTTGAGACCCCAGAAAGGCTCCTTTCTGGAGGAAAGACTGTGTCCTAAGAATAAGGGACACACCATAGCATTAAGAGCAAAGATGAAATAGACCTGCCTCAACAAGGCCAAGACCCAAGACTCAACAGAATCAAGATGATCTGTTAGTCTTTAATTGTTTGTCAGACAAATTGTCAAACTTCTTAGAGGAATACAACAAAATTCAGTGTCTCTATAACATTCACAATATTCAGCACACAAGAAAAGATGTCTACATGGGCAAAGAATAAATATGCAGACCTTCTTTATGCTTTGAAACCTGAATCATTTTCTCTCAGTTGGCTCTTTTCCTTTCAGAATGTTTTGTACTTAGTCGATCAGTCGTGTCTGACTCTTTGCAACTCCACGGATTGTAGTCTGCCAGGCTCCTCTGTCCATGGGGATTCTCCAGGCAAGAATACTGGAATGGGTTTCCATCCCTTCTCCAGGGGATCTTCCTAACCCAGGGATTGAAGCCAGGTCTCCCGCAGATTCTTTTCCATCTGAGACACCAGGGAAGCTCTTGGGAATGTTTTAGTTTGACATAAATGATGAATGGACCATGGAATGTCTGGGATTTAGCAATGGGATTGAATTTCTCTATTTTTTTTTAAAATTGAGGTATAATTGACATATAACATTATATTAGTTTCAAGTGTACAACACGGTTCTATATTTGTATACATTGTGAAATGATCACCATAGTAAATCTAGTTAATGGTCATGTTACATAGTCACAGATTTTTTTCTTGTGATGATGACTTTTAAGATCTACTCTCCTAGCAACTTTCAAATATCCAATACATTATTATTAACTGTAGTCACAGGGCTGTACATTGCATCCCCAGGACTTTTTCATCTCATGACTAGAAATCTGTACTTTGTGACCCCCTTCTCCCATTTCTCTCATCCCCAGGATTGGATTTCTGATCTAGAGTGACAAGCTGTTCTTGAATTGCTCTTAATGTCTTGGTGGAGAAATTGTCCTGCCCATTTAGGGAGAAGTGTACCTCTATAAATAGGCTGGCCTCCCCAACTGAACTTCAGCAATGCTTTGGAGAATGACATTTTGAAACATCTGAGTTCCCTCTCAGTCTTCTTTAAAAAGATTATCTTGTTGGTCTGTGTGTTTTTATTTTCATTAGGGGACTTTGTGGATGGGGGTGGGGTAGTGGACAACGCAGGGCAGAGTATTTGATGTCTTTTTGTGTTGGGGAAAATATCCTAGATTTCATTGAACATCTGGATGACTGATAATAAGATAGGGAGGAACTGTAAAATCTGAGAAAAAAGTGTAAAATATCCAGAAGAAATATCTCCTAGCAGCTCTTTGTTTCATGACAAGAATTTATAAGCACTTTTCTTAGACAATTTCAACTAGTGTTGCTTGCCCAATTAATTCAATTTTTACCTATAAAAACTGATTTGGAAACTTTCTAATTGTGTAACAAAACTGAAGATGTATAAAGAAAACTTTTTGCAGTTTCTATTTTTAGATGTAGTTAGTTGATCAGGTAGCCTTTCTAGGAAAAATGATCTGTAATGTAGACTTTTTTCCTGCCTTAAAAAAATAAAATTGCTTTCTAATCAAGAAGGAAGCAGAAGGTTTCTGTTGGAGACCTTTTTGTTCTGGTTGCTGTTGGGGAGATTGACTGTTCTTGGAATATGTACATTTATTCAAGGAGGCAATAAAATCAACATTATTAATTGTTTTAAAACAGAAAACGTCTTGAATCATGAAACCTGTAATTCATAGGTCTTACTCTTTCACTTTGTCTCCAGTGGTTGATAGCTCATCCTGCAAAATTATGCCTCTGTGCCCTTGGAATGCTCTGCAGTTAATTAATAATTTATGCTGGGTGAAGTGATATGTAGAATGGGGACAAGTGTGCATCCCACGCTGGGACTGCTTTGGCTGCTGAAATCATCAAGGAGGCTTTCCTGGTAGAAAAGCTCTGTGGAGAGGGTGGCCCAGAGTCTGAAGGGTGAAGCGTTAAGTGATGGACATGTGGGCTGTCATTTCTTCTCTCAGCTGTCAGTTTGATGAGGTCTCTCTCTCACAAGTGGATCAGATGGTATTCACAGACTCTGACCATCCGCCTGTGGACTGTGTGCATTCTGAAACATTTTAAATTGAATCTTTGAGAAAATGCCCTGGGGTAAATTAGCATGCTGTTGAGAAAGAGACTTCAACACGTGAGCAGGATTGATTAGCTTTCCTTCTTGATTCTTGGGCCACTTCCATTTTGGTTTCAGTAAATGAATTTGTTAATGAGTTATGTGATATTTGCTGAACGCTGTGATTTTGGCAAATGCTAAATAGAAAAAAAAAATTTCCACTGCCTTCCCCTACCCATCTTATTATTTAGACAGTATTCTCAAATTGTTGGCCAAAACTAGTGACACCACTGAAACTGCACTACTCAGAGAGGATTTGAATCCAACCTAGACTCTGACTGGGACTTGAACCCATGGACTGGGGCTTGAACTCCCTGTCTTTTAATTGAAATTGCCCACCCTGTCTTAGGGCTTAACAAAGCTCAGGTTCTGTATGTCTCTTGTCATCACAGAAAGAATTCAGTGAGACAAAGTGATAGGTGAGAAGTGGATTTATTTAGAAAGATACATGTTCCATAGGCAGAAAGTGGTGCATCTTAAAAAATGAGAGTGACTCTGGGATATACATGGGGTTTTTATGGACTGGTTAATTTCAGAAGCTACTAGGTGGGAGGGTCATTTCAACTCTTTTGGAAAAAGGTGGAGATTTCCAGGAATTGGGCCCACTGCCCATTTTTTGGCCTTTCATGGTTGGCCTCAGAACTGTCATGGATCCTGTGAGGGTATCATTTGGCATATGCTAATATATTACAGTGAGTGTATAATGAAGCTCAAAGTTCACTGGAGGTTGAATCTTCTGTCATCTTGGCCCTGGTCAGTTCTAACCAGTTTTTGTCATGTCATATGGCTATGCCGTGCTTTTAAAGGTTGTTTTCTGATTTCCTTCCTCCCGTTTCACAACTACCTTCTTCAGATGAGCATCTGACAGACTGGCCCAGATTCCTGCAGCTGACAGCCAGCCCTGTGTTGAGGCTTCTCTGCGGAAACCAGCCTGTCAGATGGAAGGGCATGAAGCTCCAGGTGAGCCAGAAGGTCACTTAGCCTAATAAACCTCACCCTGAAGTGAAGGGTGGTATTTTTAAAATACAAAAGTAGCTTCATTGCTTTATTAAACCTTATGATGCTTGTTAAAAATTCTATGCAAGACTGATGAGCGGAGTTCTGGGTGTGACCAGGTAGGAGGGAGTGGGGATGGTGGAGGCTGGGTGGCTGGCTGGGTAACTGGATGATTGAAGGGCTGCTGGGGGAGGGGAAGCTGTTCGGGTTCCAGGAGAGGTGCGTTTGCTTGGTGGTAGTGAGCGGGAGGGATCCTTGGGCATCAGAAGATCCATTAGGGGAAGCCCCTGAGATTCCCCTTACACTTGGCCCCAGAGAGCCTCCTGGGCCCCTGGGCCTGGCTCTTCACGCTTGGGGACCCCTTTGTCCACTGGGGCCCTCTCCACCCTCCCAGCTCATCCCTCTGCCCTCCAGGGCAGCCTCCGCTCTTCATGGCTCCCTGTGTGCAGGTGAGTCCTGTGGGCATGAGAGGGAGGGGAAGGACAAAAGCCTGGTCAATGAGGGAAGCTCCTTTGGGGTTTGAGCAGCAGAGAACCACTTGTTGTTCCCCTTCCCACTCAGCCCTGAGGAGCCTTGTGAGGCCCCTGACTGGGCCCTCTGTTCTCCGGGACCCCTTCTACAGTCTAGGCCCCCTTGGTCTTCCAGGGCCATCTCTGTCCTTTAGGGCTCACTTGGCTGGTGTGGGTCCTGTGGACACAAGATGGTGGGGGGAAGGAAAAGGCAGGCCTGTTGTAGGAGGTTCTTGCAGGATTCCAGGAGCAGGGAACTGCCTGGTGTTCCCCTAGGCACAGGGAACATTCTCCAGGACCGATCACATCTTGGGTCACAAATCAAGCCTTGATAAATTTAATGAAATTGAAATCATGTCAAGCATCTTTTCTGACCACAGCACTATGAGATTAGATATCAATTACAGGAAAAAAAACCCTGTAAAAAACAAATGTATAGGGGCTAAACAACACGCTTCTAAATAACCAAGGACTGTGAAGAAAGCTGAGTGCTGAAGAATTGATGCTTTTGAAATGTGGTGTTGGAGAAGACTCTTGAGAGTCCCTTGGACTGAAAGGAGATCCAACCAGTCCATCCTAACGGAGATCAGTCCTGAATATTCATTGGAAGGACTGATGCTAAAGCTGAAACTCCAGTACTTTGGCCACCTCATGCGAAGAGCTGACTCATTGGAAAAGACTCTGATGCTGGGAGGGATTGGGGGCAGGAAGAGAAGGGGATGACAGGGGATGAGATGGCTGGATGGTATCACCAACCTGATGGACGTGAGTTTGAGTGAACTCCGGGAGTTGGTGATTGACAGGGAGGCCTGGTGTGCTGCAATTCATGGGGTCTCAAAAAGTTGGACACGACTGAGCGATTGAACTGACTGAACTGAAATATCGAAGAGGTCACTGAAAAAATCAAAAAGAAGTACCTAGAAACAAATGACAATTAAAACACAATGACTGAAAACCTATGGGATGCAGCAAAAATAGTTCTAAGAGGGAAGTTTATAGCAATAAAAGCCTACCTCAAGAAATGAGAAAAACTTCAAATAAACAGCATAACCTCACACCTAAGGCAACTAGAAAAAGAAGAAGAACAACAACAACAAATCCCCAAAGTTAATAGGAGGAAAGAAATCATAAAGATCAGATCAGAAATAAATAATAAGGAAATGAAGGAAACAACAGCAAAGATAAATGCAACTAAAAGCTGATTCTTTGAGAAGATAAGTGAAATTGACAAACCATTAGCCAGACTCAAGAAAGAAAGGGAGAAGACTCAAATCAATAAAATTAGAAATGAAAAAGGAGAAGTTACAACAGACAATGCAGAAATATAAAGAATCATAAGAGACTACTATGAGCAAGTATATGCTGATAAAATGGAAAACTTGGAAGAAATGGACAAATTCTTAGAAAAGTGATGTTGTTGGTGTTTTTGTCACTAAGTCATGTCTGACTCTTGTGACCCAGTGAGCTGCAGCCCACCAGGCTCCTTTGTCCATGGGATTTTCTAGGCAAGAATACTGGAGTGGGTTTCCATTTCCTTCTTCAGGAGATCTTCCCAATGCAGGGATTAAACCCAGGTCTCCTGCATTGTAGGCAGATTCTTTACTGACTGAGCCACCCGGGAAGGCCTCTTAGAAAAGTACAACCTTCCAAAACTGAACCAGGAAGATATAGAAATCATGAACAGACAAATCACAAGCACTGAAATTGAAAACTGATAAAATTTTTTTTTTTTTAAACAAACAAAAGCCCAGGGCCAGATTGTTTCATAGGTGAATTCTATCAAATATTTGGAGAAGAAATAACACCTATTCTGCTCAAACTGTTCCCAAAAATTGTGGAGGAAGGAACACCCCAAACTCACTCTATGAGTCCACCATCACCCTGATACCAAAACTGGACAAAGATATCACAAAATAAGAAAATTACAGGCCAACATCACTGATGAACACAGATGCAAAAAATCTGAACAAAATAGTAACAAACAGAATTCAACAACACATGGAAAGGGTCATACACCATGATCAAGTAGGGTTTATCCCAAGGATGCAAGGATTCTTCAATATATGCAAGTCAATCAATGTGATACACTATATAAACAGATGGAAAGATAAAAACCGTATGATCATCTTACTAGATGCATAAAAATTTTTGACAGTATTCAACACCCATTCATGATAAAAGCTCTCCAGAAAATGGTCATGAAGGGAACATACCTCAATGTAATAAAGGCCATATGTGACAAATTCACAGAAAATATTACTTTCAATGGTGAAAACCTGAAAGTGTTTCCTCTAATATCATGAACAAGACAAGGGTGCTCACTCTCACCACAAGTCCTAGTCATAGCAATCAGAGAATAAAAAGAAATAAAAGGAATCTGGATTGGAAAAAATGAAGTAAAACTCTCACTATTTGGAGACAACATGATACTATATATAGAAAATCCTAAAGATGCCACCAGCAAATTACTAGAGCTAATCTATGAATTTAGTAAAGTGACAGGATACAAAATTAATATACAGAAATCTCTTGCATTCCTATACATTAACAATGAAAAATCAGAAAGAGAAATGCAAGAAACAATCCCATTCACCATTACAACAAAAAGAATAAAATATCTAAGAATAAACCTACCTAAGGAGACAAAAGACCTATATACAGAAAACTATGACACCGATGAAAGAAATCAAAGATGACATGGATGGAGAGGTATATTATGCTCTTGCATTGGAGACAATATTGTGAAAATGATTATAGTACGCAATGGAGTTTACAGATTCAAAGCAATCCCTATCAAATTACCACTAGCATTTTTTTTTTTTTTGCAGAGCTAGAACAAAAAATTCCACAATTTGTATGGACACACAGAAGACCCTGAATTGCCAAAGCAATCATAAGAAAGAAGAATGGAGCTGGAAGAATCAGTTTCCCTGACTTAAGACTATGCTACAAACTGCGGTAATCAAGACAGTATGGTATTGGCACAAGAACAAAAATATAGATCAATAGAACAAGATTGAAAGTGTGGAAATAAACCCATGCACCTACAGCACTTTATTTTTGACAAAGGAGGCAAGAATATACAATGGAAAAAAGACAGCCTCTTCAATAAGTGGTGCTGGGAAAATTGGACAGCTATATGTAAAAGAATGAAATTAGAACATTTCCTAACACCATACACAAAAATAAACTCAAAATGGATTAAAGATCTAAATGTAAGGCCCAAAACTATAAAACTCTTAGAGGAAAACATAAGCAAAATACTCTTTGACATAAATCATAGCAATATCCTCTTTGGGGGGCTACCCAGGTGATGCTAATGGTAAAGAACCCACTTGCCAATGCCAGAGACATAATGTCAAAATGTGGGTTTGATCCCTGGGTCAGGAAGATCCCTTGGAGGAGGGCATGGTAATCCACTCCATTATTCTTGCCTGGAAAACCCCATGGACAGAGGAGCCTGGTAGGCTATAGTGCATGGGGTCACAAAGAGTTGAACACGACTGAAATGACTTAGCACACACATAACCTCTTTGACCCACCTCCTAGAGTAATGGAAATAAAAACAAAAATAAGCAAGTGGGACCTAATTAAACTTAAAAGATTTTGCACAGCAAAAGATGAAAAGACAACCCTCAGAATGGGAGAAAATAGTTGGAAATGAAACAACTGACAAAGGATTAATTTCCAAAATAAACAAGAAGCTCATGCAGCTCAATACCAAAAAAAACCAAAAAAACAGTCAAAAAGTAGGTAGAAGACCTAAACAGTCATTTCTCCAAAGAAGATATACAGATGAACAACAAACTCACGAAAAGATGCTCAACATTGCTCATTATTCAGTTCAGTTCAGTTCAGTTCAATCTCTCAGTTGTGTCTGACTCTTTGTGACCCCATGGACTGTAGCACACCAGCCTTCTCTGTCTATCATCAATTCCCGGAGTTTAACCAAACTCATGTCCATTGAGTTGGTGATGCCATCGAACCATCTCATCCCTTCATCCCCTTCTCCTTCTGCCTTCAATCTTTCCCAGCATCAGGGTCTTTTCAAAGGATTCAGCTCTTCGCATCAGATGGCAAAAGTATTGGAATTTCAGCTTCAGCATCAGTCCTTTCAATGAATATTCAGGACTGATTTCCTTTAGGATTGACCAGTTGGATCTCCTTGCAGTCCAAGGGACTCTCAAGAGTCTTCTCCAACACCACAGTTCAAAAGCATCAGTTCTTCGGAGCTCAGCTTTCTTTATGGTCCAACTCTCACATCCTTACTTGACTACTGGGAAAACAATAGCTTTGACTAGATGGACTTTTGTCAGTAAAGTAATGTCTCTGCTTTTTAATATGCTGTCTAGGTTTGTCATAGATTTTCTTCCAAAGAGCAAGTGTCTTTTAATTTCATGGCTGCAGTCACCATCTGCAGTGATTTTGGAGACCCCCCAAAATAAAGTCTGTCACTGTTTCCCCATCTATTTGCCATGAAGTGATGGGACTGGATGCCATGACCCTAGTTGTTTGAATGTTGAGTTTTAAGCCAGTTTTTTACTTTCCTCTTTCACTTTCATCAAGAAACTCTTTAATTTCTCTTCATTTTCTGCCATAGTGTGGTGTCATCTGCATATTTGAGGTTATTTATTGCCATTTTTCCTGGCAATCTTGATTCCAGCTTGTGCTTCATCCAACCTGGCATTTTGCATGATGTACTCTGCATACAAGTTAAATAAGCAGGGTGACAATATACAGCCTTGACGTACTCCTTTCCCAATTTGGAACCAGTCCATTGTTCCATGTCTGATTCTAACTGTGTCTTCTTGACCTGCATACAGGTTTCTCAGGAGGTATGTCGGGTGGTATGGTATTCCCATCTCTTGAAGAATTTTCCATAGTTTGTTGTGATCCACAGTGTCAAAGGCTTTGGGATAGTCCATAAAAAAGAAGTAGATGTTTTTCTGGAACTCTTGCTTTTTCTGTGATCAAACAGATGTTGGCAATTTGATCTCTGGTTCCTTTGCTTTTCTAAATCCAGCTTGAACATCTGGAATTTCATGGTTCACGCACTGTTGAATCCTTGCTTGGAGAATTTTGGGCATTACGTTGCTAGTTTGTGAGCTGAGTGCAGTTGTGAGGTAGTTTGAACATTCTTTGGCATTGCCTTTCTTTGGGATTGGAATGAAAACTGACCTTTTCCAGTCCTGTGGCCACTGCTGAGTTTTCCAAATTTTCTGGCATATTGAGTGGAACACTTTCACAGCATCATCTTTCAGGATTTGAAATTGCTCAGCTGGAATTCCATACCTCCTCTCTGTTCGTAGTGATGCTTCCTAAGGCCCACTTGACTTTGCTCTCCAGGATGTCTGGCTCTAGGTGAGTGATCACACCATCATGGTGATCTGGGATCAGAATGGCCATCATCAAACAATAAATAAATAAATAAATGCTGGAGAGGATGTAGAGAAAAGCAAACCCTTTTGCACTCTTGGTGGGAATGTAAATTGATAAAATCACTATGGAGAACAGTATAGAAATTCCTTTAAAAATTAGGAATAAAACTGCCATATGACCCAACAATCCCACTACTGAGCATATACCCTGAGAAGACCATAATTGAAAAGTACATCGCAGCACTATTTACAACAGCTGTACATGGAAGCAACCTCGATGTCCATCAACAGAGGAATGGATGAAGAAGTTGTGGTACATATACAATGGAATATTACTCAGCAAAAAAAGAGGAACATATTTGAGCCAGTTTTAGTTAGGTGGTTGAACCTAGAGCCTTTTATACAGAGTGAAGTAAATCAGAAACAGAAAAAGAACTATCATATATTAATGCATATATATGAAATCTAGAAAAATGGTATTGATGAACGTATTTGTAGTGCAGCAATAAAGATCCAGGCATAGAGAACAGACTTGTGGACACAGTGGAGGAAGGAGAGGGTGGGACTAACTGAAAAAGTGACATTGAAACCTACATTCAGTTCAGTTCAGTTCAGTCGCTCAGTCGTGTCCGACTCTTTGTGACTCCATGAACTGCAGCATGCCAGGCCTCCCGGTCCATTACCAACTCCCGGAGTTAACACAAACTCATGTCCATCGAGTCAGTGATGCCATCCAACCCTCTCATCCACTGTCCCCCCATTCTCCTCCTTCCCCCAGTCCCTCCCAGCATCAGAGTCTTTTCTAATGAGTCAACTCTTCACATCAGGTGGCCAAAGTATTGAAGTTTCAGCTTCAACATCAGTCCTTCCAATGAACACCCAGGACCGATCTCCTTTAGGATGGACTGGTTGGATCTTCTTGCAGTCCAAGGGACTCTCAAGAGTCTTCTCCAACACCACAATTCAAAAGCATCAATTCTTCGGTGCTCAGCTTTCTTTATAGTCCAACTCTCACATCCGTACATGACCACTGGAAAAACCATAGCCTTGACTAGACAGACCTTTGTTGGTAAATTAATGTCTCTGCTTTTTTAATATGCTATCTAGGTTGGTCATAACTTTCTCTCCAAGAAGTAAGCGTCTTTTAATTTCATGGCTGCAGTCACCATCTGCAGTGATTTTGGAGCCCCAAAACATAAAGTCTGACACTGTTTCCTCTCTTTCCCCATCTATTTCCCATGAAATGATGGGACCAGATGCCATGATCTTCGTTTTCTGAATGTTGAGCTTTAAGCCAACTTTTTCACTCTCCTCTTTCACTTTCATCAAGAGACTTTTTAGCTCCTCTGCACTTTCTGCCATAAGGGTGGTGCCATCTGCATATCTGAGGTTATTGATATTTCTCCCAGCAATCTTGATTGCAGCTTGTGCTTTTCCAGCCCAGCGTTTCTCATGATGTACTCTGCATATAAGTTAAATAAGCAGGGTGGCAATATACAGCCTCGACGTACTCCTTTTCCTATTTGGAACCAGTTTGTTGTTCCATGTCCCGTTCTAACTGCTTAAGAAAAGGCAGAGGAACCAGAGATCAAATCGCCAATATCTGCTGGATCATCGAAAAAGCAAGAGTTCCAGAAAAACATCTACTTCTGCTTTATTGACTGTGCCAAAGCCTTTGACTGTGTTGATCACGATAAACTGTGGAAAATTCTGAAAGAGATGGGAATACCAGACCAACTGACCTGCCTCTTGAGAAACCTATATTACCATATGCAAAATATATTACTAATAGGAAGTTGTTGTATAACACAGGGAGCTCAACACAGTACTCTGTGACAACCTAGAGGGCTGGGATGGGGTGAGAGGTAGCGGGGAGGTTCAAGAGGAAGAGGATATATATATATACACACACACTTATGGTTGATTCATGCTGTCATATGGCAGAAGCAAACACAATATTGTAAAGTAATTATCCTCCAACTAAAAATAAATTTTAAAAAATTCTATGCACTACAACAAATAACAAAAAAGAAAGGAAAAATGAAAACCCAAACACTCCACGCCCCCAGTTACCACCTCTATATGTGGGACCCACCAAACTTTTGGCAAATGTCTAGACAGTAAATATGTTCACTTTAGGAAGCCTAGTGTTCTCTGTTATCACAACTGAATTCTGTCCTTGCAGCAGGAGGGCAACATGTAAATGAATAGGTATTCCTGTGTTCCAATAAAACTTTATTTAGGACCAGATTTGGGCTTGCAAACTGTAGTTTGTTAATCCCTAATCTAGAATAACTCTCATTTGTATTAGATACACATCAAAGGTACACATCACTTCCCAAGTCTTCTTTTTTTTTTCTTCTCATATGTGCCTTTGTGAATACATTCATAGAGGAAAAAGGAGAGAACTCATTTTATATAAATGAAAGCACTTTCATAAAAATGAAATCTATATTTAAAACATATTCTGTTCAATGTTACTTGAATTTAACAGAAAAAATGAAGGGAAACTGTGGAGACTGCTGAACCTCAGACACACATTTCTTTACCACGTGTGATAATAGTTTCTAAAATAGTGCCTTTGAAATTAAGAGGGAAAAGTTGATGAAAAGGTTGGGGATCCTTTTCCTTTTTAAAATTGCAGTTTTTCAATTTTGGATGGAGCAGTGGACTTCCTACTGTGATGAACAAGGAAATGTGCATTCTTCTAGTTTTTCTGTCCCTCTGAGTTCTCATTACTCATTTGATTATTTTTAAGTTGTCAAAGCTGATGCTTTACATCCCATTCTCTAACCACTGTTGCCTTCATCCTTAGTCTTCAATGTTTAAATAGATGGGCTAATGCTTACCACTAGTTTTTTTTTTTTAATTAAGATTTCTCCATATCTGTGTCTTTAAAAAATTTTTTTGATTCTTCTTTTATTGAGTTAGATTTATTTCCTAGTAATACTTTTCAAGAGGAACTTATAGGAATTTTATTTCCTAATTCACCCTTTAGCATCATACTCAAAGGGCATATTGTCTAGCTGGAAAATTCTTGAGTTACTTTTTCTATCAAGGGTTGTATAGTTTTAAGGTCACAGCTTTTCTTCGTTCTTTTGACTGATTGTATTTTGTGGTCAAGAATCCCACCTTCTCCTCCCCAAACTGCTGTTTGTGTGCTACCTTTCTTTTGTTATTTCCCATTGGAAAATGCTTATCTCTGTATTCATGCTGGAGGATTATTTGACTGTGTCTGTCACACTTGGGGTTATTGCTCCTGGTCTAAGTATATTATAGGCATTGCTCCTGGGCTTCTGGCATTGGATGTTGTTTTTTGGAAGCCTGAGCACAGCTTTGTTTAATCCCTTAGAACAGTGGTCCCCAACTTTTTGGCACCAGGGATTGGTTTTGTGGAAGGCTATTTTCCCATAGATGGGAGTGGGGAAGATGGTTTGGGGATGATTTAAGGGGAATTACATTTACTATGCTGCTGCCGATCTGACAGGGGAGCTCGGGCAGTAATGTGAGTGATGGGGAGCTACTGTAAATACAGATGAAGCTTTGCCTGCTGCTAGTGGTGAAGAGCCCAGCTGCCAATGCAGGAGACATAAGGACACGGGTTCAATCCCTGGGTCAGAAAGATCCCCTGGGGGAGGGTATGGGAACCTACTCCAGTATTCTTGCCTGGAGAATCCCATGGACAGAGGAGCCTGGTGGGCTATAGTCCATAGGGTTGCAAAGAGTCGGACATGACTGAAGTGACTGAGTATGCGTGCACGCAAACTAACCTTTATCTTTCTAGTTAAGAAAGAGAAGTACTAGCTAGCCCTAGTGGAACCCCTAGGTTCTAGCTAAAACCCCTTGTCTCATCAATTCTTTGCAAATTTATTGTTTCTTGGTCAGGAAGGTATAAAATCTTTTTCCTTTTGTTCATGTCTCTGGTCTCATTTGAAATCTTTTGTGTATATGTAAAAATTCAATAAAATTTGTATGCTTTTTCCTTGTTAATATTTCTTTGTCAGTTTAACTTTCAGACCCAGCCAGAGACCTAAGAGGGTTGAGGAAAACTGTCTCCCCTCTGCACTGTGATCAATCCAAGCCTCTATTCTTTGTAAGTAATTTGTTAGTCTATGCCAATAATTCTGTGTCAGTCACCATTTCTGCTTATTATTTCTATAATGATGTATTTTTGATCCCTAGTTTGTTTTAGTTCCATAATCTCCCTTTCATTTCTCTCCATTACTTCATTTTCACTTTGAATTATTGTTTTATTTAATTCACGCTTTTCTTAAATACTTTTGTAGCAAGAAGCACGCACAGGGAATTTGTCTTGTCTTTCTTAGATTATATATTTTTTCCTTTTTTTTGATTATACCCTTTATCTGTCCCTCTTCTCCCTTTCTTACTTCCTCCTTTGCTCTGTCCCTCTCTCTTTCTTTTTATTTCTTATGTTTCAGTATTTGCTTGACTGCCATAACATTTCTTTTGATCTTGATCCAGCATGCAAAGCTCTGCCCACTTTCTAGACAATATAATGTACTATACATGAATTCTCCCCAAATTTCTTCTTTATCTGAGACCAATTTGTCTTTCTGACTTGCAGTCTGAAGACTGAATATTGTTTTCCATGTACTCTTGTTACTGATGTAACCAGGACATGAAGCTGAAGGCGTGTCAACTGGGAAAAAAATGCACAACCTGTAAGCTGAGAATTATTATTATTTAAACTATTTATTTGTGTGGCTGCATTGGCACACAGGCTCTCTAGTTGTGCCAGGGCTTGGTTCCTCTGCTGCATGTGGGATCTTCATTCCCTGACAGGGATTGAACTCTTGTCCTCTGCATCGGCAGGTGGATTCGTAACCACTGGACCACCAGGGAAGGCCTGAGAATTATTTTATTAGTGGACTTTCTGAGGACTTAAGCCCAAGGAGGGGGGCAGGGGTGGGCAGCCTTTCAACTCTGAGGGACTGCTCTGAAGGGGTAGGAAAAGAGGCAAGATACGTAGGAGTTTTTGCAACAAAAGCCAGGTAATTGGAACGTCAAAATATTACTGTTAATTAAAGAAAACCAGACATCTCATTAAAGAATTTAATGCTTTTCTATGTATGGGGAGATGCAGGAGGCTAGACTCGTTGAAATCCTTCCTTCCATATGCTCCTTAATTGTCTACAGACAGTATTCTGTTATTTCCCATCCTGAATCCCCCCAGGATGCACTCTTGGGGTGACTACAGTAGCTGATGGTGGTCAGCCTGTTTCCAACTTGAGTTCTCTCAGGGTTCACTCACTGGGCAGCTGTAGTGGCTGATGACTCGATGGCTATAGGTCCTTTGTTTGCTGATATGGCAGGTGGCATTCTCTGTCCACAGGTGTGTGGCTGGGGCTGTAGAGGAATGTTCTGCTGGGGCTGTGAATCCTTTCTTGGTGCTCTGAGCTTGTTCTATATCAGGATCTACTCTGCCTAGGTCTGTTTTATTCCCCAGGAGCGTGGAAGCCTCAGGCTTTGGAGTTCCCCCTGATTTAGCCTTGGTGGTTTTCTTGCCTCTTCTGAAATCCTGAACCTCTTTAGTGGCAGGTAAAATCTTCTACTCCAGAGGATTTCTTCCCTGTATTTTCCTGGGCTGCCTGAACATCTACTCATGCTTCTCTAGAAATTAGTGGGTATGAGTACACATACGAGAATTTTGTCTACTCATCTTCATCCCTTAAGATTGTTTCTAATAGAGAGGGATTGAGTTAGGAGCCTATAAGAGCTCTTTCTTGTGCAATAAACAACTTCAAAATCTCAATGCCTTACAAAATAAATATTTGCTTTCATGCTAAGGAGCTCTGGCTTGTCTGAGCTAAGCTAGGTTTGGTTGCACTTAGACTGGACTCCAGGCTTCCTGTCTGCTTCAGAGATGTTCCATATCTCCACTTTGGGGACCAAGATGGAAAAGAGCTACTGTGTGGTAGGGTCACAGACTAAAAAGCTAAGTTGAGTCATACAAGTGCATTTAAAGCCTCTGTTTGTGTCATGACTGCTAATATATCTTATGGCAAAAATGTAGCCCCAGTGGGTGGTCAGTGATATCACATGGCAAAGGAATCTTTTTCCAGTCTATCTGAGAGACCGCCCCCTCCCACCAAGTCTTTTGAGAATCTCCCATTTCTTTCATTTGCCACCACTTTTGCAATTTGGGGCAACAAGTTATGTCACCTTTTCTTGATTAGAATTTGGATAATTTTTTTTAATTTAAAAATTTGTTAAATTTGTCTATTTAATTTTCTTAAGAACTAGAGGAGGACAGATCTTTGATCCAGCCTCAAATCTTTACCCAGAAATCCCCTTTCAGTCTCTGTAGGGGTTACTGAGCTTCTTTAGAAAGCAAACTCTGATTTTTAATGATAATAACCTCTATTGCAAACCTGATTTTCTCCTGCTCTAATTGGATCTCCAGTTCTGTGCTTCTCTCTGGGGGTGTTTGACCCACAATAAATCAATTTGAATTTGGCTTCTCTGGTTTCCTTAGACATCTTCTCTGTTTGGCTACAGTCTTTATGTTTTAAAACTAACACTGGGCATCTGCAGGACATAAATAAATTAGATTGCATTTAAATAAATTAGATTGCATTTAAAGGGGAAATAAAGTGAGAGTAATGGCTTAATTTTTTTTTTTTTATTTAACAATGAATCACTGGAAAGTTTATTAAAAGTTTTGTGTGCAGAGTTGACCTACCAATACTGGTGATCAGGCCCCAAACTAGACTTTTCCACTTGTGGGATCTGAAGTTCTGGAGTCAGAGTTGTCTGGTGTAAGGGAGCTGAAAGTATATGGTACATATATATTTAATATCAGTGGTAAAGAATCTGCCTGCCAGTGCAGGAGGTGTGGGTTCAATCCCTGGTTCAGGAAGATTTCTTGAGAAGGAAATGGCAACCCACTCCAATATTCTTGCCTGGAAAGTCCCATGGACAGAGGAGCCTGGCAGGCTATAGTCCATGGGCTTGTAAAAGAATTGGACATTACTGAGTGACTAAACAACAAGAACAACAATATCAAAAAAGGATATAGCATGTCCACTGAGAGTCTGGGGGGTCTAGTTCAAAATCTCCACAGAACAAGCCCCTGGGAACTGCTAGTGTGGATGGTGGTACCCTGATTGAATTGAATGGAGGCTCTGGAAGCTTCTTATTCAGGTTTAACCCATTTCCCTGTTTTCAGACCCATGATCCATTGGGTCTATAGCAAGGCTCTCCCAGGCATACATTTCTGCTGCTTTTTGGAGTCTCCCTCTCTAAACATTTGGTCTTCTTCTTTTTCAGCTACAGTAACTCCTCATCTACTTCCTATTTTGCAAAAATATTGGTCCTGTGACTTCACAGTGAAAAAAAATTTCTTGAATTCCTTAAATTTTTTGCATTTCTGTGGCACCTCAGAAGAGAGCAGAGGGTAAATGCATTTATTCAGGCTACCATGTTTTAAGAGACATTTCTTTAATATTTCTCCTTCCTGTACTCCCCCTTAGAATGTCTTTGATTCGGTTCTGCATTTTAATTGCTCTTCCTCTTTCCTTTCTTTATTTTCAGAAAGTTTGATTAAGCACCAACTATGGGTAAGCTGGGGCTTCCCTGGTGTCTCAGACGTTAAAGAATCTGCCTGCAGTGCTAAAGATCTGGGCTTGATCCCTGGACCAGGAAGATCCCCTGGAGAAGGGAATGGCCACCCACTCCAGTATTCTTGCCTGTAGAATTCCATGGATAGAGGAGCCTGGGGGGAGGGGGCTACAGTCCCTGGGGTCACAAAGAGTCAGACAGGACTGAGTGACTAACACTTTTCTTTTTTCATGAGTGAGCTGAAGTTTTGGACATTGAGGTCACACAGATAAAGATACACAGTTCCTTTTTTTTAAGTCTAATTTTTTGTTTAATAAGGGGACCATCCAGTGACTAAGCATGTTTTAGACAGTGGAGAATGGGATTAATTGAGGTACGTGCATGAGAGCCTAAGGGGAGTTCTTAAGTTTGCCTGGAAAGAGGCACAGAGGTTTCCAGAAGGAGGTAGCATTTGGTGCACCTTAAGAAGGTATTTTATTCTTTCACAGGGACCAGCATGAGTTAACAACCGGACAGTGAGAGAAAGCATGAATACTGGTGTATTTGGCTAGCTCAGGGTTATAGAATGTGAAAGTCATTTCCTTCCTTTGCACTTCCACTGTCATTTTAAAATTTATTACTTTACCATTTTTATGTGTGAAACCCAAATGTTGCCAAGTCCTCTGGTCTCTGTTTCTTACATATTCAGGTACAATCCTCTAAATACAGTTTCCAAGATTTACATATCCTGGAGAATAAAAGGCTCTGTTTGTCTCTCTGATCTGAAGCCTCCACCCAGTCTCTTTCTTTTTGTCCCTAAGAGCTCAATAAAAGACTGTTGTGTGTTATAGACTTCTCCTGGAGGCATAAGAAAAACAACTGGGGAAGAAGCTCAGTCTATGAACCCAGAATAAGTCTTTTCTTTCCCCAGGGGTCTCTGCCTGCTGCTATGTTGCTGGGGTCATTCTCCCTTCTGTGTCACTTCTATCATATTTGTCTTCCCTTAATCCCAAGTATCCCCTAAATTTCCTTTTGAGCTTCTAGAGGAAACTACCCAGAGTCCTACTAATTTATTTGGCAGCCTATTTCAATTTTCCTAGTTGAAATTAATTGTTTCTGCCTGTGGGTTTCTGTAGGATTGTCTTCCTCAGTTAAACTTATGTCACCCACCACCTTTTAGCTTGGAACTTGCCAGTCTTCCCCATCAGATATAAGCCCCCTGAGGTTGGAGATCTTGACTTCTTCATGTTTATATAATGAAGTATAATATTTCACTCATAGCAATTATTCAAATAAATCATTCTACATGCATTGCCAAAACCCCAGGGCTTTGCAAACATGAGATTGCATTTATCCCTGCTTGGTGGTTTCTTCAGCTGTTTCTAATTGAGATTATTCCAGTTGGTGATGAATGAGAAGGTCAATGGGGCACAAGACCTGGGGTTTAGCACTCTGCCCAGGGGTTCCAGATTTAGCACTCTGCCCAGGTACTGGTCTGTGGCCTGTAAGGAACCAGGCCACACAGCAGGAGGTGAGTGGTGGACAAGCCAGCAATGCTTCATCTTTATTTCCAGCCACTCCCCACTGCTCGCATTACTGCCTGAGCTCTGTCTCCTGTCAGATTAGTGGCGGCATTAGATTCTCATAGGAGTGTGAACCCTACTGTGAACTGTGCATGCGAGGGATCTAGGTGTGCACTCCTTATGACAGTCATCCAGAAACCATCTGCCACCTCCTCCTGCCCCTTGACAGTGGAAAAATTGTCTCCCATGAAGCCGGTCCCTGGTGCCAAAAAGGTTGGATACCACAGCTCTGCAGGACAGTGTCTGTTGGCATCCTGTGCTTCCTTTCCCTGTAGTACCCATAGGAGGAAGGCTCTCCCCTCCCACCCCCAAGGGTGGCATCAGCAGTGGGCGAGAAACCCCACTTGTTCAGGCCTGCAGAGGTCAGTGACCACAAGTGGGATGGTGTTGGAACTTTGGGTGCTTATGAGTCTGAGTTAAGGGGCAGCTGGTAACTGGTATAGATGGTCTTTTCTTTAGGAGACTTGAGAGGTTATAGGACCTTGACCTCTGCCCTGTTTCTCTGTGATATTTTGTTCTCACCATTGATCTGAGGAACTTAAAAAAAATCTTCCTTCTTTATTCATTGATCAGTGATACCAGGATTCAGTTTGGCCAGATCGAGTCAACTGGGCTGACCAGTGATTCTTTGCATGAGGGACGCTAATGATAATTTCTGATCATAAGTCCTGAAAAGTTGTAGGTGGAGTGGTCTCATTATAATATTTCTTCCTGGTGAGTTTTCAAATCCATAGCCACCCATCCAGATGATGTATGAGTAATGATTATTTGCAGACATTCTTCTGTTGGAAATAAGCTAAGTTTTATGTTGTCCTTTCTCTTCTAATTAGCAGCCCCAAGAATTTTGAAAATTCTTTCAAAAAAGACTTTCTTAGAAATAGAAAAATAACTTTGATCAATGCTTGTATCTTAAGCAACATGAGACTTTTTGGGTTATTTTCTTTTTTCCCTATGGGAAATATGTTAACTTTTGAGTAGGGTTTCAGATTTCAGAAATCTTATTTTTTTTTTCCCCTGCAAAGGGGAGAAAATTCAGCCACATGTTTTGTAGATTTCTGAGAGCAAGTTGGAGATGTGCTTGGCAACTGATCATTCTCATGGGAGGTAGCTCCACATATCTGATCTTGTCCTAGACTGACATCTAGCAGAAGGTCGTTAGGAGCCCTGAGCAGTTCTGTTGCATATGTAAGAGCACGGAATTGAAGTTGCAGAAGCACCAGCTCAGTGCTGGTGCAGTCAGGCCCGTCCCAGGTTGTCCTGGAGCTTGCCTATTTTTTCCACTGTTGTTTGGATTGGAGGAGCTGGTTTGAATTCCCCAGATGTGCTCAGTTTTGGAGGGAGAAAACAGGTTTCTCGCTGAAATGTCATCCTTTCTAAAATGAGTAACAAGTCTTTGTGTTGGCTTACAATCAAGTTATAGGGCAATTTGTTTTAACCAGAACTACTGAAGGAAAAATTGGTTGATGGTGCTTGTTAAAGATGTTAAAGCAGACTGTTTAGGATCACCACAATAGGTATAGGGACCACTGCAGCAGGCCCTGGGGATTCCACAGCGGGAGAGAGAGATTGGGCTGAACTCTGAATACTGTCTGGGCAAGTGGGAATGTATAGTTGAGAAGCGGGTAGGGGTCAGTACATGGAAATTTACTAAGAGGAAACATCAGAGGTAAAGGAGAGTCTAGCTAAACTGACCTGACAGTGGTCTTTGCTGAAGATAGGCCACACCGAGCAGACATTGCCTGGAGGATGGTGGAGGGAGAGGACCTGATCAGATATGGAGGGGATCAGATTTTGAGGGTGGGGGGTTCTGGGTAAACTGTTTAGCAGGGTTCTTGCTGAAAACTAGATTTTTACAGTGAGGTGCACAAATGGGCCCAGCAGAAAGTTCAGGAGCCTGACTAAAGTTTGGTCAAGTGAAGAATCTTTTTCAGAAACTGACTTGAGGATTATAGCCATCTTCACACAACTTAAAATTCCCTTTCTATGAAATATTAGTGTGTAAAGTTTTACTGTGGAATGACTATGACATTCCACTTCTAAGATGAATGAGTCTTTTGTTTCGAGATAATTAGCAGTAGTAGCAATAGACAGGGTTTGAAGGGATGTGTATCAGGGCTGTTTTTGTATTAGAGACATAGAACCCATTCTCTCTTTCTCCATCTCTGTTTTTGTCTCTTTCTCCATCTCTGTTTTTGTCTCTTTCTTCTCTCTCTGAGCCTTCTCAAGTTCACTCACACAGTTGTTGGGTGGGGACTGATAAATTAAAAAATCTGAAATCTGCAGTCCATCCTGGTAGCCTGGAAAACCAGGCATTCCAAATTCCAGCTATTGGAATGTCTTCCCTGAGAAGCCTTAGTTTTCACTCTCAGGGCCTTCAACTGATTGAATGAACGTGCATGCTAAGTTGCCTCAGTCATGTCCAGCTCTTTGCCACTCTAAGGACTGTAGCCCTGCCTCAGCCCATGGGATTCTCCAGGCAAGAATACTGGAGTGGGTTGCCATTTCCTTCTACAGGGGATCTTCTCAACCCAGGAATCAAATCCGCGTCCTGCATCGGTAGGCAGGTTGTTTACCACTAGCGCTGCCTGGGAGGCCTGATTGGATGAGGCCCACCCACATTTTGTGAATTATTTTTTTTAACTTAAGTCAACTGATTATAGATTTTATTTGTTTAAAAAAATACTTTATTTTTATTTATTTTTGGCTGTGCCGTGTCTTTGTTATGCACAGGCTTTTCTCTAGCTGGAGAGAGCAGGGGCTACTCTCTAGTCGCGGTGCTGGCTTCTCACTGTGGTGGCTTCTCTTGCTGCAGAGCATGGGCTCTAGGGCGCTCAGGCTGCAGTAATTGTGGAACGTGGGCTCAACATTTGGGGCTCCCAGGCTCTAGAGAACAGGCTCAGTAGTTGAGACCCATGGGCTTAGTTGCCCTACAGCATGTGGGATTTTCCAGGATCAGGGATTGAACCCATGTTTCCTGCACTGACAGGTGGATTCTTTACTACTGAGCCACCTGGAAAGCCCAACTGCTTATAGATTTTAGTCACATCTACAAAATAACCTTCACAGCAACACCTAGAATGGTATTAAAAAAAATAACTAGGTGCCGTAGCCTAGCCAAACTGATACATAAAATTAACTGTCACAGCAGGTAAAGCTGGAGTGTTTGCGGTGAGGAAGAAGGAAGCTGAGGGAGAGGAGAGCTAGATCGCAAGGTGAATGATTCTGGTGTGGCAAGGTGGCAGGAGGGGGCAATGCATGTACTGACACTGGGGACATAATTCTGAGTGCACAAGTCAGTTCAGTGACTATAATGCTGAAAATGAGTCTCTCCATCTGGGGGACCAAAGCATCTGGGTGGGGTGAGGGATGAGGTGCCCCCATAGCTCTGAGTTGTGAAATCTGAATGGTTGGTTGAAAGATGTTTTGCTGGAAAGCTAAAGATAGAAAAAGCCACCTCTTAGCTGGTAGTTTATCTGTAAAGATAAAATGGATTCACTAGCATCCCATTAAAACCTGAGGGAAGGAGATCTTAATGAATATCTTAATGGAATCAAGAGATAGGCACTAAAGGCTAGCTGTGTATAGGCCATTATTACTCATTTAAGGTGTGTGATCATGCCATTATTGACTGCAGTGTCCTGGATTTATCATTGTATGTTAGTAAACACAAAAATATTTATCAGACATTCCCTCAATCTATCCCCTCAACTCTGATTTTCTGATAAGGTTACTGTTACAGCTGGGAATTCTCCTGCTGGGAAAACTTTTCAGGGACCCAGACATCTAGATTTGGGAGAGATTCTGCTGTTGGCTCCTATATATAAAAGCTGAGACTTTAAATTCATCATCATGCATTTGATAGAGTAAGTGTAATGGGGCAATGGGAAAGATTTGTGCTTCAATTATTAATATTTGTGCTATCAATATATTTAACAAAACTCATTCCCTTCAATAAAAGGCAACCATTAACCTCTTCTAAACTAAGCATTGGGCTTCCCTAGTGGCTCAGATGGTAAAGCATCTGTCTGCAATGCAGGAGACCTGGGTTCGATCCCTGGGTTGGAAAGATCCTCTGGAGAAGGAAATGGCAGCCCACTCCAGTATTCTTGCCTGGAAAATCCCATGGACTGTGGAGCCTGGTAGGTTACCATCCATGGGGTCGCAAAGAGTCGGACATGACTGAGTGACTTCACTTTCACTTTCAAACTAAGCATTATCAACTTGGATAGTTGAAGTTGTCTTTTTAGTGGTTGCATAATTTTGAAATTTCTCGTGTCCTCCTGTTCAGTGTCTCCCCTTCCCAGTTGTGGAAACATTTGGTTTGTTGTCTAATGAAAAGAAGAAAAATAGAATGTTTTCTTTCTTCATCTTCTTGTGATAATCCTTTCTGAAAATGACTTTTAGGTCAGAAAACATCACATGCTTGGCTATAGATAGTCATCAAGACTTTAATTTTTTTAGTTGTAATGGACACCAAATCCCAATGGGACCCCCTCAAATCTGTAAACTGACTTGTAAAACTGTCCAGATTTCTGTTAGAAAATAAGATTTGACTGTTTCAGGAGCATATGTGATTTTTGTCAAGTTTTGTTCTGGTTAAAAATTTAAAAGGGAGAAACTTGTAATGCCTTTAGCATGAACTTAAGCTACAGTAGGCCTATAAAACAATCACTGAGATGCTATTAAAAGTATATGAATAATAAAACAGCTACAATAAGAAAAGCTTTAAAACCTTGACCTTGGTGGCCCCCTCCCCACCCTTTTGCAGAAAGACTTCTGGGGGCCTGTGGTGGGGGTGGTTTAGCTATACTCTGGCTATGTCCTGGGCAGTCAAATGTTCTTTGGGGATCAAGGAAACTGCTCCTCCATTTTTTCCTTATTAAGAGTAAAGGCTTTGGGACATTTTCTGGGTTGTAAATGGCAATAAACCATAATGCAGTAATATTCCTGGGAAATCACCTCAGGCTACTTTGTTTATATGAGATATTTATAAGGATGCAAGTTTTATGAAATTGTTTTACTGGTAAAAGTCAAAGACACTAATAGCCTTGGGCCATGGGGATGTGACAGAACCACTCTGGGATTTTGGAGCAAGCAATTCTGGATTTGAATCAAGGTTTGGCTGTTTAAGAGCTTTGTAACCTTGGGCAAATTGCTCAAGTTCACTGGGTCTTAGTTCCTCCTTTTATAAAGTGTAATGAATAACAATACCTATGGCGAAGAGTTACTGAGAAAATTCTGGAGATGACTCATACAAGGTCTAGAGAACTTTGAGAATAACATATGTATTAATTATATTAGTTGCTTTCCCCTTCTGCTATTTTGAGATTATTAGTGATCTAATATGATGTCTATGATCTTTACTGGATATTAACCACCTATTACAGATCTGTTTTTATAGCAATGAAATGGAGCTGACATTTGAGATCACAGTGAATAAATATCCTGGCTTCTTTCACTTAACATTTTTTGAGAGGCTATGTTGTGGCCTATGGTAGTGCTTCATTCATACTTCTGCTATGTATTCTATCATATAAATATATCATCGTTATGTATACATCTGCTGTTGGATATTTTGGTAGTTTCCAGTTTTGCCTGTTAAAAATAGTGCTGCTGTGAGCATTTTAGTGTGTCTCTTTTGGTGAATGTATATTTGCATTTTTGTTGGGAATGTATACCTTGAAATGGAATTGCTGACTTACTGGGTATGTATGTGTCTAATTTTAGTAGATTGCCAAACAGTTTTCTAAAGTGGTTTCACCATATGACATAGCACACTTGAACTCCTACAAGTGATATCTTAGAGTTCCAGTTGCCACATTTGATAGTCAATTTTTTTTCATTTAAAATACCCTTCGCCAGTCTATGTCCGATGCAGGATACAGGATGCTTGGGGCTGGTGCATGGGGATGACCCAGAGAGATGTTATGGGGAGGGAGGTGGGAGGGGGGTTCATGTTTGGGAACACATGTACACCCGTGGTGGGTTCATGCCAATGTATGGCAAAACCAATACAGTATTGTAAAGTAAAATAAAGTAAAAATAAAAATTTAATAAAAGAAAAAAAATACCCTGATATGTTGGATGTTGATATCTTGCTGCGATTTTGATTTATGATTGTTGTTTAGTTGCTAAGTCATATCTGGCTCTTGTGACCCCATGGACTGATTTGTAGTTACCTGATGATTAATGACCTTGAACACCTTTTCATTTAGCTATTGCCCATTTACATTTCTCTCTTTCTCTGTTCTTCCTCTCTTCCTTTTTCCCTGTCTCCTTCCCTCCTACACTCATTTTGTTGTTGTTCAGTCACTCAGTCGTGTCCAGCTGTTTGTAGTCCTATGGAATGCAGCATGTCAGGCTTGCTTGTCCTTCACTATCTCCTAGAGCTTGCTCAAACTCATTTCTATTGAATCAATGATACTATCCAACAATCTCATCGTCTGTTGTCCCCTTCTCTTCCTGCCCTCAGTGTTTCCCAACATTAGGGTCTTTTGGGATTCGACTCTTCACATCAGGTGGCCAAAGTATTGGAGCTTCAGCTTCACTATTAGTCCTTCCAATGAATATTCAGGGTTGATTTCCTTTAGGATTGACTGACTGGTATGATCTCCTTGCCGTCCAAGGAACTCTCAAGAGTTTTCTCCAACACCACAGTTCAAAAGCATCAATTCTTTGGTGCTCAGACTTCTTTATGGTCCAGTTCTCACATCTGTACATAATTACTAGAAAAACCTTAGCTTTGATTATATGGACATTTGTTGGCAAAGTGATGTCTCTGCTTTGTAATATGCTGTCTAGGTTTGTCATAGCTTTTCTTCCAAGGAGCAAGCGTCTTTTTATTTCATGGCTGTAGTCACTGTCTGCAGTGATTTTGGAGCCCAAGAAAATAAAATCTGTCACTGTTTTCATGGTTTCCTCATCTCTTTTCCATGAAGTGATAGGGCCAGATGTCATAATTAATTTTTTGAATGTTGAGTTTTAAGCCAACATTCATTGGCCATTCATATTTCAGGTTTTTTTCTACTGCTGTTTAAGTTTATATATTAGCCTGAACTTAGGCTACTCCTTATTGCCAAATTCAGACTTAAATTGAAGAAAGTAGGGAAAACCCTGGACCATTCAGGTATGACCTAAATCAAATCCCTTATGATTATACAGTGGAAGTGGGAAATAGATTTAAGGGCCTAGATCTGATAGACAGAGTGCCTGATGAACTATGGACTGAGGTTCATAACATTGTACAGGAAACAGGGATCAAGACCATCCCCAAGAAAAAGAAATGCAACAAAGCAAAATGGCTGTCTGGGGAGGCCTTACAAATGGCTGTGAAAAGAAGAGAAGCAAAAAGCAAAGGAGAAAAGGGAAGATATAAGCATCTGAATACAGAGTTCCAAAGAATAGCAACAAGAGATAAGAAAGCCTTCTTTAGTGATCAATGCAAAGAAATAGAGGAAAAGACAGAATGGGAAAGACTAGAGATCTCTTCAAGAAAATTAGAGATACCAAGGGAATATTTAATGCAAATATGGGCTCGATAAAGGACAGAAATGGTACGGACCTAACAGAAGCAGAAGATATTAAGAAGACGTGGCTAGAATACACAGAAGAACTGTACAAAAAAGATCATCACAACCCAGATAATCACGATGGTGTGATCACTCACCTAGAGTCAGACATCCTGGATTGTGATGTCAAGTGGGCCTTAGGAAGCATCACTACAAACAAAGCTAGTGGAGGTGATGGAATTCCAGTTGAGTTAATTCAAATCCTGAAGGATGATGCTGTGAAAGTGCTGCACTCAATATGCCAACAAATTTGGAAAACTCAGCAATGGCCGCATGACTGGAAAAGGTCAGTTTTCATTCCAATTCTGAAGAAAGGCAGAGCCAAAGAATGCTCAAACTACCACACAATTGCACTCATCTCACACTCTAGTAAAGTAATGCTCAAAATTCTCCAAGCCAGGCTTTAGCAATATGTGAACCGTGAAATTTCAGATGTTCAAGCTGGTTTTAGAAAAGGCAGAGGAACCAGAGATCAAATTGCCAAGATCTGCTGGATCATGGAAAAAGCAAGAGAGTTCCAGGAAAACATCTATTTCTTCTTTATTGACTATGCCAAAGCCTTTGACTGTGTGGATCACAATAAACTGTGGAAAATTCTGAGAGAGATGGGAATACCAGATCACCTGACCTGCCTCTTGAGAAACCCATGTGCAGGTCAGGAAGCAACAGTTAGAACTGGACATGGGACAACGTCAAGGCTGTATATTGTCACCCTGCTTATTTAACTTATATGCAGAATACATCATGAGAAACGCTGGGCTGGAAGAAGCACAAGCTGGAATCAAGATTGCTGGGAGAAATCTCAATAACCTCAGATACGCAGATGACACCACCCTTATGGCAGAAAGCGAAGAGGAACTAAAAAGCCTCTTGATGAAAGTGAAAGTGGAGAGTGAAAAAGTTGGCTTAAAGCTCAACATTCAGAAAATGAAGATCATGGCATCTGGTCCCATCACCCCATGGGAAATAGATGGGGAAACAGTGGAAACAGTGTCAGAATTTGTGTTTTTGGCTCCAAAATCACTGCAGATGGTGATTTCAGCCATGAAATTAAAAGACGCTTACTCCTTGGAAAGAAAGTTATGAGCAACCTAGATAGCATATTGAAAAGCAGAGACATTACTTTGCCAAAAAAGGTCCATCTAGTCAAGGCTATGGTTTTTCCAGTGGTCATGTATGGAAGTGAGAATTGGACTGTGAAGAAAGCTGAGCACCGAAGAATTTATGTTTTGAACTGTGGTGTTGGAGAAGACTCTTGAGAGTGCCTTGGACTGCAAGGAGATCCAACCAGTCCATTCTAAAGGAGATCAGCCCTGGGATTTCTTTGGAGGGAATGATGCTGAAGCTGAAACTCTAGTACTTTCGCCACCTCATGTGAAGTGTTGACTCACTGGAAAGACTCTGATGCTGGCGGGGATTGGAGGCAGGAGGAGAAGGGGACAACAGGGGATGTGATGGCTGGATGACATCACTGACTTGATGGACGTTAGTCTAAGTGAACTCCGGGAGTTGGTGATGGACAGGGAGGCCTGGCGTCCTGCGATTCATGGGATTGCAAAGAGTCAGACACAACTGAGTGACTGAAATGAACTGAGCTGAACTGAAAGGTAGTTTCGAGTGGTCATGTATGGATGTGAGAGTTGGACTATGAAGAAAGCTGAGCTCCGAAGAATTGGTACTTTTGAACTGTGGTGTTGGAGAAGATTCTTGAGAGTCCCTTGGACTGCAAGGAAATCCAACCAGTCCATTCTGAAGGATATCAACCCTGGGATTTCTTTGGAAGGAATGATGCTAAGACTGAAACTCCAGTACTTTGGCCACCTCATGCTTAGTGTTGACTCATTGGAAAAGACTCTGTTGCTGGGAGGTATTGGGGGCAGGAGGAGAAGGGGACGACAGAGGATGAGATGGCTGGATGGCATCACCGACTCAATGGACATGAATTTGAGTGAACTCCAGGAGATGGTGATGGACAGGGAGGCCTGGCGTGCTGCAATTCATGGGGTTGCAAAGCGTCGGACATCACTGAGCCACTGAACTGAACTGAAAGGTAGTTATGGACTTCCCTGGTGGCTCAGACAGTAGAGCGTCTGCCTACAATATGGGAGACCTGGGTTCGATCCCTGGGTCAGGAATATCCTCTGGAGAAGGAAATGGCAACCCACTCCAGTACTCTTTCCTGGACAATACCAAGGGTGGAGGAGCCTGGTAGGCTACAGTCCATGGGGTCTCAAAGAGTCCAACACAACTGAGCGGCTAAACTTTCTTCTTTCACTTTCAAAGGTAGTTATGGTGCTTCCCTTGTGGCTTACATAGTAGAGAATCCACATGAAATTCAGGAGATCTGGATTTGATCCCTGGGATAAAAAGACCCCTCCAGGGAAGGGAATGGCTATTCACTCCAGTATTCTTTCATGGAGTATTCCATGGACAGATGAGCCTGGTAGGCTACAATCCATGGGATCACAAAGAGCTGGGCATGACTTAGCAACTAACACACACAGATACACACACACAAACAGAAAGTAATATAGTTCAAAATTTTCTTAAGAATCACAATCATATTTATTCAAGATGTACTGAGATTTTGAATTACCTGTTTGGCTCCAGCCTCTTCCTTGCCTCCTCCATCTCTATTCATAGCATGACTGGAGACTCTCAGCCAAACATGCCACCTGAAATTGCCTGTTATTCAGCAGAGGACTGAGAGACTGGTGATGAGTAGGAGGATCGCTGGTTTACTCTGAGTGCTCCCCTCCTCTAGCACCTCCACTGTAATCCTTCTACTATGGGCAACCATCAGGGAACTTAGACTGAATTCAGTCACTGCATGACAGAAAGAATTTGCTCACATGGGTTTTTTAAAAAGATACATAAGCTTTGTGGTTTTTTGTTTTGTTGCTTATAAGTATTTTATTTTATATCAAATTCTAAGACCATAGAAAAATGTTAACAGCATCATTATTCTATGCAATCAATTTTAAAGACACATATAAACAGACTGTACATCTATAGTGATTAATTTAACCAGTTCCCTGTGTAGATATTTAAATTGTTTAGTTTTCCTGTATCAGAAACTATAAACATCCTTTTAGCTAATTCTGTATGTATGAGTTTAATTTTTTAAAACTTTTTTATTATGGAAAATTTCAAACATACACAAAAGTAGAAGGAGGAGTATAATAAATCCCCATGAATCCATCAATTAGGTTCAAGAATTATCAACATCTGGCCAATCTCGTATTCTGTTGTCCCCTCCATTTTTTGAAGCAAATCTCAGACATCATATCATTTTATCCTTAGATAATTTGGTGTGTACTTCTAAATGATAAGAATTCTTTATAAAATTTGTGGTTGTCTCTCATGTTTAAACTGTATGTGTACTATAGAAAAAGTGAGGAGACTAGGTAAATATAACTTTCTATTGCTGTGTAACAACTTACCACAAACTTAGTGCGTTAAAACAGCACACATTTGTTAACTCACCATTTTCAAAGGTCAAGTCCAGGCATAGTTTAGATCCATCTCCTGCTTCAGGGACTTACCAATCTCTAATCAAGGTGTTGTCTAGAGCTGTGGTTCTACTCTGTGCTCAGGGTCCTTCTTTAAGCTCATCTGGTTGTTGGAATAATTCAGTTTTTGTGGTTGCAGAACTGAGGCCCTCTGCTCCTAGAGGCTGCCCACAGCTCCCTGACACATGGCCCTTTCCAGAGGCCCCCTCACAGCACACAGCCTACTTCTTCAAGCCAGCAAGGGAGAGAGGTCTCTGATGGTTGTGAGAGCCCAGTCCTTCTTTTTAGGACTTTCACCTATTAAGCCAGGCCCATGTAGGATAATCTTTCTTTTGATTAAATAAGAATCAACTGATTTGGCAAAATTCCTTCACTTTTGCCACATTCTACTGGCTAGAGGCAAGTCACAGTCCTACCCATACTGAAGAGACTGTATAAAGGCATAACAATAAATAAGAAGAAAATAATACCTGGTATTCTATGCTATTTGCAGTAGGAATTGGCAAATTTTTTTTTCTGTAAAAAATGGTAAATATTTTAGGCTTCATACACCAAATGGCCTTTGTTACAACTCTTCAAGTATTCAGTAAAGTTGCCACAGACAGTATGCAAATGAATAAATAAAACTATTTACAAAGACAAGTCTCAAGTCACATTTGGCCAGTGGGCTTGTGTTTGCTGACCCCTGACTTAGGATATGCAATGTTCTAATATACTTTTCTCTCTTTAAAAATATACACTCATGCACAATGCCACTGTGTGCATATTGTTGAACAATCTGCTGATTTGGGATCATGTCTTATGGGCACCATGAGAAATAGTGATCTAAATTGGGGTTGACATAAACACATTGCCATAAATAAAGTAGGTAACTAATAAGGACCTGCTGGAACTAGGAAACTTCTCAATACTCTGTAGTGACCTATATGGGCAAAGAATCTATAAAAGAGTGGATATATGTGTATGTATAACTGATGTTGGAGAAGGGAATGGCAACCCACTTCAGTGTTCTTGCCTGGAGAATCCCATGGACAGAGGAGCTTGGCAGGCTACAATCCATGGGGTCACAAAGAGTCAGACATGCCTGAGTGACTAATGCACACACACATAACTGATGTATGGCAGGAAAAGCACAATATTATAAATCAGTTATACTCTAATGAAAGCTAATTAAATAAAAAGAAAATAATGATCTAAAAATCTGTTCATATCTTTCTTGTTGAGGACATTAGTCTTTACATGTCTCAGTGATTTGTACCATGGAGCTCCATGTGAAGGTCTTTCTTTGAAACTTAGAGGCAAGAGAAGTTCTGCTTCTTCTGACTGACTGATTCTTTCATCCTATTACAAACATTATATAATTCACCATATTTTTCTTTTTGTTTTGGCTTCCAGGAAGCTCAGAGTTTAACTTGAAATGTAATTATTGAAACTCTAAAGTCCTGAAAGATTGCATGCTGGACTTATCTGCTCAGGCATTGATATTTTATCCTTATTTTAGTTTTCTGCATCTCTCTATTATACTATTATTTCACTGTGTGAACTTTCAGTTCAGTTCAGTTGCTCAGTCATGTCTGACTCTTTGTGACCCCATGAACTGCAGTACGCCAGGCCTCCCTGTCCATCACCAACTCCCGGAGTTCACTCAAACTCACGTCCATCAAGTCGGTGATGCCATCCACCCATCTCATCCTCTGTTGTCCCCTTTTCCTCCTGCCCCCAATCCCTCCCAGCATCAGGGTCTTTTCCAATGAGTCAACTCTATGTTGAGTAAAAATATGAACTTCTAGTCCTTGGATTCAAAAGAATTAATTGAATTTATATTAGTATTAATAATAGCTCCAAAGTAGGAACAGCCCAAATATCCATCAAGAAGAGAATTAATAAATTGCAGTGTTATCATATGATGGAATTTTCCACAGTGACAAAAAAGACCAAACTACTGATTCATGCTATAGCATGGAAGGACCTCTCAAACATGATACTGAGTGGAAGAGGTCAGACATAAAAGAGTACATACTATGATTCCATTTATACCAAGTCCAGAAATGGAAGGCAACAGGAATGGAAGTGATGAAAGTCAGAAAGGGACTGTCGTGGGTGGGGGCAATTTCCTGGGAAGTAGCAAGAGGAAACCTCACGGGTGCTAGAAATATTCTAGATCTTGACCTGAGCTGTTGTTATTGGGTATCTGGACTGGTAGAAAATCATTGAGGTATAGATTTAAGGTTAATGTACTTTATTCACTCCACTGTGTGTTTATCCAGCCTCGTCCTCACCACCTTCAAAGAGAACTGTTGATAATACAGCTTCTTGCTTATTTCTCTTCCGTGTTTATGCCCAGGTCTGTTGCAAGAAAATTTTAAAGTTCTTGATCTCAAAGGTCCATATCTTTTTTTATTTTCAAAAGTTCACAGGTTAGCAGAAATTGTACACTTTTATTATAATACCACCTCTCATAAATGTATAGCTGAAAAATAGGTAAAGACAGTTTCTCAATCATGAAATCAGGCCAGTGTCTATGATTCTACTGTTGGCCCACCCTATACAGTGGCTGGGAAGGGTGTGTAGGGGCTGGAATTGGGCCCTGGGCTACTTGCTAAGCTCAGTACCTAAGGGGTTTGTGCCTGGGACTTCGCAACCTAAGGAATGTTTTATAAAATAGAACAACAAGAATCAAAATCAATATTAATTCCCTCTCCTTACGTTTCACATGTACAGTCTATTTAAGGATGCCAAGAATACAACCTCTAGTTGGCCTAGTAATGGCTTAATGGGACAGGACCATATGGAGTTTGGGGGAAGAATGAGTTTTTGCTGACCTAAGAGATCCATACTTTTGGCTGAGGCCTCTTAGAAAGACTGAGTTCATCTTGACTTTTAAGAGGTCAGGGTGGCTATTACTCAGAGGAAAGCATGTGAGGAAATGTGGGAGGAAGCAGCTAATCAAACCTATTCTGGCTGAAACACCAATGTCCAGGAAAGGACACAATAACAAAAATCAAAAGCAGATTGAGATCTAAAAAGACATTTAGCATTTTTAAATGCTAAGATGTAAATTTCAGGTTACATACTCAACCATGTATGTAGATACCATTGAGACCTACCTCTTTAGAGCAAAATGATAACGAAATATTAATATATACTGAACTGATGCTCAAGATAAGCTGGCTTTTTCTAATAATATTTGAGGTAAGCTAGAATTATTGGTCACTGTGAAGTTTCCTCATCACAATAAAATAAATGGTAATAGTGGAAAAAATCCCCAACAATGCATTTCAGTAAGTCTAATTAAAGAAAGCTCATATGACTTTCATGTTAGGTTAAAAAAATCTGACCTTTATTTTGGGCACTTCAGATATGTTAGGATAAAATTTGCATTTAAACCTATATAGGGACTGGTTCCAGGTAGGAAAAGGAGTATGCCAAGGCTATACATTGTCACCCTGCTTATTTAACTTATATGCAGAGTACATCATGAGAAACACTGGGCTGGAAGAAGCACAAGCTGGAATCAAGATTGCCAGGAGAAATATCAATAACCTCAGATATGCAGATGAAACCAGCCTTATGGCAGAAAGTGAAGAGGAACTAAAAAGCCTCTTGATGAAAGTGAAAGAGGAGAGTGAAAAAGTTGGCTTAAGGCTCAACATTCAGAAAACGAAGATCATGGCATCTGGTCCCATCACTTCATGGGAAATAGATGGGGAAACAGTGGAAACAGTGTCAGACTTTTTTGAGGGGGCTCCAAAATCACTGCAGATGGTGACTGCAGCCATGAAATTAAAAGACACTTACTCCTTGGAAGGAAAGTTATGACCAACCTGCTGTTGCTAAGTCGCTTCAGTCGTGTCTGACTCTGTGCGATCCCATAGATGGCAGCCCACCAGGCTCCTCAGTCTCTGAGATTCTCCAGGCAAGAACACCAGAGTGGGTCGCCATTTCCTTCTCCAATGCATGAAAGTGAAAAGTGAAAGTGAAGTCACTCAGTCGTGTCTGACTCTTAGCGACCCCATGGACTGCAGCCTACCAGGCTCCTCTGTCCATGGGATTTTCCAGGCAAGAGTACTGGAGTGGGGTACCATTGCCTACTCCAATGACCAACCTAGATAGCATATTAAAAAACAGAGATATTACTTTGCCAACAAAGGTCCATCTAGTCAAAGCTATGGTTTTTCCAGTGGTCATGTATGAATGTGAGAGTTGGACTGTGAAGAAAGCTGAGTGCTGAAGAATTGATGCTTTTGAACTGTGGTGTTGGAGAAGACTCTTGAGAGTCCCTTGGACGGCAAGGAGATCCAACCAGTCCATCCTAAAGGAGATCAGTCGTGGGTGTTCATTGGAAAGACTGATGCTGAGGCTGAAACTCCAATACTTTGGCCACCTCACGCGAAGAGTTGACTCATTGGAAAAGACCCTGATGCCAGGAGGGATTGAGGGCAGGAGAAGAAGGGGATGACAGAGCATGAGATGGCTGGATGGCATCACCGACTCGATGCACATGAGTTTGGGTGAACTCCGGGAGTTGGTGATGGACAGGGAAGCCTGGCGTGCTGTGATTCATGGGGTCGCAAAGAGTCGGACACGACTGAGCAACTGAACTGAACTGAACTGAGGGACTTCCCTGGTGGTCTAGTGGTTAAGAGTTCGCCTGCCAATGCAGGGGACATGAGTTTGATCCCTGGGTTGGGAAGATCCCTAGAGGAGATTCCCACTCCAGTATTCTTGCCTGGGAAAGTCCATGGACAGAGGAGCCTGGTGGCTGCAGTCCATGAGGTCACAAACAGTTGGACATGACTGAGCAACTTAGCACATATGCACGCACTTTCTTCAGAGAGCTCCTAATACCCAATTTTCTACTCTTTCCTTAATTTCTCACTGTTATCTTCATTTTCATTCTAAACAATATTATTTTCTCAGCTTCAATCTAAACAAACATGGAATAGTCTTGATTAGTCTGTGAATTTGTGTAAATTAATGAAAGACTGAAGAGCTGCCCAGGGATGACATGTATTAATAATTCCATCTTCTTCAGTCAAATTACAGTGTAATTGTAAATTCATGATTTTCTTAACTTACTGATTAAATTGATCAGGGTAAATTATCCAATTGCAGGAAGTTTTGATTCTAAAGTTGATCCAGAGTCTTTTAGCAGCTTTAGAGGTTTAATCTGTTTCCACAATGTATTTTGTTCATTTTGGCTAAAATGATTTAGTTCTTTTAAAACATATCAAGTTTAAAAGATAAATATTGAATGTTCCTTTTTTTTTGTATGTTAAATTCTGTATGAGCTATTACTTTTAGTTCAACAATTTAGCAAATATTGAATGGAAGTCACCACGCCAGATCCTGCAGAGAGATTAAAGGGCAGATGTCATTTCAGTTTATGGGGATAGTTGAACATAAATAATGTATTTCTAACTTATGTTTTTGATATTTTAATTATTATTTTTAATACATCATTGGGAATAGATATTACTTGCACACTGAACACAATCTGAAAGGTACAAAAGGGCAAAGGTGAAGAGAAACACAACTTCTCTCTCCTTTTGGACCAGGTTTCCAGTTAACTGCCCTGGAGGAAACCCCCTTCCCAGTGTAATCCATGCATTCAAACATGTGCATGTGTGCACGTGTGTGTTCTATCCTTTATACAAAGTTATTGCACCATCATATGCTGTTTTGTATCCTGCTGTTTTTCTTTTCAGTTCAGTTCAATTCAGTTCAGTTGCTCAATCGTGTCCGACTCTTTGCAACCCCATGAATCACAGAACGCCAGACCTCCCTGTCCATCACCAACTCCCAGAGTTCACTCAAACTCACGTCCATTGAGTCAGTGATGCCATCCAGCCATCTCATCCGCTGTTGTCCCCTTCTCCTTTTGCCCCCAATCCCTCCCAGCATCAGAGTCTTTTCCAATGAGTCAACTCTTCACATCAGGTGGCCGAAGTACTGGAGTTTCAGCTTTAGCATCATTCCTTCCAAAGAACACCCAGGGTTGATCTCTTTTAGAATGGACTGGCTGGATCTCCTTGCAGTCCAAGGGACTCTCAAGAGCACCACAGTTCAAAAGCACTTGATAATATATCTTAAAATCTTGACATATCGGGACATGTTGAGATGTCTCAATCTGTTAATAACAACTAAAAACTATTTTGTGGCATGTTGGTGTCACCCTGGATGTAATTCACTAGCCTCTCATTGATAGCATTTAGGTTGTTTCCAGTGTTGTGCTATTATGAACAAGTCTGCCATAAGTTTCTTTGGAAATACATTGTTTTCCCCTATACTTAACTTATTTTACCTTGTTTTGCATACAGTGTAATACAAAATTTATTCTTTACTCCCTAAACATTTCCACAAATAAAACAGCGGAGCAACTCAGAATCTCTTTTCATTCTTTCAGTTTAGAAAATTTTTAGCTTCTTGGTTTCATTGGGAATAAAGATTCCCTTGAATTATTTTTTAGTTTTGAACATCTGTGAAAGTTTAACTCAGGCTGTTTGAAATTCTGGAAGCCCCAAGCTGTATCAGAGTATGCACATCTAACCAACAGCTTTGCAAGCCGGTGCTTCTCAAACTATCTGTGGTGAAGAATCAGTTCTTTCTTTTTTTTTTTTTCTTTTTTTAAAAAAAATTTTGTTAGTTGCTCAGTCTTGTCTGACTTTTTGTGACCCCAAGGACTATAGATCGCCAAGCTCCTCTGTCCATGGAATTCTCCAGGCAAGAATGCTGGAGTGGGTAGCTAGTCCCTTCTCCAGGGGGTCTTCCTGATCCAGGGATGGAATCCAGGTCTCCCACATTGCAGGTGGATTCTTTACCATCTGAACCATGTTATTTTTACAATTTCCAGTTCATCATAGACCAGGACCACTATGTTGCTCCACCACAAATGATCACATGAGAGAGAAGAATTTCAAGTGGGCCTCTGCCTTGCTCAGACAAGTTACTTGCTTGATGTTCTATCAATGTTTAAGTTTCTAGCCACTCTTTTTCTTTCTTTCTTTTTTTTTTTAAAGCGTAGTTGGTGGAAGAATCTCTTTCTTTGAATGCGTAAAGGCAACACTGTATAAAGCACACATTTTGTTTTCAGTATCTTAAATGCATGCTTTCTTGGGAACTTCATCCTCTAAAAATTATGTTCAATGGAAAAAAGTCACCTTCGCCCAATATATATTCATAATGATGATTATCAAGACCTCTAATTCTCTCTTTAAACAAACTCAGAGTTGTGATGGATCATGGAAAAACACATTACCTTGACTGATTTAAACTGCAAATCACTAGAGACTTCACTGAGAATATTCTAATAATGGCATCTTAAAAATCTCAGAGACTCTTGTGAGAAGAAGAAAGCTCAAGGACTCTCCTTTCTGCATTTGTTGTTGTGGCTTGTTTGTTTGCTTTTGTTTTTTTAATTAATTAATTAAATTAACTTTTAGCTCCTAGGCTTTCTCTAGTTGCAGGGAGTGGGGGCTGCTCTCTTGTTGTGGAGCACAGGCTTTAGGCACGTGGGCTCAGTAGTTGTGGCACAGGGCTTGGTTGCACCGCGACATGTGGAATCTTCAGAACTGAACCTGTGTCCCTGCACTGACAGGTGAATTATTAACCTCTGGACCACCAGGGAGGTCCTCCTTTCTGTTTTCAAAACAATTTTAATTGACTTTTTGAGAAAAGAGAATTAAAATATATTTAGGCAATGGAGCTTTTTATTTGAGTGCTAATGTTATTGCCAGAAAGTTCTCAGGGTCCTATCACTACAGGTCCTGGTTTTCTATAACAGCTGAGTAAAGCATGAAGCCCTCAAAGGGCTGACTGTGCAGTATGCTGGTTGCTTGGTAAACTGGAATCCAAACTTCAGGAGGAAAAAATAACCTTTTCTATAGCAGAAACATCACCAAGGTGAAAAAGATTCTCTCCTTTAACATTCATGTAGTTTTTATTAGCTTCTTTTGTATCATGAAACAAAGAAAAACGTTAATAAATAAATAAAACTCTCTGTAGTTTTTCACATATGGAGCCTGAGTGCTGTTCTTTTTCTTCTTCTTTTTTTTGGCCACTAGGAGGCCAAAGGTCAAGTTCCCACAATTTTCTGCCTTGTCTGCCTCCACCCCCAGCAGGGAAGAACATTTTTGCCTCTTAACTCCCTGCACAAAACTTCTCAGTGGGAATTCCCCTCACTGAAGAAAGAGAGATGTGAGAGCTGGAATATATGCATCTACAATTATTTTAGACTTCTAAATGTACACACTCCTCTGAGACGCATTTCTTTAAAGGTAATTCTTTTTTTTTAAAGAAGAATTTAAAAACATCAGATAAAATCCAATGCTTGAGAAAAATTGAGAAGATGGGGAGAGGGAAAATTATGCCTTTATGAGAGACATACATAAATAGATCCATGTAGGATTCCATGAAGCTCAAGAAACGTGGACTTTGTAGGAGTAAAAAATTATACCCATCTTCTAATTCAGCCAGTGGCTTGCATGTGGAAAGGCATGAGCTGGTGGTAAATTGCTCAATACCTTGTCCATAGTTGGGCATTGGGAACAACATGAAGGACTTTTTTGCTCCAGGATCAGGCTGTGGTTCCACTCAACTAATGAGGCCCTGCTGTGCATTCCTAGCATCTAGGATGGTAGCTGACTCATGATGAGCACACATTACTTTTGAAAGAATAGTCATTTATCTTTTCTTGCCTTTTCTCTTACTCAATCAGTCATTTTGCCTAGTGGATAGAAAGCTCATCCATTTTTGTTTACTGCTTTTCACCATGAGAAGGATGACTATATGTCTATACTTGCTCTTTCAATTAAATGTTAGTTCCACATCTCCAGCTGTTTACTAGTCATTTCTACTAGGATAGTTTACTCTTGCCTTAAATTTAAAAATTCCAAAGGAATTCATCTTCTTCAAACCAGCCTTGCCTCTTCAGATTTCCATGGATGACAAGTCACTGTCTTGGTTATCTAGTAGTAATATTAGTCGTGCAATCATGTCCGACTCTTTGTGAACCCGTGGACTGTAGCCACCAGACTCCTCTGTCCATGGAATTCTCCAGGCAAGAATACTGGAGTGGGTAGCCATTTCCTTCTCCAGGGGCTCTTCCTTAACCAGGGATCGAACCCAGGTCTCCTTCATTGCAGGCAGATTCTTTACCATCTGAACCACAAGGGAAGCCCAGTTATCCAAGTGCAACATTCTGGAAATGAATACATCTCTGAATCCAACTTGTCATTTAATTTCTGAAGATGTCTATCATCCAACTTTTCCTCTGAGATTTTCTTGTTATCAAACTAGTTAATTTTCTTACCTCTTCATTCCAAAATTCTTGCCATAGCTTCTTCCCTGTGCTTTCCAATTATTCACGCCAAATTTACCTTTCTAGTATTGATGTTATGCAGTTCACCTGTTCAAAATCCATTGTCATGATGTTCAGCATTCATCTGCTCAAAATCCATTGTTCAATGTTTTACACTAACTTTTTTTTTTTCCTGTTGGCTATCAATGTCCTCCACTTCTTATTTCCCAAATTATAGATATCTTCAGCTTTAGGCAGACTTACTTCCTTATCAAAGGCAAAATGCTTGTCTGAGGAGCCCTTACAAACGAGAAAGGAAGAGAAGTGAAACGCAAAGGAGAAAAGGAAAGACATACCCATTTGAATGTAGAGTTCAAAGAATAGCAAAGAGAGATAAGAAAGCCTTCCTCAGTGATCAATGCAAAGAGATAGAGGAAAACAATAGAATGGGAAAGACTAGAGATCTCTTCAGTAAAATCAGAGATACCAAGGGAACATTTCATGCAAAGATGAGCACAATAAAGGACAGAGATGGTATGGACCCAACAGAAGCAGAAGATATTAAGAAGAGGTGGCAAGGAAACACAGAAGAACTATACAAAAAAGATCTTAATGACCCAGATAACCACGATGGTTGTGATTGCTCACCTAGAGTCATATATTTTGGAGTGTGAAGTCTAGTGGGCCTTAGGAAGCATCACTACAAATAAAACTAGTGGAAGTGATGGAATTCCAGCTGAGCTATTTCAAAGCCTAAAAGATGATGCTATGAAAGTGCTGCACTCAACATGCCAGCAAATTTGGAAAACTCAGTAGTGGCCACAGGACTGAAGAAGGTCAATTTCCATTCCAATCCCAAAGAAAGGGAATGCCAAAGATTGTTCAAACTATCACACAATTACATTCATCTCACATGCTAGCAAAGTAATGCTCAAAATTCAAACCAGGCTTCAACAGTACGTGAACTGAGAATTTCCAGATGTTCAAGGTGGATTTGGAAAATGCAGAGGAACCAGAGATCAAATTGCCAACATCTGTTGGATCATAGAAAAGCAAGAGAATTAAAAAAAATCTACTTTTGCTTCATTGACTACACTAAAGCCTTTGACTGTATGGATCACAAGAAACTGGAAAATTCTGAAAGAGATGGGAATACCAGACCACCTGACCTGCCTCCTGAGAAATCTGTATGCAGGTCAAGAAGCAACAGTTAGACGTGGACATGGAACAATGGACTGGTTCAAAACTGGAAAAGGAGTACATCAAGGCTGTATATTGTCACCCTGCTTATTTAACTTATATTCAGAGTACATCATGAGAAGTGCTGGCTGGATGAAGCACAAGCTGGAATCAAGATTGCCTGGAGAAATATCAATAACCTCAAATGTGCAGATGACTCTACCCTTGTGGCATAAAGTGAAAAGGAACTAAGAAGCCTCTTGATGATGGTGAATGAGGAGAACGAAGGAGCTGGCTTAAAATTCAACATTTAAAATGAAGATCATGGCATCTGGTTCCATCACTTCATGGCAAATAGATGGGGAAACAAAGGAAACTGACAAACTTTGTTTTTTTGGGCTCCAAAATCATTGCAGATGGTGACTGCAGCCATGAAATTAAAAACACTTGCTCCTTGGAAGAAAAGCTATGACAAACCTAGACAACATATTAAGAAGCAGAGACATTACTTTGCCAACAAAAGTTTGTCTAGTCAAAGCTGTGGTTTTTCCAGTAGTCAATTATAGATGTGAGAATTGGACCATAAAGAAAGCTGAATGCCAAAAATTGATGTTTTTGAACTGTAGTGTTGGAGAAGACTCTTGAGAGTCCTTTGGACTGCAAGGAGATCCATCCAGTCAATCCTAAAGGAAATCAGTCCTGAATATTCATTGGAAGGACTGATGCTGAAGCTGAAGCTCCAATACTTTTGCCCCTGATGCCAAGAGCTGACTTACTAGAAAAGACCCTGATGCTAGAAAGATTAAAGGCAGGAGGAAAAGGGGATGACAAAGGATAAGCTGGTTGGATGGCATCATGGACTCAATGGCCATGAGTTTGAGTAAACTCTGGGAGTTGGTGATGGAAGGAAGCCTGACATACTGCAAGTCCATGGAGTCTCAAAGGGTCAGACATGACTGAGTGACTGAAATGAAATGAACTTCCTTGTCAATCACTGAGATATTGTGATTTATGATAAGAAATAGTTTGTCTTTGACCCCATTCCTGGCACAGAGCTCCTAAAGCTGTTGGAATTTCTTAAGTGATGAGGGTGATAAAGATGTTTTTGTCATATTAATGAGATGGCTTTTGGAAAATACTCAAAGATGGGGGCTAGTTTTGAGGGGAAAGAATCATATGATCTGAAGGTTGGAACTTTTTGTCCTACCCAACTCCCTGACCTCCAGAGAAGGAAGAGGAGCTGGAGGTTGAACAATGAATGGCCAATGACTTAATCAATCTTGTCTATGTAATGAGGCCTCTGTAAGAACCCAGAATGACGAGACTCATCACCACTCTCTCAGAGAGAGTTTAGGTTGGTGAACATGTGGAGGTGATGGGAGAGTGGTCTGCCTGGAGAGGGCATGGAAGCTCTGTAGAACTTCTCCCATATCTTGGCCCTGTGTATCTCTTCCACCCTGCTGTTCCTTAGTTATATCATTTTATAATAAACCTGTGAGCTGGTAAGTAAAATATTACCCTGAGTTCTGTGAGCTCTTCTAGAAAATTAATTGAACCAGAAACACAGGTGATTACTGGACTTCAGACTGATGTCTGAAGTGGGAGAGCTAGTACTCTTATAGGACCCCTTAAGCTCTGGGATCTGATGCTAACTCCAGGTAGAGAGTGTCAGAATTGAGTTAAATTGTAGGACACTCAGCTTTGGTCAGAACAACTGTTTGTGTGGGGAACCCCTTCCCCTCCAATGGTGGAATCAGGTGAAGAACCCTTCTAACCATCCACTAGAACCTTCTTTAATTCTGCCTTTACTCATGCCCTTTCCCTACCTAATTTCTCACCCATCACACACATCCAAGTGACACATATCCTCAAGATCCAGCTCAGATTCCTCTTCCTCCAGGCAGCCTGTGCTCTCCAACCCATATCTCCCAGTTTTCTTCTTCATGCAGACATGCTCAGAGGCAAGACAAGGACAGAGAGGAGATTCAAGATGATCTATAGCAGCCATAACCCTGACCAGCATTTTCTGGGAGCTCAAGGGATCACAAAGTGTTTCCTCTCACATTTCTTCTTATTTAATTTCTCAAGGACTAGTGGATGTTTGGAACTAGGAATATCTGGCACAACCAAAGGACAACTTTGTCTGGGGTCATGAAGTTATTCTTAGTTTTCATGAGGACTACCATGGAGAGAAGTTCTTGTTCTGGGTATCTTCAGAACCCTAGTTCTATGTGAATGAGGTTTCAGTGGGTATCAAAAGGCAGAAACTTTAAGTAAGAGTCGTCAGATGTCCAGCAAGGTGGAACATTTTTTTAGATAGAGAAACTTGATATGGGAAATTTTCAAAGTGACTGAAAGTTATCAGGGTACCAAAGGTACTGAAATAGACCCAGTGGGAGAAAGGTCATCAGCAAGTTGACTAAAATAATATCAATATGAAGACCAAAAGAGATGAGGTCAGAGGGCTGACTCTTGTATAGAATCAGGTGGTCAAAAGGGAGCTATGATTCTGAGCCCATGAGGGGCAGCCACCTGGATGTGTCCTCCACTGGCTTTTCTGTTGTCAGGCATGTACCTGTGGGTACAGAAAAACTTTGCTGGTGTGCACCTTGGCACTCCTGTGTTTGTAGAGCCCCTATAACTGAGCTGAGCTCTCTGTCAGTGTGGTGTGATGACCACCACATGGCTCAGAAGTGACCTGATCCAAGGACACAATGCAGATGGTAGTGATAGTGAGTAGAACTCTTTAACCAACTTCTTGAGTATTGCAGTGTTGGGTCCCAACTTTCCACATGGAAGGAGCTTGGCTCCAGCTAGCTTGTTGGAAGGTGGAGCATGTATGGGGTTGATTAGTGCCTTTGTATAACATTGAGAAAAAGTCTGACAGATACATCCTACTCTCTATAAAATAACAAGGATTTACTGTATAGCACAGGAAACAATATACAGTATTTTGTAATAATCTATAATGGAAAAGAATCTGAAATATATATGTATGTGGGGGCTTCTCAGGTGGCTCAGTGGGTAAAGAATCTCTCTGCAATGCAGGAGTCACAGGAGATGCAGGTTTGATCCCTGGGTTGGGAAGATTTCCTGGAGGAGGGCATGGTAACCCACTCCAGTATTCTTGCCTGGAGAAGCCCATGGACAGAGGAGCCTGGCAAGCTTCAGTCCATGGGGCAGCAAATAGTTGAACATGCTGAAGCAATTGAGCATGCATGCATGCATGCATATATATGTATGTGTAACCAACTCACTTTACTGTACACCTGAAACTAACAATGTTGAAATCAACTATATTTCAATTAAAATTTTTTCTTCCATTAAAAATATGAAAATTTCTGTAGTCCTTATCAAAGTATCAGTGTATGAATGGAGATTATGGGATGGGACCACTCACTATCCCCATACTACCTTCCAAGACCTCCATGGAAGGAATGATAGTACCCTGGATGGCAGGAACCATCAGAACTCACCCTTTGGCTATGACAGTGCCTGGTCTTGGAGGAGTTGTATGGTACTCCTGACTCAGAGGCACTACCTTAGTTAAGGTAAGGTAAGCTCTTGTAACAAATTAGACTCCAAATTATATAATGGCTCAAATGCTATATAGGTTTATTTCTTGTTCATGTTGCAGTCTAAAGGAGCTATTCCTGGTCAGTGGGTTTCTCTCCATGCAGTAATTCAGGATTCAAAGTGTCTTTCATCTAGACCCTTGAGACATCTGCCTTCAGGTAGAAGAGTTCAGGGGACAGGAAAAACAAAGGAGAAGTACCTCCTTCATAAAGGCTGCCCTGGAATGGTGCACATCAGTTCTACTCATATTCTCCTGGTGAAGACTACTCTTTTTTTTTTTCTTTTTAGTTTTTCTTTTTTTTTAATTGAAGGATAATTGCTTTACAGGGTTTTGTTATTTTCTATCAAACCTCAACATGAATCAGCCATAGGTATACATATATCCCCTTCCTTTTGAACTTCCCTCCCATCTTTCTCTCTATCCCAACCCTCTAGGTTGATATGGAGCCCCTGTTTGAGTTTCCTGAGACATACAGAAAATTCCCACTGGCTATTTATTTTACATATGGTTATGTAAGTTTCCATGTTACTCTTTCCATACATCTCACCCTCTCCTTCCCTCTCGCCATGCCCATAAGTCTATTCTCTATATCTGTTTCTCCATTGCTGCCCTGTAAATAAATTCTTCAGTACCATTTTTCTAGATTCCATATGTGTGCATTAGAATACAATATTTATCTTTCTCTTTATGACTCATTCACCCCGTATAATAGGTTCTATGTTCATCCACCTCATCAGAACTGACTCAAATGCATTCTTTTTATGGCTGAGTAATATTCTATTGTGTATATGTGCCCCACCTTCTTTATCCATTCATCTGTCAATGGGCATCTAGGTTGCTTCCATGTTCTAGCTATTGTAAATAGTGCTGCAATGAATAATGGGATACATGTGTCTTTTTCAACCCTGGTTTCCTCAGGGTATATGCCTAGGAGTGGGATTGCTGGGTCATATGGTGGTTTTATTCCTAGTTTTTAAAGGAATCTTCATACCATCTTCCATAGTGGCTGTATCAATTTACATTCCCACCAACAGTGCAAGAGCATTCCCTTTTCTCCACACCCTCTCTAGCATTTATTGTTTGTAGATTTTTTGATGAGGGCCATTCTGACTGGTGTGAGGTGATATCTCGCTGTGGTTTTGATTTGCATTTCTCTAATAATGAGTGATGTTGAGCATCTTTTCATGTGTTTGTTAGCCATTTGTATGTCTTTGGAGAAATGTCTGTTTAGGTCTTTTCCCCACTTTTTGATTGGGTTTTTTGTTTTTTGGCATTGAGTTGTATGAGCTGCTTGTATATTTTGGAAATTAATTCTTTGTCAGTTGTTTCATTTGCTATTATTTTCTCCCATTCTGAGGGTTGTCTTTTCACCTTGCTTATAGTTTCCTTTGCTGTGCAAGAGCTTTCAAGTTTAATCAGGTCCCACTTGTTTACTTTTGCTTTTATTTCCATTACCGTAAGAGGTGGGTCATAGAGGATCTTGCTTTGATTTATGTCAAGTGTTCTGCCTATGTTTTCCTCTAAGAGTTTTATAGCTTCTTGTCTTACATTTAGGTCTTTAATCCATTTTGAGTTTATCTTTGTGTATGGTATTAGGAAGTGTTCTAATTTCATTTTTTTACATGTAGCTGTCCAGTTTTCCCAGCACCATTTATTGAAGGGGCTGTCTTTGCCCCCATTGTATATTCTGCCTCCTTTATCAAAATTAAGGGAGCCATAGGTGCATGAATTTATTTCTGGGCTTTCTATCTTGTTCTATTGGTCTATATTTCTGTTTTTGTGCAAGTACCATACTGTCTTGATGACTGTAGCTTTGTAATATAATCTGAAGTCAGGAAGGTTGACACCTCCAGCTCCATTCTTCTTTCTCAAGACTGCTTTGGCTATTCAGGGTCTTTTGTGTTTCCATATGAACTGTGAAATTTTTGTTCTAGTTCTGTGAAAAATGCCATTGGTAATTTGATAGGGATTGCATTGAATCTGTAGATTGCATTTGGTAGTATCGTCATTTTTGCAGTATTGGTTCTTTTTAAAGAACCTGTCCATTTCTTCTAGGTTATCCATTTTATTGCCATATAGTTGTTCATAATAGTCTCTTATAACCCTTTGTATTTCTGCATTGTCTGCTGTAACCTCTCCTTTTTCATTTCTAATTTTTTTGATTTGATCCTCTCTCTTTTTCTTGATGAGTCTGGCTAAAGGCTTGTCAATTTTGTTAATCTTCTCAAAGAACCAGCTTTTAGTTTTATTAATCTTTACTATTGTTTCTTTCATTTATTTCTGCTCAGATCTTTATGATTTTTTTCCTTCTACTATTTTTTTTTTTGTTCTTATTTTTCCAGTTGTTTTAGGTGTAAACTTAGGTTGTCTATTTGATATTTTTCTTGTTTCTTGAGGTAAGATTGTATTGCTATAAACTTCCCTCTTAGGACTGCTCTTGCTGCATCACATAGGTTTTGAGTTGTCATGTTTTCATTGTCATTTGTTTCCAGAAATTTTTTGATTTCCCTTTTGATTTCTTCAGTAACCTGTTGGTTATTTAGAAATGTGTTGTTCTATCTCCATATGTTTGTGTTTCTTATAGTTTTTTCTTGTAATTGATATCTAGTCTCATAGCATTGTGGTCAGAGAAGACACCTGATACAATTTCAATTTTCTTAAATTTACTGAGGTTTGACTTGTGACCCAAGAAGTGGTCTACCCTGGAGAATGTTCCATGTACACTTGAGAAGAAGGTGTATTCTGTATTTGGATGGAATGTCTGAAAGATATCAATGAGATCCATCTCATCTAATGTATCATTTAAGACTTGTGTTTCCTTATTAATTTTCTGTTTTGATGATCTGTCCATTGGTGTGAGTGGGGTGTTAAAGTCTCCTACTATTATTGTGTTACTGTCAGTTTCTCCTGTTATGCCTGTTAGTGTTTGTCTTCTGTATTGAGGTGCTCCTATGTTGGGTGGATAGATATTTACAATTGGTATGTATTCCTTTTGTATTGATCCCTTGATCATTATATAGTTTCCTTCCTTATCTCTTAATCTTCTTTATTTTAAGGTCTGTTTTATCTGATATGAGGATTGCTACTCCAGCTTTCTTTTGCTCTTCTGCTTCAGATATTCTGCTATTGATTGCTTCTAGAGTTTTTTTTGATTTCGGAAATTGTGTTGTTTGTCTCTGCATGTTTATTCTTTAATTCTTCTAGGTCTTTGTTAATTGATTCTTGCATATTCTCCATTTTGTTTTCAAGGTTTTTGATCATCTTTGCTATCATTATTCTGAATTCTTTTTCAGGTAGTATGCCTATTTTCTCTTCATTTATTTGGACTTCTGTGTTTCTAGTTTGTTCCTTTGTTTGTGCTATATTTCTCTGCCTTTTCATTATTATTTTTTTTAACTTATTCTTCTTGAGGTTTCCTTTACCCAGGCTTCAAGGTTGAATTCTTTCTTCCTTTTGGTTTCTTCCCTCATAAAGTTGGTCCAGTTGTTTGTGTAAGCTTCTTATAGGGTGAGATTTGTGCTGAGTTTTTGTTTGTTTCTTTGCTGAGTGAGGTGGTAATCCTGTCTGCTGATGATTGGGCTTGTGTTTTGTTTTGTTCATTGTTTAGATGAAGCATCCTGCACAGGGTACTATTGGTGGTTGGGTGATGCTGGGTCTTGTATTCAAGTGGTTTCCTTTGTGTGAGTTCTCACTATTTCATACCCCGTAGGGTTAGTTCTCTGATAGTCTAGGGTCTTGGAGTCAGTGCTCCCACTCCAAAGGCTCAGGGCTTGATCTCTGCTCAGGAATGACGATTCCATAAGTGGTTTGTTATGGCATTAAGTGAGATTAAAACAAATACCCCAAAATGGGAAACCAAAGATGAACATCAGACAAATGGCAGTTACAGAATCAGGCAAATAATAATTAAAATAATGGAATATACACATATACATATACATCCACAAACAAAGTCAAAATAGTCCAACAAAAATAAAGTACAATAGATTTACCTGGCAAATAAAGGAGACAAAAAATTATACTTGCAAGTTAAGATCAAAACTAACTAAAGCATTAAGTGGAAAATAAAACTAAAGCAAGGTGCCAAGTAGGGAATAAAGCAATGAAAACAAAACTAACAAATATGTTGAGAGGAAAGGAAAGAAAAAAAGAAATAAAGAATGGACATGCAAAGTTAAATAGAGGTAAATGAAGAAGATTTATGTAAAGATTAACTGCAAGGGGAAAACAGTAGGAAAGGCAAACAAAGGAATAAATATAGAAAAAATATAATAGGTTTAAAAAATTGAAAATTACAATTATAAAAAAGAGAAAAACAATGGAAGAAGAATGAGAAAAGGGAAAAAAAATAGAAAACACAGAACTGCAAAGGCCAATGTAGAGGCAGAGGTTTATGACAACAATAAAAAGTTTGACTGAATATACACATATACATAGAGACCCATAAGCAAAATCAAAACAGTCCAACAAAAATAAAGTACAATAGATTGACCCAGTGTACAAAGGAAACCAAAAATTATGCCTACCAGAACAAAACTAACTAAAGCAGAAACTGGGAAACAAAACTAAAGCAAGGTGCCTATTGGGGAATAAAGCAATGAAAATGAAACTAACAAATATGTTGAGACTAAAGGGAAGAAAGAAAAGAAAGGAAGAGTAGGTATGCAAAGTTAAATAGAGGTAGATAAAGAAGATTTATATATATTGAAGAATAACTGCAAGGGGAAAAGAAGAGTAGGAAAAGCAAACAAAGGAATAAATATAGAAAAAATAATAATAGGTTTTAAAAATTAAAATTAAGAAAAGAGAGGGAAAAAGCCCAACATATAGGCAGAAGTTTATAACAACAATAAAGGATGTGACTGAGGGACAAAAGAAAAAAAAAGCTCAAAAGCTTAATGAGATTTCATAGTGTCAATAAAATTGACTACAACAGAGGGGTGGAAAAAGGAAAAAAAAAAGAAAAAAATCCAAAAGAATCTACAGAACAAGTCAAAACATAAGAATAATAAATGTTTTTCTTGAGCCATTGCTATCAGAGTCCTTTCCCTCACTGGGAGTCACAGTCCACCTCACCTCCCTAGGATGTCCTCTATCACTGTGCTGATCTCTGGGCCTGTTGTGGGGGCAGCTCAGATTCTAATCCGGTTCTACTCCTCTGTGTTCTTGCCTCCAATGTCTACAGCTATCAGAACTAGTGCGCTTTCTTTTGTGAGGGCTCTCAATGACCTTTTATATATTTCATAGACACAGAGTGCCTAGTTGATTGTGTGAATTTAATCTGTAGCTTGTACAGTTCATGGAAGGGTTTTGGGTTTTCTTCCTTAGTCACACTGCTCCTAGGTTTCAACTGTGGTTTTATTCCCACCTCTACATGTGGGTCGTCCACTGGGGTTTATTCCTGAGGCTGCACTGGAGGACTTGGATTTGCCCCTGTGAGGGCCAGGTGTGGAGGTGGTGCAGCTGCTGGGTCACAGGTGTTCTGGCAGCACCAGGTACTCAGGGGAGTTGGTGGCTAGGGGAGCAGGAAATATAGTGCTCTAGAAGGATATGGAAACCAGTATAGGCCAGTACACATCAGTATTGTTGCCTGGAGAACCCCCTCTCTGACAGAGAAGCCTGGCAGACCACCATCTACAGAGTCTCGAAGAGTTGGACACTACCAAAGAGACTCTGCGCCCATAGGCCCAAGACATTTTTTGTCTGTGGCAGCTCTGCCTTAGGGAGATTTGAGAGTGAAGGTGGTGCAGCTGCTTGTCTTGTAGGGATCCTGACGGTCTCAAGTGTTCAGGGACACAGACTGCCTCCACCGTTATGGCCCTATCAGAGTCTTTTTGAGCCTCTTGTAGCTGGTGATCAGAAGACCTCTTTGGCCAGTCTTTCTCTGTCGCTCTGCCTGTTCAGGCACTTAGAAGGGTTCCTTGCCTGGGGTCCTTCTCTGTTGTTCAGTGCATTAAGCACATAGAGGCCCCCTTCCCCCAGCTGGGGTTTTACTCTGTAGTTCAGTGCATCAGTCATTTGATGGGGCAGAGTCTCTATTGTTTAGCTGCCAATGCTGGTGTGTAGGGGGAGAGGCTATGGTGATGGCTTCACCCACTATGCGTGATTCAGCAGTATCGCCTTGCTTCCATGGCTGCCTGGCTTCCCTCCACAGGCATTTCCCACTACAATCTCCTCCCTCACATCTCCTTGATCTGTCTCTCCACAGTCAACAGCCCCTTGCCCTGGGATTGTTCCACAATCCTTAAACTCCAGCTCCCAGCCACTGCACTGCTGGGGTATGTATGGCTGCAGCAAGGACTGGCTGATTCTCAGTCCATTTAGGCTGCCACAGATCAGTTTGGTTCAGTTGCTCAGTCATGTCTGACTCTTTGCAACCCCATGGACTGCAGCATACCAGGCCTCCCTGTCCATCACCAACCCCCAGAGTTTACTCAAACTCATGTCCATTGAGTCAGTGATGCAATCCAACCATCTCATCCTCTGTCGTCCCCTTCTCCTCCTGCCTTCAATCTTTCCTAGCCTGAGGGTCTTTTCCAATGAGTCAGTTCTTTGCATGAGGTGACCAAAGTATTGGAGTTGCAGTTTCAGCATCAGTCCTTCTGATGAAGATTCAGGACTGATTTCTTTTAGGATGGACTGGTTGGAACTCCTTGCAGTCCAACGGACTCTCAAGAGTCTTCTCCAACACCACAGTTCAAAAGCATCAATTCTTTGGTGCTCAGCTTTCTTTATAGTCCAACTCTCACATCCATACATGACTACTGGAAAAACCATACCCTTTACCAGATGGACCTTTGCTGGCAAAGTAATGTCTGTTTTTTAATATGCTGTTTAGGTTGGTCATAACTTTTCTTTCAAGGAGAAGTGTCTTTTAGTTTCATGGCTGCAGTCACCATCTGCAGTGATTTGGGGCCCCCCCCAGATAAAGTCTGTCACTGTTTCCCCATCTATTTGCCATGAAGTGATGGGACTAGATGCCATGATCCTAGTTTTTTGAATGCTGAGTTTTAAGCCAACTTTTTCAAAATGTTTCTCCTCTGACTCAGACAGTTGCCCCAGGGTGGGGATCAGACCCCTGCTTCAGTTCCCCCACCTGCTGAGGGCAGGTCCAGTCCTACTAACACTCCTGTTTTTCCTCTAGTTCCTTCCTCCTACCAAGTTTTGCATACTGAGTTTCTATTCTTTTCTGCTGGTCAGGTGCTCCTGTCTGCTCTCAGCTGGTGTTCTGCATGCACTTCTGTGTCTGAAGGTGTATTCCTGATGTACCTGTGGAAAGAGATGTACTCCACATCTACCTACTCCTCTGCCATCTTATTCTCCCTAAGACTGCTCTTATATCCTCTCATCTGCAAGGGAGTCTGAAAAAAGTTGTGTAGTCATGTGTCTACTACAATCTTGTTAATAAGGAAAGAGGCCATGTGTTTGGGCACACATCTAGTGGTGTCTGGACACATGTCTAGTGGTGTTTGCCACAGGTATGACCTGGGTTCTTGTTCCAGCAAGAAACTGAAGTATTCTTGCCTGGGTCAGAGGATGGAGTTCCCAGGGAAAAGGCCTGGACTCGTGGTTCACCTGGGCTTGTGGAATTCCCAGTGTTGTATGGGTCATTTCTAGGGGGCTGGAATACAGCGGGGTTTGTCCAAACTCTGAAACTGGACAATCCTGTTATTCAAGGAACGCTCTGCTAACAATGAACACACTCAGAAATGGGCTATGGGATGCTTTGGTGGGTCTACCACTAGCTAGGGTGTGAGGCTCCCCCTAACTGGAGATACGAAATACATGAGTATAACTAGGATCGCAGTGGTTGGACGTGAAGATTTCTCAGGTTCTGTGAGCCCTGTCTCTCTGACCCTGTAATTCTGTGTATTTATAAACATAAAATGTAATTTGCTTTTACCATTATCCTGAGGCATATTTCTCAAGTGGCAACTTAATGTCATAGAAAGAGCCCTGGTCTAGGAACATGATGGGAATCAGACATCCTGGGTGCTAGTCTAAACTTGTGACCCTAGGCTAGTCCTTTACCTCTTTGTGTTTAAATGTCCCCATGGAGGTGGCTATGTTACAAGAGCTCGGTGGGGGGCACAATATGCCCCTATCCCCCAAAATGCTCATGTCCTTATCTCTTGAACCTGTAAGTATGTTACCTTATGTGACAAAAGGGACTTTGCAGATGTGAGCGAATTAAGAATCCTGTGAAGAGGTTCTCCTGATTATGTGGGTGGGCTGAGTGTCATCACTGGGTTCTTATGGAGGCAGGGGGAGGATGATTAGAATCAGATCTGCCTGTGGAAGCAGAAGTTGAAGTGATGCCCTTTGAAAATGGGAAAAGAAGTTTCGAGCCAAAGAATGTAGATGGCCTCTTGGAGCTGGAGAAGGCCAAGAGACGGCTTCTCTCCTAGAGCCTCCGGGAGAAGGCAACTGTGTGGACACGTTTTTAGCAAGTAAGAACCATTTCAGTCTTCTGACCTCCAGAACCATAAGATAGTACATTGGCATCATCTTGGCCACTTTGTGGTAATTTATTACTGAAGCAATACTAATATAAACACTGAGATTATTTCATGTATGTTAGTTTCATGAACTAACTATAGTTAGTTCTATTCTTTGACTAGAATAAAAAACTTCGAGGGTGGGGACTGCTTTGAATTCTCCATGACTCTAGCACAGGGTTACAGGAGCTCAATGATTATTGTTGACTCTCTGCAACTTTATTGAAGTATAATTGACAAATATATACAAATAAATTTATATTTACAAATAAAATTGTAAGATATTTAAAGGGTACATGTTGATTTGATACACATTGTGAAAAGGTTTCCCCCATGTACTTGTGTGCGTGTGTGTGTGTGTGTGTGTGTGTGTGTGTGTGTGCGTGCTCAGTAGCTTCAGTAGTGTCTGACTCTGTTTTGACTCCAGGGACTGTAGCCTGCCAGGTTCTTTTATCCATGGATTTTCTAAGCAAGAATACTGATGTCAGTTACCATTTCCTTCTCTAGGGGATCTTCCTGACCCGGGGATCCAGCCTGAATCTCCTGCATTGCAAGCTGATTTTAGTGACTGTAATTATAGAGTTGATTCCAAAGGAAAAAAGGCTTTATTGTTGTTTAGTCAGTAAGTCGTGTCTGATTCTTTGTGACTCCATGGACTATAGCCCACCAGGCTTCTCTGTCCATGGGATTTTTTCCAGGCAAGAATACTGGAGTGCATAATCATTCTGTTCTCCACTCATCTATTTAATTAACACATTCATCACCTCAAACCTCCCTCTCTGCCCCTTCTTTTTTGGTGGGAACATTTAAGGTCTACTCTCTTGCAAATTTCAATTCTACAATACCATGTTGTCAATATAGCCACTGTGTTATACGTTAGATCCTCAGTTCTAATTTATCTTAGAGATGAATGTTTGTACCCTTACTGACCTCTCCCTATTTTTTCCAATGGACACCTCTTTCTTTGGTATAATTAAAAAGATTTGGTCTTTGTTCCCTGTTTCCAATATACAGCTCCTTTTTTGTTGTTGTTGTTGAGTCCCTCAGTCATGTCTGACTCTTTGTGACCCCATGGACTGCAGCTTGACAGGCTTCCTTGTCCTTCACTATCTTCCAGAGTTTGCTCAAACTTGTGTCCACTGAGTCAATGATGCCATCCAACCATCTCATCCTGTGTTGTCCCCTTCTCCTCCTGCTTTCAATCTTTCCCAGCATCAGGGTCTTCTCCAATGAGTTAGCTCTTTGCACCAGGGGGCCAGTGTATTGGAGCTTCAGCTTAAATATCAGTCCTTCCAGTGAATACTCAGTGATTTTCTTTAGAATTGACTGATTTGATCTTGCAGTCCAGGGAACTCTCAAGCATCTTCTGCAACACCACAGTTAAAAAGCATCAATTCTTTGGTGCTCAGCCTTCTTTATGGTTCAACTCTTACATCCATACATGACTACTAGAAAAACCATAGCTTTGACTATATGGACCTTTGTTGGCAAAGTAATGTTTCTGCTTTTTTATAATGTCTAGGTTTGTCATAGCTTTTCTTTCAAGAAACAAGCGTCTTTTAATTTCATAGCTGCAGTCACCATCCGCAGTGATTTTGGAGCCCAAGAAAATAAAGTCTGTCACTGTTTCCATTGTTTCCCCATCTATTTGCCATGAAGTGATGGGACTGGATGCCGTGATCTTAATTTTTTTGAATGTTGAGTTTTAAGCCAGCTCTTTCACGCTCCTCTTTCACTTTCATCAAGAGGCTCTTTAGTTCTGCTTCACTCTTTGCCATAAGGGTGGTGTCATCTGCATATCTGAGGTTATTGATATTTCTCCTGGCAATCTTGATTCCAGCTTGTGCTTCATCCAGCCTGGCATTTCTCATGATGTACTCTGCATATAAGTTAAATAAGCAGGGTGACAATATACAGCTTGATGTACACCTTTTCCAATTTTGAACCAGTCTGTTGTTCCATGTCCAGTTCTAACTGTTGCTTTTTGACTTCCATACAGGTTTCTTCGGAGACAGGTAAGGTGGTCTGGTATTCCCATCTCTTGAAGAAATTTCCACAGTTTGTTGTGATCCACATAGTCAAAGCCTTTTGCATATCAGTGAAGCAGAAGTAGATGTATTTTTGAATTCTCTTGTTTTTTTCTATGATCCAGTGGATGTTGGCAATTTGATCTCTGGCTCCTCTGCCTTTTCTAAATCCAGCTTGAACATCTGGAAGTTCTCAGTTCATGTACTGTTGAAGCCTAGTTTGGAGGATTTTGAGCATTACCTTGCTAACATGTGAAATGAGTGCAATTGAGCAGTAGATTGAACATTCTTTGGCACTGCCCTCCTTTGGGATTGGAATGAAAATTAACACAGCTCCTAAGACCCTTAAAATCTCTTGACTGATAAGAGTGTCTTTGGTGTGCTAATAACATGACAATGGTTAAGGATCTGCTTGCTTCAGGAGCAGGCTGGTTGCCAGAGAAGCGGTAGTGATTAGAAGCTTGAAACTTCCAGCCCCACCTCCCAGCATCTGGGATCAAGTTAGTCACCATTCGTTTCAATCCTGTCTAACAAAACCTGCAAGAAACCCCTACGTGATAGGGTTCAAGGAGTTCCCAGTTGGTGAACATACCCATGTGCTTAGAGTTTGATGCACCCCAGCTCCACGGGGAGAGAGGCTTCTGCGTTCTGGACTCCTCTGGACCTCACCCTAGTACTTCACCCAGCTGTTCATCTATCCTTTTGTAATAAACTATAATAGTCAGTACAGCATTTTCTCGAGTTCTGTGAGGCGTCTAGCAAATTATCAAAACTGAGCAGGAGGAGATAGTGGGAGCCCTTGACTTTGTAGCTAAGTTAGAAGTGCAGGTTATCTGGGGACCCAGCACTTGTGACTGGTTTTCAACATGAGGGCAGTTGTGTGGGATTGAACCCTTAACCCATGGAGCTTGATGCTGATTCCAGCTAGTGGCAGAATTGAATTGAATTGTAGGACAGTCGATTGGTGTCAGAGAACTGGCAAACTGGTGGGTGTGTCCCACTTTGGCCTCTTTCCCTAGATGTGATCTCCACCCTGAGCTCTAGTTCTGAGCTCTCCCAGCCTCTTGTCCACATCCATGTTTTGTTACTTTGCGCAGATGCCAGCCCCTGTACACCTGGGCTTCTGCTTGGCTCCTGTCAAGCCTTTTTGGGCCTGGAGTCTTGGCTTTGACTTTCAGCCTCGTGGCTGGGTCCCTGCTGTCTAATGACAGACATCTGTGAGGATGACTCCCAGTTGGTCTTTAAGCTCTGTCCACAATCCAGTTTGTAACCATTGTCCTCTGTGCACATCATAGGATAATTTTCCCCTTGATTAGAACTACACGATGCCTCTTGCTTCATCATACCTCTGCTGCCCTGCCCTCAGAGAACATACTCAGCTTTCCAGAGAGGACTTCCAGCACCTGTGGAGGGCCTGCCCCACTGGAGCCTTGTCTCCTAGAGGTCATGGTCAGCTCCTGGTTCTGGACCCTAACACCATGTCCTTAGGCAACAGGGCTCTGCCCTGATGGATTCTGAGAAATGATGTCAGCAGTGAACTTGGCCATCCCAGGACCTAATTAAATAAAACTGTTTAGCGCCAGGACTTGGCAAATGTTTTAGCTTTGAGGGTCACAGGGCTGTCATTGCAAGCCCAAGATACAGACAGAAAGGGACAGGAAGTCAGAGGAAAAATAACGAGATTAAGGTGGGGGAAGATAGGGGAGGAAATGGGCACACTGATAGGAGAGCACAATAAGGCACACTCCTGTCCCTGCCTTCTGTGGGACCTATTTTACTAGAAACTCACCTGATCAATGAACTGTCATTAGAATGGGAATGCACAAGCTCAAATTTAGGCAAAATTCTTTACTCAAAATGGAAGAACAGAATCGTAAATGGAATCAAGGGGCCCTTCAGCAAACTGAATGGAGAGAATATGGGGTGTGGCTTCAAAGAAACTTGAGTTTGCCTCCCAGCTTTGCTCCTTATGAACTGGGTAAGCTGGGACAAGCTACCTGACCTGTGAGGCCTGTTTTCTCAGTTTTAATGTGAGGATACCAATTTCCAATGAGACTATGCATGTAAACCCCCCAGTGAGATGCTTGGCATAAAGCAGGTGCTCAGTGGTGGCTCAGATGGTAAAGAAGTTGCCTTCAATGCCCAGGTTCAATACCTGGGTAGGGAAGATCTCCTGGAGAAGGGAATGGCTACCTACTCTGGTATTCTTGCCTGGAGAATTCCATGGACAGAGGAGCCTGGCAGGCTACAGTCCATGGGGTCGCAGATTCAGACATGACTGAGTGACTAGCACTTTCACTTTTTCAATGGATTGTGAATTTGTGCCCCTTCTTCCTTGTTACTGATCCCTATCACAGCACCAGTACAGACAGCTTTGGTGGTTTTGCAGAACCATTTGCTGCAGAACCAACATGGTAACTTGAAGCAGCAGACTTCTGCAAGTTGCCTAGTGTCTAGGCTGGTCTCAAGACCAGCCTGTATGTGACTGCTACAACTGACTCAACTGCCCAAATTGAAGGAAGTGTCTTAAAGGAAGTTGCATGCAAACGTGCTCATCAGTGTGGGTGGGCATATTTAGGTCTTTGAAGGTATTTAACATCCAAAATGCATCATCACTGAAATTGATGAGAAAATGGAGAAGCCAGCAGCCTGCTCTCTCAGTGTCACCTCCCTCCTTGAAAGCCCAAGGGTATCTCCCTGGAAATCAGGTGGATCTTTCCACGAAGTGTGAGTATTGCAAGGGTGGCAAGTTACATAGCAGCCTTTTTTTTTTTCATGCACATGTGTGCACATAGAATATCCAACAAATATTTACTGGGCTTTCGCTACACACCAGCCACTGTGTGAGGGATGCAATGGTGAGCAAGACACCTGCCATTCCCTCCCCTTATAGGGAAATACAGACAGCAGAAAACTTGTCTGTAGATTACTATCCAGAGTCAGGTGGACAGCTTTCAGACCCAGAGTGAAAAACAGGTTATTATTTATGAATTGGGAACCTTTAATTTTGTTATTTGCTAACAGAGTAAACCTTGTGCAAAATTCATTTTCGCACCACAAAACATGCGGTCAAAGACGATGAGTCATTTGAATTCAAGGCAAATAAGCAACTGTCCATGAGTAAGAACTTGTATGATTCTAGTTTGGAGAGATCTGCTATGCAAATACGTTGGCCAACCCCTGGAGAGCACTGCTGATGGTCAAGCGGGGGCTGCTCTATTACAGGGGCTCCAGAGGACTAGACTTTGAATTTTTGGCCTTTTTGATGGAAAAAGAAGGAAAGTAATGTTGTCAGTTTAACTTTCTGATGGCTTAAACACAGATGTGGGATTTAATTCTCATAAATCCTAGCCCTTCTCTGCCAATGACCCAAAGTGGGGCTTCAGTCAACCTCACCCTGACTCAGTTTCCCCTTCCTACATCAGCAGAGAGCAAATCAAAGGCTTAAGAGTCAGAAAACATATATTCCAATCCTGGTTCCACAATGTAAAACTGAGAAGTTTTGGAGCCTCTGTGTCTTTCTAAGTCACTGAAGTCTCTCTACTAGAAGTTGCAGTCCTTGAAACCAGAAAAAAGAAAAAAAAACCACACACAACAACTCACCCCTTCAGCCTCTTGTAGAACAACCCCACAACACTAGAATTTGGCTTCATCTACCTCAAGTGCCTTGAGCCCATAGGTCGATACCTGTATGGACATGCTGACAGTCTTTGAAGGCACTACCTGGGTTTCTTGCACTGGTGGGCATATCAGCGAGGTTTGGTGTTTCCTTGGGAGCATGTGCACTGACAGCTCTTGTTTATTTCGTGTGGATTAACTTCTCTTGAAGGCCATTTTCCAACATTTCCTCCTTTATCTTGTGGATCCCACCAGGTCAGTGTCTCCAGGTGTGCTTTTTTTTTTTTTCTGCCAAAGAACTGAACCAAATTTGAAACCTGTATCTCTGTGACTTTGGATGAGTCACCACATCTCCTAGAATCTTAGTTTTTCCATTCCTTCCATGGGGAAGATATTCCTGTGTTGCTGCTTCTATTTCTCCCAAGGCAGTGTTGTACTGAAAATCAAATGGGATGATGACAATGATGATGATAATTATTTTGCATAAACTCAGAAGTAACTATAGGAACCCAAAGTAGAATTCTCGTAATTGTTACTTACCAGCATTATCAACAGTCTGGAGAGTTACATTTGTCTTACCTGCCATGTCACAGATACCTACTGGGGTTTCATAAGAAAATACAAAGAACTAGAGAATTAGAAATGCTGAAAGTCACAGCCAAATACCTCATCATGCCTAGAGACTGCTTCCCTGCTCCCTGATGTCTTACTGACTTCTTTGATCTGGGGTGGCAGAGAGGCCTCTCTGGAATTGCAGGAAGTCTAAAGTGAATGAACAGATGCCATTTTATATTCATTTATTGGTTTGTTTTTCTATCCAGCAAATAATTATTAAATCTCAGCTGTATGTGAAGATGAATCAAACATAGATTTGCTCTTGGTGATTCTTTGGAAATGTAAGAAAAATAGCACTCTTAGCTTCAAGCCAATAATACAAAGTAGGAAATGAAAGGCAAGATCCTCATAAGAGGGGTCTAGTTCAGTGTTGTGGTTTCACTGAGGCAGGAGGGAGAATTTATCACTAAGGGGCAGGAAGGCTTATTATAAGAAATGGTTCCTAACTGAGTCTTGGGGAATGGAGAGGATTTGAACTTAAAGAAGGTGATGGGGTGGGGGGAGGGCATCTGGGCAGAGGAATGACCCGAGTAGAAACAGGTAGGTTCCTCTGGTGACTTTGAAGTTCCCTTGATGCCTAGCATGGGTTTACTCCTTGTTTGAAAATTACTTTTTTTTTCATCTCCGTGTTTGACATTTTCCTTTGATCACTGTTAGAAATAATCAGCTATCTCACCGTGCAGTAGATGTGAGCATGGGAGACTCCTGGCCTCTACTAGCATAATTCTGGCTCCACATTATGTAAGAAATCCATCAAAAATTCTTCTGGAATGTGAGGTTCACTTCAAAGCCCGCTTCTGTTGACCAAGCCTTGGGAGGTGCCAAGCTCAATCACCACTTCTCGGTTATTGGGTTTTTCCCATTTTGCTGTAAGATCAAAGGAAAGGGTAATTCCATCATACAAGTGAAAAACAAGATTCACTGATTATTGGTAGCTGATGTGGAGCAGAAATTCATTTAAGGAGGTCAAGAAACTGTCAGTCCAGAGTACAGGAGAAATCCTCAGCTTGTTTGAAACACTAAGGCCAGGTAGAAAATCCAGCATGGGCTGCCATAGCACTCCAGATGACCAAGCTTTGGTTTTATGTGAATGCTTGGGAGACTATTATTGGCATGATTCTTTGTTCTGGAAGCCAGGACCAGCCCCTTGAGTTAGGTTACACTCTGTGGCTCTCCCCTCCAATCATATCTAAGCAGCAAGACAAACAGAACAGGAATGACTTAGCTTTTACCTGGATATGTTGTTTTCTAAGGTTGGGCTACCTGAGAAATCTGATGATGATTTTCAGATTTTTGGATTTTATGGACTGGTAAATGAAAAAAAATTGGGTTCAACATAGAGTTGTTAAACTTTTACTTCACCAAATTAAGGAGGATAAACTAAAAGGACCTTGGTAACTACAAAATAATTGTCATCTTTTAAAGAAGAAAAATAATTTTTCTGCCAGTTATTGGGAAGAGTATCATCTCAGAATAAAGATCGCTCCTTCCTAAGAAAGCTCAGTTGGTATTCTTCTATTTATGGTTTGCTCTAAAATGTTTTAAATAGCTTCATAGGGAGTCCAAGTCATGGAACTGGCCTGTGGGGACTCCATGAGTGTAGTGGATGAGAACTGAGTTCATTTGTCCCCTTAGGACAGATCCTGCGTGGACTGAGGAACTTCATGGGACCACTGATGGTTTCTATTGCAGTCATATAAACCCCCACAAGGTGTGTTTTGCTCTGGCATCATATTTCCTGGCATTTGGTGAGTGAAAGGATGATGTGTTCAATTCACTTTTATTCTGACTCATTTGTGGGAAGGGAAATTTAATTCTCTGGGAACCCTTGTTTGTATTAGTGTTAAATCATTTGTCTGCTGTTTAATGATTTATACACACAGTGCAAAGAGGTCCCAGAATTGCTTTCCCGATCGTTTCTGCCCCCGCCCCTCCACTCCAGGTTGGAGAAATAATTCAGTTTTGTGCCTTCCTTAGGGAGTCTACCCAAGACACTGTTCTTTAGCTTACTCATTCCTAATACACGCTATTGGAATTGGGCTTTTAGCTGAGTCTACAGCCTTCCCGAGGATGTTTAGATTGATATTATGTGGTGTTTTGTGCTATTAACATGCTGAACTGCTTTGCTTCCTTAACTCAGCAATTAGTCTCTTCCCGAACACGATGTACCCCTTTTGGATTGTAAATGGTGATCCTCTGATTTATTTTTCTGGAGTTCATACACTTAATGGGGATGGGCTTCGGTGCTCATTAAAGCAGAGACTTTTATTTGAAGGGTTCCTCCCTACATTGTGCTGATGGGACCTCATATATTACACTTATCCACACTGGCCATCTATAATTTAATATAGTGCTCCCATTCATGTAATGTTTCAGCATTTTCTGTACTTATGAGTAATTGACAGCATACAATGGTAACAATAAATCAGATAGGCTGGACCCAGCCTTTTATGGTCAGTTTCACTGTCTACCAGAAAGGAAGGCTGAAAACCAGTGACTGCTGTTAACTGGGGGCTTTCAGACCATAAAGTCAGAGAAAGCACATTTGTTGGCTTTTATTTTTAATACATTTTTGAGTGGCTGTTTAAAATATATATCTTTGGTTGGATAAGAAGTCATAAAAAAAATGATTCCGTTATGCATACTTTAAAAATTGCTGCAGTTCATTTCAAAGGAATGATTTACTTTGACAAAGTGAGTTAACTTGAGTTGTAATGCCTTTAACAGGCCATATAATATAGGAGGCGTCAGGCTTGGTGATGTGGTATGTATGTAACAGAGCCAGAGAAATTAGGATTTATTTTCTTGAAATGAAAATCCTGAACAGGGTGGCTTAGAATGCAACACTCAAGAGTTGAGCATTGTGTATCTGGAATGCTTTTGTAGAGGGTGCATTGCCTGGGAACAGTACCGTCAGTACTGCATGAGCTCAAAACTGAGTATTGTCTCCTCATAATAATTCTTCCTGCCATTAGGAGAGAGATGTAGGGGTCAAAGTGAGGAAAAAGTACCCTCTGGTGCTTGATAACTCCAGTGCTGTGAAATACAAATCCTTATGAAGCTGGGCAATGTGGGATGAAAATCTAGAGGCAGATCAACTTCTGGGTTTTATTTTCTGGCTCTGCCATTTATGTACTAGTCACATGACCTCAGGTGAGTTATTTAACTTCTCAGAACATCAGTTTCCTTGCCTCTAAAATGGTGAGGAAATCCCTCCCTCAGAAGGATTTTCTTTTTATAAGGATGTTTTCAAGAGAAGATTTGGCACACACACAATACCTGGATAGGTGCTAAATAAGTTTTTTAATCATTTAAAAATAGTTTAATGAAGCAATGTAAAATTTATGCATTCTTCTGTTCTATCAGAATTTATTTGAGAGTCTTCTTTGTTTTGGGCACTGGACTAGGCACTAAGGATACTCTAGGTAAAAAGTCAATGTCATGGAATTATTTCCTGTAATCAGGGGTTATGTTCAAATAGTTAACAACTTATGAATCACAGTCCTGTATAATCAGCAGTAAAAACAGATTCTGCTATACCAGTGCCTCTCTGCTGAGTGTCCCCAAGACCTCACTTTTCTTGGTTTCATTGCTTGTAGCCTTTGAACCATTACAGGAGATTTTCACTTGCTTAAGTGCTAAATAATTTTCATTTTTCCTTCCCTGGACTTCTGGAGAAGAAGCGGAGTCATCAGCCAGCTTCTAGCTCTATAGATTCAGAAATCTCTTGGCATCTTTGAAGAGCAGTGTGACGGCCACAGGATAAAGATAGAATCTTGTATTCTATACCAAGAAAGAATGTTGGGCAGTTTAATTAGTGCTATGGTTGATAAGGCTGTTTTCTCTCGACCTGAAGTGAAATCATTTGTATCTGTTAGTACAAAAAAATACTACGGGTAAATTGGATTTTTATATCTTGCTTTTCAGGTCAGAGATAATTTGTTGTTGTTTTCTTTTTTGTATTGATGTATAAAAATTAAGACCTGGAATCCTACTTGAGCTAATAATGCTTTTTTTTTTTTTGCAATAAAAATATAAATACAACTCTTCACTTGGGAGTACATAAGTGCGAATTCAGGTGTGTAGTCTTTATCTGTAACAGGGGACAGTAAGAACTACTGCTTTCTGAACAGTTTATATATGGTAAGAGCAGGAAGCTGTGGCCCCATTGTTTTGACTCAGATTTTACACTTCGATCTGTGCTCTAAGATACTGCTGTGGTGCTTCCCTGGTGGCCTAGACATTGAAGAATCTGCCTGCAATGAAGGAGACTCAGGTTCGATCCCTGGATCAGGAAGATCTCCTGATAGAAGGGAATGGCTACTCACTCCAGCATTCTTGCCTGGCAAGTTCCATGGACAAAGGAGCTTGGTGGGCTACCGTCCATGAGGTCACAAAGGGTCAGACATGACTGAGCTACTAACATTTTCACTAGTTATGGTCTGAAAGTTTGTTTCCTCTAAAATTCATATGTTGAAATCCTAAATCCCAAAGGTATTTGGAGGTGGATTTGGAAGTTGACTAGGTCATAATGGTGGGGCCCTTATGAATAGGATCAGTGCTCTTATGAAAGAGGCTCCAGAATGCTCCCCAGGCTCTTCAACCAGGTGAGGACATAGTGAAAAGTTGGCAGTTTGCAATCAGAACCTGACCATGCTGGCCTAATCTTGGACTTCCAGCCTCCGGAACTGTGAGATATAAATTCCTGTTGCTTATAAAGCACCCAGTCTGTGGTATTTTATCATAGTAGCCTGAGCATATTTAAACAGAAACCAGTACAAACTGTATGTTTTCTTTTTTTATACAGTTTATAATATAATTGGTAGACATAAGCAATGCAAAACAAAACAGATCTCCTAACAAAACCTTGACTAAAGAGTTACATCTTGGTAGATTCATAGAAAACTGCAAAAAAGGGACCTGGGGAAAATTTGCTGGGTAGAAATTAGAAATAACACAAAACAAACAAGATGATGGCTAAAATTGCATATAATTTTCTGATTGAAATTTATGATGGAAAAATCAATTATTTGTGATGAGATTTAGATCTGAAAAGCTTGAGCTAGAAAAATTGGGTTTGACAAAAATATTGGTTTCAGAAAGATAAGAGAAAACAACAACAAACACTTGGCAGTGGCTGGTAAGAGATTATGTAAAATTTTATACAATCATAGAACTAATCAGTGAAAAATTTATGCTATAAATTTTACAAGGAAAAGAATCCCAATGAAAACAAGTTTATTATAAAAATTGAAGTATGGTTAATTTAAAATAAATTATATTACTTTCAAGTGTACAGCATAGGGATTCAGTATTTTTGCAGATTATATTTCATTATAGACTATTACAAGGTATTGGATATAATTCTCTATGCTATACAGTAAATCCTGTTGCTTATCTATTTTGTGTTTAGTCATTTGTATCTGTCCATCCTGTATTCCTAATTTGTCCCTCCCCAGGGCTCTCTCCCCTTTGGTTACAATAAGTTTGCTTTCTATTGTCTATGAGTCTGCCTATGGAAAACACATTTATTAAAATAGAAATAAAAATGGAAAAAAAATTGATTGGGTATCACTGAACTAACTGAGGAATTAAATTGAGTTAGTTGAGTTTACTCCTGAAGTTACCTCTTTATGAAACGGCGTGATTGTTGGTGTGATTCAGGTCTCCTTGTTCTTCAGCAGGCTCCAGTGGTGTCTGGCATCAGTGTAAGTCCCCAGTCCTTGCCATGGCCTTGTCCCTCTGCCGCCTGGCCCTTGCCCCCCATGCCCTCATTTCCTCCCCCAGCTCCAGCATCCTGTGATCCAGCCATACTGGCCTTCTTGTTGTTCCTCCCACATGTCAAGCACATGCTCCTCAGGCCTTCGTGCTTTTTCTGCCTGGAATATTCTTCCTATAGGTAGCTCACTCTATGTTTTGCCAAAAGTTTTACTTTTGTTTTAGGTTTGAAGGATTCATTAACAAAACAAACCACTCATTACACAGACAATGAACAATTTTTTGTAGAGGATTATTTGACTTAATTTCAATATACAGTCATTAAAAGAAAAGAAATAGGAACAACAGGGCAAAGTAACAGTGTATGGATCACCTAATTGGGCTGATACCTACATCCAGACTTTAACAATGCTGGGAAGTACTGAATGACAGCAATCCAGAGTCCCAGTTGGGAAAAGGTCCCAGGTGGTGTGTGCACCCCATGGATGAGACTTCAAATTGCCGCTTTGGGGGCTCTTGCTTATAATCCCAGATTGTAGATGGATATCACTATCAGTCTGTGTGCAAAAATGCAGCTGTTTTTTTCTGTAACTTTTATAATGCCATTTGTTTCACCTTGCAAATCATAAGATTTCCTTAGACCCTGGGGTAGGAGTGGCTGGCCAAGTCCCCAGGGGCTTAAGGAATTCCAAGACCCATCCCCTTTCATGTCTAAGGAACCACAAGACTTGCTGGTAACAGTTGATGTACTTGCTGGCAGGCATGTAGTCCAGGCACGGTCAGAAGTCCATCAGAGGCCTGCTCCTCTACTTCTGAGGCCTGAACAAGGCGACCTCCATTTTAAATTCCCTAACACAACCAGTCCATCCTAAAGGAGATCAGTCCTGGGTGGTCATTGGAAGGACTGATGTTGAAGCTGAAACTCCAATACTTTGGCCACCTGATGCGAAGAGCTGACTCATTTGAAAAGACCCTGATGCTGGGAAAGATTGAGGGCAGGAGGAGAAGGGGATGACAGAAGATGAGGTGGTTTGATGGCATCACCGACTGAATGGACATGGGTTTGGGTGGACTCCAGGAGTTGATGATGGACAGGGAGGCCTGGTGTGCTGCGGTTCAGTTCAGTTCAGTTCAGTTCAGTTTAGTCACTCAGTCGTGTCTGACTCTTTGCGACCCCGTGAACTGCAGCACGCCAGGCCTCCCTGTCCATCACCATCTCCCGGAGTTCACCCAGACTCATGTCCATCGAGTCTGCGATTCCATCCAGCCATCTCATCCTGGGTCGTCCCCTTCTCCTCCTGCCTCCAATCCCTCCCAGCATCAGAGTCTTTTCCAATGAGTCAACTCTTCGCATGAGGTGTCCAAAGTACTGGAGTTTCAGCTTTAGCATCATTCTTTCCAAAGAAATCCCAGGGTTGATCTCCTTCATAATGGACTGGTTGGTTGGATCTCCTTGCAGTCCAAAGAGTTGGACACGACTGAGTGACTGAACTGAACTGAACACTCTGTCACTTCATGGTGGCCTCTACTTAAATCTCACTCCACCCCTTTACTTTGTTTTCTGTTTTCTCATAGTAATTATTGTTTCCTGATGTTAATATATCCATCTGTTTGTCAATTCCCTTGACCAGAATATCAGCTCCAAAGGGTTTGGTTCACTGTTTTGTCTCAGTGTTTCAAAGAGAGCTTGACATGAAGGAGGCTCACCAACTATTGGTTTGAACAAATTCTGCATCACAATGTTTGTGGTTGTTAACACCAGCCAACAACTTCCTTGAAATAGATTCCAGGGTCAGGATGTACACTGAATTGAAATTGTAGGAGAAAAGCAACAGTATCCAAATATCCTGCATCACTTAGAGCCTGTCCTCAGAGTGTGGATGACATTAGCTACTCCCAGCAGTTCTGGTCTTCCTTCCTGGCACATGGTCAGATAGCACTTCTCTCTCCTGAAGATATGTGTAGCCATAGACCTGGGAGTGACCAGTGAATTGTGAGCAGAAGGACTGTGTATCACTTTCAGTGGGAGGTCCCTCAGAGCTGGCGTGGGGTTTTACAGATTCTTTCTACCTCAGGACCAGAGAGGGAGACTCCAGGAGATGGTGGGTTGGTCAGGCTGGTCCTTGCACGAGGAGGGCATGGACTGGCGCCCTCTCTCCAGCCTGGGCTGGGGATGGAGTATAAGCAGGACTCCACCTTCATGGTTGTAGGTCTCTGAGATTTTAGAGTTGCTTGTTGCATGGTTGACTAATACAAGCTGCACATTTTATCTCATTCAGTTTTCACGTTGTCTATAGGAGGCATTCTTATTCTTACTCACCCCTGGAAAATTGATCTTACAGAGGTTAAATTCACCAAAAGTCACACAGCTACGAAGAGGCAAAACTGAAATTTGAGTCGAATTCTGGTTGATTCCTTGGCTTGAACTCTTAAACATAAGCTTGTCCAGCTTCTCAATATGTAATTGAATACATATGTTATAGTCCATATGGGTAAAAACCTACTTACAAGACCTTCAGTAGCCTCATTCAAAACAGGAGAACCACTGAAATCCTTTCAAAAATCAAGTAACATGTCAGCAACCTAGAGAGAAGTTGATTGGAATTATAGGTCTCTTATTTTCCTTGACAGCACATACAATGAATTAAATTTAAAACCCATTTGAAGGTAACTTGGGTTTGATGACTTTGAAAGGAGGCTGGAAATAGTGCCCACTTGGATAGGATTATATTTATTCCCTCTCTCTCCATTTAGGAATAGCAAAAACTCCAATAGCTTTGCTTAAAAACAAAATAGGAAAAAAAAAAAAAAAGCCTGAGAAACCTATTTTAGGATGCCCTGCGTATACTCCCCCTCTGTGTGAATTAGAAGACAGACTCTCTGAAGGTCATGGGAGGACATGGACTGGGGCAAATGCCAGCAGGAATACACCTGAGGTACTTGTGGACTCAGGCTTCAGAGCTTGTAGTAGTGATAAGGCCACCTATAAACTAAAATGCAGCACAGAAATGGGGTGAACTGGGTGGCAGCGACACTCCTATTTCTAAGATTTTATGATTTTACTACCTGCCTTCACCCTGCCTTGCTCTTTTTTCCAAAAAAGTATTTATTTATTTGACTGTGCCTGGTCTTAGTTGCGGCATATGAACCCTTAGTCGCAGCATGTGGGATCTAGCTCCCTGACCAGGGACTGAACCCAGGACTCCTACACTGGGAGTGTGGAGTCTTAGCCACTGGACCACCAGGGAAGTCCCTTGCCCTTCTTTAATGGGAGGAGTTTGGACTGATTGTTATGGCTGGTTTCTGTTTTGTGGTGTTTTATACTTCTACTTAGATCAATTATGATTTGAATTCAATTTCCAAGTTAGAAGAAAAGGGCTCATTACTCTTCACTTCATGTAGGACTATCTAGGCAAGCAGATAGTTCTCCACACATGAAGATGACTTTTTACCTATTTGGGATGATATAATCATTTCATGGCTTCCCTAGTGGCTCAGTTGGTAAATAATCTGCTTTCCATGTTCCTGCATTTACAGAATAAATGTGCTGAAGTGGATCTATTTCAAGATGTCAGCCATAATGCATGTATGAACACACACAGACACACACACTATGTGTATGTCTAACTAAGAAGAGGGTCTTCTTTGGTGGCTCAGTGGTAAAGAATCTGCCTGCAATGCAGGAGACTCAATCCTGCATTGGGCTGGATCCCTGGGTTGAGAAGATCCCCTGGAGAAGGAAATTGCAACCCGCTCCAGTACTCTTACTTGGGAAATCCCATGGATGGAGGATCCTGGCGGGCTACAGTCCATGGGGCCACAAAAAAGAGTTGGACATGACTTAGCGAATAAAAACAACAAATTAAGAATTGCTGAGTCCCTTCTTGTGGAACCATGTGACTCGATCAGGAACAACTTGATGTGTAGATGATTTTTTATTTTATCCATGTCTTGGAGGGGAAAAGGATAAGGGAGAGTCACCCAGATAAAAGGGTCAGAACACGGCCCTTCAAAACCTCACAATGTAGTGAATCTCACGTTCATTGACTCAGGGACTCTCACACACTGGATTCCTGTTCCCTTCTTAGGTGGAAACTGCAAAACACAGGTTAGTCTCTTAGCTGCAGATTTCTACCTGTTTATTGAAATGGAAAAGGTCTGTTAGGAAGAGGTCTGTATAGCACATTTCTGGATTCATGAAGGCACTCTAAACTGATACTACTAAAAAAGATGTAAGATGATCGGGGTTCCAGAGAGCTTTGTCGATGCCATGAGCACCAAAGGAAAACACTGAGATCCTTCTGCTAACAAATTTCATTTTAAAGAAACCGAGGTAAAAGAAGACATGAGGACATGAGGAACTGTGGGCACTAATGAAAAGCTGAGAGAAGAGAAAATCAATAATCCCCTGTGAGTGGCTCTGAACACCCTCCTCTGTGGTCTGGAATCAGGGCTTTGTTGTGTGTGTGTATCCATAGTGAAGAACACTGTGGTGCTGCAGCAGGGGGCTGGAATGGAATAGAGATAAGGGCAGTAGATGGATGAATTTCTGCCAAGCTGTGTGACTAACAGCTCCCATTAAAAAGACTAAAAGGTGTGCCCTGGGAGGAGATGTGGTAGTTTCACTCCAAAGGCGTGAGGAGGCTGAGGCTGGGAAGGAAGAACAGTCCTGGAGCCCTGAGGTGACTGGAGAATTTTAGTAGCCTGACTGTGTGTTGGAGATTGGATGCTGTCCTCCTGCAAAAGACTGCAAGTCTTAATCACTGGTACCTGTGAATGTAACCTTATTGAGAAATAGGTCTTTGCAGTTGTAATCAGGTTAAGATGAGGTCATGCTGGATGAGTGTGGATTTTAATTCAGTGACGTGTGTCCTCACATGAAAGAAGGAAGAGAACTATGTGATGATGGAGACAGAGATTGGAATGAGGGTGCTACAGACCAAGCATGTCAAGAATTTCTAGAAACCACCAGAAGCTAGGAAGAGGCATGGAAATATTCTACCCTGGAAGCTTCAGGGGACATACGGCCCTGCCTGCCACTTGGATTTCAGAACTCTGATCTACAGATCTGTGAGAGAGTTAATTTCTATTCTTATAAGCCACTCGATTTGCAGTTTTGGTATGGCAGCCTAGGAAATTAGGGCAGTAAGCAAAGAACCTTCAACTTCAGCCTCAGAGCAGAGGGAGAAGGTTGGCAGAACTTGGACTGAAGGTGGGCAGTGAAGGGAGGTTAGCTAGCCTGTTGGTGCGACACAGCTGCATAATAGAAAAGGTGGCTGATTGGTTCTATGCAGTTTTTCATTTAACAGGATTAGAGGAGGACTTTTTGCCTGGTTTCAGGGGCAGTTAGCACTTAGGGATTCAGGTGGGGCCAAATTTCTCAACCCTCCACCTCTCTCACTGTGACATTGCATTTTCCAAAGGTGGCCACAACTATAGCTCTTGTCCCTTTTGCTCTTTGGATCCCTGATACTCCCCTTGAATCTAGGCAAGCTCATGACCCCTTTGTAACCAACAGAATGTGGAGAAAGTGCTGTGGCATGATTTCAAGGTTGGGTAATGAAAACCACTGCTGCTTATATCTGGTGCACTGGAACAGCGCTTTCCCTGGAGCCTGCAAGTAGCTTATAAGTACTCCAACTGCCCTGTAGCTGCCATGTTGCAAGGAAGTTCAAACTAGCACACGTGGAGGGACCCACACGGAGAAGCCCCAAGACCCCATGGAGAGAGAGAGATGCTCGATCATTTTTCAGCTGCTCACATCCCCTCTCCCACAGCCTACACTCTTCCAGCTCCAGCAGTCATCTGATCCTGAGCCAAAGCCTCCTACCAAGTTCCTCCTGAATGCCTGACACGCAAAAACTGTGGGCAATAATAAAATAATAGTTGTTTTAAGCCACTCAGTTTTAGAATGCTTTATTGTGGTGTTGGAGAAGACTCTTGAGAGTCCCTTGGACTGCAAGGAGATCCAACCAGTCCATCCTAAAGGAGATCAGTCCTGGGTGTTCATTGGAAGATCTGATGTTGAAGCTGAAACTCCAATATTTTGGCCACCTCATGCGAAGAGCTGACTCATTTGAAAAGACCGAGATGTTGGGGAAGATTGAAGGCAGGAGGAGAAGGGGATGACAGAGGATGAGATGGTTGGATGGCATCACCGACTCAATGGACATGAGTTTGGGTGAACTCTGGGTGATGGACAGGGAGGCCTGGCGCAGTTCATGGGATCGCAAAGAATTGGACATGACTGAGTCACTGAACTGAACTGAACTGTGCAACAACAGTAACTGGAACCTCTTCAAACCATTGTCAAAGGGCCATTTTCCCTATGAGACATTCTCTTGATGACATCCCTTGAAGCTCCCCTTTCTCACACAGCCATTAGCTATCCCAGTTCTCAGTATTTCCCTTCAGTCAGAGCTCAGTTTTGCTGGTCTCCATTTTCTTCAGTTTCTCTGGGAACCCTCATGCTTTCCACCCCTTTATGACACAGAATTCATTGTGTCCTATCCTCTGTATCTAACCTGCAGATGGCACCTATCTCAACCCTCTCTGTTTTAAAAGAAACTTCAGAGTACAGATCTCATCCTTCTCAAGGGGCAGGTTTTGAGCTCCTGAAGTTCTTAATATAACAAGAAAACACTATTTTAGCTAACCATGAACTCTGAAAGGATAAACACATCTATTCCACCCACTGGGGGTTGTGTCTTATTCACTTTTGCAACTGCAGTTTCGTTCACTGCTTGACAGAGAAAAGGCATGGGTGGATGGATGGATGGAGAGAAAGCTTGGAAAATATGAAGTGTGATTTGAAAAATTGGGGCCTCTATAACACAGGAGTGTCAGTCACTCAGTTGTGTCTGACTCATCGTGACTTCATGGACTGTAGTCCTCTAGGTTCCTCTGTTCATGAGATTTTCCAGGCAAGAATACAGGAGTGGGTATCCATTTCCTTCTCCAGATCTTCCTGAGTGAGGGATGGAATCCAGGTCTCCTGCATTGGCAGGGGAGTTTTTGCCACTGAGCCACCAGGGAAGTCCAAGACTGGGGCCTATGTGTTGCCATTTCCCAATTCTGGCCCATGGAAGGCATGGCTAACAGATTCTAGCTGTTTTTCTGGGGACTGGAGAGGCTGCTTCACACTGTGTTTGAACTACAAATAGAAACTAGCAATCAATCATATTTTGTACTTGAGAGGACTAAAAGCCGAAAGGTTCTTTCTTGCAACTTCAATTTATTAAAAATATTATTAAAATAGAAGTCAAAATTCTATATACAAACTGCTTCCTGACTTTCTTCTAAGGTTTAAGCAAAGTTCGTTAAACTTATATACACGTTCTTGTGCTTTTCATGTGTGTTGTGTTCATGTGAAGAAAAATGTATCTTGATACATTCTGGTCTTTGCAGTTGACTGCAGCATGATGAAGTCTTTAAATAAAGAATCCATCTCAAAGGGGATTAAAATCCATCTCAAATAATAAGCAAAGTGTGGGATTCTGGAAGTCCATATGGTCAATAACGCTGGCATTGTTTACAACCAATCAGTTACCAGGATGACAGAAACAATAGAGAAAGGAAATTACCCACCTACCTACATAATTGCACCAATTGCTAGAATCAGTTAATAGGCCATAAAAAAATCAATTTAAGAGAAGCAAAAAGAGACACATAGGAGGGTAGATCTTTGTTTTTATTGGTCTTCATTCACAGCTCCATCGAGCACCTGACTTTTTATTAGGAGGATGACATTTCTGACAAATTATGCTGTCTATGCTTTTGTGCCCTCCTGTTGAGAATGAGATTTTTTTTCTTTTCTCTACTTTCTATGTTTTGATTTTTATAGCACTGTGCCTGGATTCTTTGGAAAGGGAGGGGGTGTTAGGACTGGAAGAAAAAATCCTTTTGTTGTGCATGGATCAGTACCAAGGAGGGTGTCAGACTCCTCATGCAACTGTCTCATTGAATCCCAACTACCCCCAATTCCAACCCACCAGGAGATAGTTCCCATGGTTACCTCCACTCTACAGGGGAAGAAACTGATGTTCAGAGAAGTTTAGTCACTTGCTACATGACTAGAGGGGATTTGAATTCAGGTTTGTCTGTCTGAGCCCAAAGTCTTGATTTTTCTGTTGAACAAGTCTGTGATTTCTTATGGAAAATGTTTAGAACCAGATGCGTTTTGAAATTCAGTAGGGTACAGGATGGGGGTATGATGCACATCCCATATAACTTAATACTCCCAGCGGGGTCAAGAGCAGCACCCCATCAAACTCATTAATATTTTAGCACCAAAACATATCAACATTGAAACTAAATACAATAAATAAAAATTACTGTACAAATAACTTCATTTTTTGACTGCCAAATGATTTTATACCTATCTTATTAAATTTCTGATTTTCAGAGCTTTGGGATTTTGTAATATTGGAAAAGGAATTGTGGACTTGTATCATCCTGGCTCCTAGGAGAGAGTTTGCACAAATTTGTTCTCTTTCTCAGGGAAGTTTGAAGTGGAACAAGTTAGAATTATAAAACCAAAACAAAAGCCTGATGCTATTGGCCCTTGGCTAAATTTACACACACTTGGCATTTAAGAAATGAAAATGGCTTTAAGGAAAATTGGTAGCAGAACCATAATAGTTCTTCTCAGGCCTCTCAAATCAGAGAAGTGGGAAGATCAAGGATTTCCCTGTGGTCTTTGTGAGCTAATCTCATCCAGGAGACATGGAACTGTAATTCTAAACAGCAATGGATGCTGAATAGCCATTTGAATCTCCCATGAAACAGCCCCTGCTTCCCATTTCAGCTTTCTGATCCTCTTTCAGATACCTCCACTGAGGATTGACCAGTGTATTAGAGAGCCACTGGTATTTGTCCCAAGTCATTGGATTGACCCTGTGAAGAAAAGGCTAGTTCAGATGAAATGAAATTTCCAAGTGGAGGGTCAGATTCTCATCCAGGAACATCTGTAATCTTTCTTAGAAGATGGGTTTCATCACTGGTTCTATTATTTAATGTTTTTCTATTGTACTGGATTCACTTTTCCATATTCCCTCTATTACCCCAGGAACTCCATCTCTTTGGTTGGTGTCATTTGACCTTCCCTGCTTCCTGTAGTCATAGCTAGTTGGATCAAGTTGTACCAGTCTCTCTTAGATTTAATTGTAAGACACAGAAACAATAACTAAGGTGATTAAGAAGCCTGTGTTTTTAATCTCACTTTGAGTTAGGCCACAGTCATGACCTTAGGACCCTGCTCTTGTGTTCCCTATACCTGCTATACTGTGAGCTGGTCCTTATGGAAGAGATTATAGAATGAAGTAGATTCTAGAAACAGTGGAGAGGGACAGAGAGGAAGGGACAGGGTGAGACAGACGGAGGAAAAGAGAGAGAGGGCCTTCCTTGGCGGCCCAATGATTAAGAATCCACCTTCCAAAGCAGGGTACACAGATTCAATCCCTGCTCCAGGAACTGAGATCCCACATGCTGTGGGGCTACTAAGCCTGCATACTGCAACTACTGAGCCTGTGTGCCACAGTGATGACCCAGCGCAGCCAAAATAATAAAAAATAGAGAAAGATTGAGTGTTGAGGCCTGATCAGGACTTGGTCTACTGATATCCTTCTATTAGTCTGGATTCTCCAGAGAAAAGAAACAGCAGGAGACAGACATATACTTAATATGCAATATATACTATACTACAGTATAATATTTATGAGCTATAAGGAATTGGTTTATGTGATTATGGAGGCTGAAAAGTCCAAGCTCTGCAGATTGAAGAGCTGGAGACCCAGGTGAGCCATTGCTGTGCTCCAGACTGAGCCCAAAGGCCTGTGAATAGAGAGCCCATGGTGTAAGTTACATTTGGAGGATGAGCCCAAAGGCAAGAAACAGTAGACACCTTGGCTCAAAGACAGTTCTATGGAGAAAAAGAATTCTTTCTTACTAAGTTTTTAATTCAATAGATTGGATGGGGCCTGTGCACACTGGGGAGAGCAGTCTGAGTTACTCTGCTCACAGATTCAAATGCTAATCTCATCCAGAAACACCCTCCCAGACACACCCATAAATAATGTTCAGCCAAATATGTGGACAACCTGAGGCCCAGTCAAGTCAACATATAAAATTAACCATCCCAACCATGGTAATAAATCTTTTTTTTAGGCCAGGGTTCATCATGTTTATCTAAACAATCCAGAGACCAAGGATTGGTGGGGACCAGGGGTTGACAGCTCCTGGAAATATCTAATCATAGTCCTTGGAGGTCCTGCCTAGAGAAGCTGCTGCAGAACTTACCCTACACAGTTGCTGCCTCAGACCCCACTCTGCCCAACAACAATAATCTCTCCCAACCGTTGTCCTTCCCTCTGAGGAAAGCACAGCAGTAGAGATTTTAAAGTGAGAGATTAGACCAGATCAATGTTTCCCAAAGTGTAGTATGTGTTGTTGTTCAGTCCCTCAGTCATGTCTGTTTGTGACCCCACGGACTGCAGCATGCCAGGCTTCCCTGTTCTTAACCATCTCCTGGAGCTTGCTCAAACTCCTGTCCATTGAGTTGCAATCCAACCATCTCATCCTCTGTCATCCCCTTCTCCTCCTGCCTTCAGTCTTTCCCAGCATCAGGGTCTTTCCCAGCATCTGGCTCTTCGCATCAGGTGGCCAAAGTATTGGAGCTTCAGCTTCAGCATTTGTCCCTCCAATGAATATTCAGGATTGATTTCTTTTAGGCCATGTAGTATGTGTTGGAGAAGGAAATGGCAACCCACTCCAATATTCAAGCCTGGAGAATCCCATGGACAAAGGAGCCTGGTGGGCTACAGTCCATGGGGTCACAAGAGTCGGACATGACTGAGCGACTAACACACACATGTAGTGTGTGCAGCACATGGAGGAAGTACATGGATAAGCACATCTTTGTCATTTGGGTATTTTCATGTATTTTAGACAAGCCTGTGACTTATATTTTATATTACTCAGGGTAGGTTAGGCCATGCTATGTAACAAATAGGATGTGTGCGTGCTAAGTCACTTTCAGTCATGTCTGACCGTTTGCAATGCTATGGACTATAGCCCTCCATGCTCCTCTGTCCATGGGATTCTCCAGGCAAGAATACTGGAGTGGGTGCCATTCTCCAGGGAATATTCCCAACCCAGGGATCAAACCTGTATCTCTTATATCTCCTGCACTGGCAGGCAGGTTCTTTACCATTAGTACCACCTGGGAAGCCCCAACAAATAGGATATGGCACAGTAAATGATTAAGTTAGCAAGTCTGGGAGGTCCAAACCCTAAACATTCCAAAGAAAAGTCTGACCCTTGAAAAGCTCCTGGGAGATATCCTCTAAGCTCTTGGGCTAATCTGCCTGTTAAGAGTCTTTATTTACCTGAGGCCCTGGACCACTTCAGAAAGTTTATGTTAATGGTGTGATTCATGGTGGGGTTCTTGGGCCACACTGTACCAGTCTGATTTCTGAACAGGCTAGAATGAAAATCAGGCATGCCTATGTGATTGACCCTTCTTCCCACAATAAAAATATTGAAAACCAGATTTGGGTTAACTTTGTGGTTGGAAATACTTCATACATGTTGTCACATGTCATTGCAGGAGAATTAAGTGCTGTTCACAGGACTCCAGTGAGAGAGGACAAGCGGATGCTGATGCCTGGTCTCTCCTCAACCTGCCCTTTGTGCTTTTTACCTTGCTGGTTTCAATCTCCATCCTTCACTGTAACAAACTGTAATTGTGAGTGTACTAGCTTTCTTCGTTCTGTAAGTCCTAGAGAATCACTGAATCCAATGGTGATCCTGAGGACCCCTGAACACAACTTCAAAGTCTTGACAGCTTAGCAATTTCCCTGGTGGTCCAGTGGTTAAGAATCTGCCTTTGAATGTAGGGGACATGGGTTTGATCCTTGGTTTGGGAACTAAGATCCCACATGCCACTGGGCAACTAAGCCTGTGTGCTGCAATTACTGAGCCCACACAGGCCACAACAAAGACCCAGTGTAGCCAAATGAAAAAAAAATCTTGACAGTTTAATAATTTTTTTTTTTTTTGCTGTTCGTGTAAAGTCTGGCACAAAGCTGGATGGTCATCTAACCAACACTTCCTGAGTAGTTAGGAAATTGGGTGCTGCCATTTCAGAGTTCATTGTTTCTAGTCATTTGGATGGTGGGATGATAGTGGGAAGAATGGCAGGATGTCTTAAAGCCCAGACTTGTATCACTTCTGTCCAGATTTCAGTGGCCAGACTCCAGTCACATGGAATCCAACCCAAAGCAGGGCAGCTGAGAAGGGTAATCTTCCTGTGTCACCAAGAAAAGAAAATTAACTTGGCAAGCATCTAATTAGCCTATGGTGAAGGTGAGGTGAAGTCGCTCAGTTGTGTCTGACTCTTTGCGACCCCATGGACTTCTCCATCCATGGGATTCTCCAGGCAAGAATACTGGAGTGGATTGCCATTTCCTTCTCCAGGGGATCTTCCCGACCCAGGGATCGAACCCGGGTCTCCCGCATTGGAGGCAGATGCTTTAACCTCTGAGCCACTATATCACACACCAAATCCTTGCCTCTATGGATATTAATGCTTAAAGCAAGGTCAAGTTCACATACCTATAAAAAGTGTTAGTTTAAAGAAAGACATTGTAGAAAAAAAAGTAAGTACTAATGCAGATGGTGTGTACTATGACAGGAGTCCAAGGCGGTAGGTGAAAAACTGAAGTTTGTGTAACGCTGAACAAGTAATGGTCATGGGACATTTTTGGCTGTAGTATGGATGCAAGAGTTGGACCGTAAAGAAAGCTGAGCACTAAAGAATTGATGCTTTTGAACTATGGTGTTGGAAAAGACTCTTGTGAGTCCCTTGGACTGCAAGGAGATCCAACCAGTCAATCCTAAAGGAAATTAGCCCTGAATATTTATCGGAGGGACTGATGCTGAAGCTGAAGCTCCAATACTTTGGCCACCTGATGTGAAGTGCTGACTCCTTGGAAAAGACCTTGATGCTGGAAAAGACTGAAGGCAGGAGGAGAAGGGGATGACAGAAGATGAGATGCTTGGATGGCATCACTGACTCGATGGACATGAGTTTGAGCAGACTCTGGAAGCTGGTGACAGACAGGGAAGCCTGGTGTGCTGCAGTCCATGGGGTTGCAGAGTCGGACATGACTGAGCAACTGAATTGAGCTGAACTGAACTGATGCTTCTATGACAGTATCAACTGGTGGACACCACAGTTTTCTGCAAGGTTCCTGGGACTGTAGCTTTTCAAAAGTCAATTCCAATTTCAAGAGTTGGAATTTTAAATCAGTATCTCGAGATCTGATGACATTCTTCTGCATCAAAATTGAACGCACATTTCATTTTCACTCAAAATTTCCTTCTTGGGAGTCAGTACAAGAAAAACTCTTTTCCAGTCTAAGTATGTTATTTCTCTCTTTTAAAAGGAAATTCCATCCTGGCATAGTATAGAATATTCCCCTGAACAATTCTGGCTTCTGGTATGTGATTTAAATGGCTTAGTGAACATTTTCTTGTCAAAAGTAAAGCAGGGAAAGATTAGGGAAAACTTTTACAGCTGACAAATCCTCTAAATGCAGTGAACTTATCAAAAATATCTTTCTAGGTAAACTTTAGTTCATCTTGTGAAACTAAAATAGAGCAAAGACAAACAAAACAGCAAACAAAACAATATTGACAGGAAAGCTATACTTGAAAATCAGCATTGTACATAGCCAACAGTTACCTCACCTGGCAGTAACTCTTCTGAAGATAGCAAAAATAATTTAAATATATCTAGACTTTCAGATGGAGAAGGTAATGGCATCCCACTCCAGTACTCTTGCCTGGAAAATCCCATGGATAGAGGAGCCTGGAAGGCTGCAGTCCATGGGGTCGCTGAGGGTTGGACATGACTGAGCGACTTCACTTTCACTTTTCACTTTCATGCACTGGAGAAGGAAATGGCAACCCACCCCAGTGTTCTTGCCTGGAGAATCCCAGGGATGGGGGAGCCCGGTGGGCTGCCGTCTATGGGGTCGCACAGAGTCGGGCACAGCTGAAGTGACTTAGCAGCAGCAGCAACAGACTTCTAGAGGTGATAGGAGTCTGATCTTATAGAATTCTAGAATTTTGGAATCTGTGGAATTCAAGGGACAGCTGTTCATTCCTCTGCCTTTGCCAGGGCTGCCTGAAAATCACTCAAAAGTTATAAGAGCTGAATGACCAGTTGTGAGTTTGTTTTCTCAGCAGAACCTCTCATCAGTTAATATTTAGGTATATGTCATGTCATCTTTTGGAGAAGGAAATGGCAACCCACTCCAGTATTCTTGCCTAGAGAATCCCAGGGATGGGGGAGCCTGGTGGGCTGCTGTCTATGGGGTCGCACAGAGTCAGACACAACTGAAGCGACTTAGCAGCAGCAGCATGTCAACTTTGGAAATAGATGAGTAATTTTTACCTGGTGTCATGAAGCCTTATATTTGATCTGTGTTTTGCTCTGCTATTCTAAAACAAAATAGCATCTTTTAAAGTAAATTTCCTATAATGCTAATCAAGTGGTAGTGAAATTCAGTACAGAATGTGTATGGGAAATCTTGATTGCTTTGAGTGGCGTTCTTAATTCATACTACAATGAATTCAGTGAGTTTATGTTTAAAATTTTTGAGGAAAAAAGTCTCTAACAACTATGTCAACTGTAGGTGGTAGATGAGGATATCAATGAGATGCCCACTAATAACCTAGGAATAAGGTGGATTAGGGGCCTCCCTGGTAGCTCAGCTGGTAAAGAATCTGCCTGCAATGCAGGAGACTCTGGTTTGATTCCTGGATCGCAAAGATCCCCAGGAGAAAGGATAGGCTACCCGCTCCAGTATTCTTGGGCTTCCCTCGTGGCTCAGATGGTGAAGATTCTGCCCGCAGTGCGCAAGACCTGGCTGGGTTCCATCACTGGGTTGGGAAGATCCCCTGGAGGTACAAGAATACCCACTCCAGTATTCTTGCCTGGAGAATTCCATGGGCAGAAGAGCCTGGCAGGCTATATAGTCCATGGGGTTGCAAAGAGTCAGACATAACTGAGTGACTAAGCACAAATAAGATGGATTAATTAAATAGAAATAAATTAGACTAATTAAATAAAATTAAATGGGAGGAGTCAGCTCATGGGAGTCTGGAAATAAGATTGCCAAATTAAGTAGAAATAAATTAGACCTCTTAAATAAGATGAAATAGGTAGTGTCAGCCTGTAGGAATATCTCTCTGACTTGTAATTTAACCAGTGATGTTAGTATAGTACAAGAAAAAACATGCATTACAGCATACAAAGTGGATTTAAGAGAAGCAAATCCTGCCAGTGCATGCACATCACTATACAGGGTAGGATACCTATTTGGAGGGCCGGGTGAAATATTGGAAAGGTGCTTTCTTAAAAACCTACTCTCTTGGCTTGCATAAAAAAACCCTTTATATTTACCTGGGGCTTCCCTGATAGCTCAGTTGGTAAAGAATCCACCTGCAATGCAGGAGACCCCGGTTTGATTCCTGGGTCAGGAAGATCCCCTGGAGAAGGGATAGGCTACCCACTCCAGCATTCTTGGGCTTCCCTTGTGGCTCAGCTGGTAAAGAATATGCCTGCAATGCGGGAGACATAGGTTTGATCCCTGGGTTGGGAAGATACCCCGGAGAAGGGAAAGGCTACCCACTCCAGTATTCTGGCCTGGAGAACTCCATGGACTGTATAGTTCATGGGGTCACAAAGAGTCAGACACGACTGAGCAACTGTTTTTTTTTTTTTTAATTATGTACTTTACATTTACTCCGTATAACCTTCCAATTACTAATGTGGCTTCTTGGGATACTGGAAATAACAAAATCCATTCCAGCTAAATGAAGCAGGTGTGAAGTTTATTACAGGATTTTGAATAGCTCACATCCTCTCTGGGAGGGCTGGAGCGCTATGCTTGGCTGCTCTGTGGCTTGAAACAGTCCTCATGGTGGGTGGGATGGCTCCAGGGACGATCTCACTGCTGCCACAAGTGAGGTGCTCTGGAAAGCAGATCCCTACGTTGCTCAAGTCGCGTCCGACTCTTTGCGACCCGTGGACTGTAGCCCACCAAGCTCCTCCGTCCATGGGATTCTCCAGGCAAGAATACTGGAGTGGGTTGCCATTTCCTTCTCCAGGGGATCTTCCTGACCCAGGGATCGAACCCAGGTCTCCCACATTGCAGGCAGACGCTTTAACCTCTGCACCACCAGGGAAGCCCCTCATTGGCCACAGCTGCCTTAAAAACACCTTCAATTCCATCCTCAAAAAACTCTAGTTTTGCACAATGCTAGGTCAAAATCTCAGGTGAGTGTGTCTGATTGGAAAAATCTAGGTCACATGACTTCCCTTGTAGCTTCAAGGGAGTCAGGAAGTCATGCTCTCTGATTCTTCCTTGGGAGCTGCCATTCATGCTGGGCAAAGTCCTTAAAAAAGAAACAGTGACAAAGGCCCACCACAGGGAAGCTTCCTCGTCATGGGAATGCCATTTCTCCCACTGTCAATGAATACACTGACTGGTCTGTATTATTCTCTGGCTTCAAGCCTGGAGCATCTGGGAATAGTGGAAAAGCTGTTTCTAGACTTGCAAGGCTGTCGAACAGACTTAAATCACAACTCACCCTCCTAATCCCTCCTGAGTGAGGCCTCTGCTTCCAGTCAACCAGTCAGCTTCCCCAGGCAGCACCCTCTTGTTTTCAAATTCCAACAAAAATGTCTTAGACCACAGATGAATCCGTCTCAAGGCCAAACGGCCTGATGTATGAAAAAGAGGACCACAAGAGTAGCTATGGTTGGTTTTTTGACTAACATGAATCTCTGCTTGAGATGTGCTAAGGTTTGGAGTTGGGAACCATGGCAGCTGGATTGATGCAGGGCCCACATGCAGGGGTATACAGGCGGGAGTGTCTGCCCTGAGTGGAGGCAATGTCTGCAGAGAGATTAAAAACAATTAAACTGACTGAAGGTTGGTTTGCTTTTTATTATCACCATGTGTGGGCAATTCTAAACCATGTTGGTGATAAAATGCTCATACCCCCCTCAAATCTTTTTTTGGGGTTATATCCTGAACAATTATTAAAATTACTGTTAGGATTTAATAATACATATGTGAGTCTCAAATTAAATTTCCTTATTCTTTAATAAAGACTGTATTATACATGTAAGTTAATTTGAAGAAGTCCCTGTTCTATAGTCGACCTCTGAGTTTTGAAAGTAAATATCTGCTGGTCTGGGATTGTCTAAGCTTGGTTTGGGCACAATAAGCAATACTGAATATTCTGTGTTTAGATAGCAGGTTTGAAATAAACTATGATATCTCAGTGAATATAAAGACAAAGACTTGGGGCCTGAGTTATTTTAATTCTGTCACCTATGTGACCACCTGAAGATTTTGTGTTTGAAATTTAAAATAGTAATTGCAGAGTGAAACACATTTGTTTGGTAAATGCAAATATTAGTTCATTAATTAAATGCCTTACTAAATTTTGAATAACATCCTTCAAATGCAAATTTCTTATTTTTCAGTTGTTATTGTTTTATAGCTAAAGAGCAAGCACATCAAACACTAGTGGTTATTACTCATACAACATGAATATAATTGAAAATAATTTTGTCGAGGAGAAGGGGGTGTTAAAAAAGCGGTCTGCTCTGAGTGTCAAATATACTAGGTCCTCTGTGAGAGGTATCTCAAGGTCCCTACAGATTTGGAGTAATAATTTTGATGATTAACCAAAACCAATTTTCCCCATGGCGAAGTGAGTAAGGTATCGTCAACAATGGCTCTGTGGCATTCTTTTCAGCATTATCACAAATGTCATACATAAAACAAACAAATGAACAATAAAAAGTACAAGCAATGAAAATAAGTCATAGCTTCTGTGTTAAGGCCAAGAACTAAATGTAAAAGTAATAATAGTAACAAAATTTGGGGTGGAAAAAGTTACTTATTCACTTGAACCCTGGTCTGTCCCCATCACCCCTGTGTCCCCACTTTGATGAACAGTTCCCTTTTTTGGGAGCCAAGTCTTTGCTAGGTGCTGTGCCACACACATACAGTCCTCTTAAGGTAGATCCTGAGACCATCCTTTTGATAAAGAAATGGGGAAAGGAGAGATGAAGCAATTTGTCTGAAGACTCATGGTTACTATAGTTACTACACAGAAGGAGTTGGGAGTGAAGCCTGGTTTCTGGTTTCAAAGCACCTCCGTTTGGGCTACTTCTGAAGAGCAGAAACGTCTCATCTCAGATTGTCCGATGAGTACTTAGGGAGTTTGCTCTGATCTCGATCTTGTGTCGACCACTCTTTTGCTCCACTCTCAGGACTGCAGGCTGCTATAGGGGGTGGTTGAGCGGTCAATGACCGCTGCATCCTGAGCTCCGCGCAGTGCTGGGGACTGAGCACGCATCCGGTCTTTGGCTCTTTGCCAAGGCCGCATCACAGAGAAGGAATCCGAGGCTCGAGGGGGAGAAGCATCACCCTGACGTTTCTAACCACAGAGCACAGGCTTCCAATTGCTGCTTTTCACAGAGGAGGGCATGGAAAGCCACTCCAGTGTTCTTGCCTGGAGAATCCCATGGACAGAGGAGCCTGGAGGGCTACAGTCCATACAGTCTATAGTTCTACAGGCCATACAGTCCATACAGAGTCTAACATGGCTGAAGCGACTTTGCACGCACGCACACAGATCCTTCGACACTTCTCCCTGCCATGTGCTTCTATTTCTAGTCTTGATTAACTTACTTAGACTCTCTTTGCTTGCTTTAAGTTTCAGGTCAGGTTTGGGCCTTTCTTATTATTGCTCCAAGGACCAGGCAGGTGTCACAGCCTCCACTTCTACTGAGCTCTGAGATGTCCCAGTGACTTGCAGGATCAAACCCCTCTGTGACTGGGAGAGATTGAGAAGGCAAGGGGTGGGTGGAAGGAAAGAGGGGATGCGTATTGGGTATTCCCAGCTCCTCTTCTTTCCTAGTCTAATATTATCACTGGGCTTCTGCTGGCTGCTATTTAAATAATTTGTATTTTATATTCCCACCCTTTCATTTAATTTTTTAATTTGGGCAACATGTTCACATGGTTCAAATATCAAAAATCATTAAAAGGTACCCACAGAAGAATCTCTCTTCCACCCTTGTTTTGCCCCAACCCCCACCCCCAGTTGCACTGCATCCTACTTCAGAGTAACCCTTGTTGCAATTTGTTGTTGTTTAGTCACTAAGTTGTGTCTGACTCTTTTGCTACCCCATGGACTGTAGCCCGCTGTCCCTCTGTCCATGGGATTTCCTTGGCAAGAATATTCGAGTGGGTTGCCATTTCCTTCTCCAGGGGATCTTCCTGACCCAGGGATTGAATCTGTGTCTCCTGCACTGGCAGGTGGATTCTTTACCAGTGAGCCACCAGGGAAACCCACTGTTGCAGTTACTTGTATTTCCAGGTTGGGTGCATTGGGGGGGGGGTGTCCATAAAAATACAAGCAAATACTATAAATTCTTATGTCCATCTTTTTTTTTTTTTTTTTTTTACAAAAAATGGTCGTGTCCTATACTGCACTTTTACTTTAATGAGCCTTTCCATGGGGGATGGGTGGGAAAGATGAAGAGTATCTGACAGTGATCCAGGGGATCTGCACTTCTTAGTGAATTTACAGAGCAGTCAATCTGAGGAATCTGTATGAATTCAGACCAGTAAAAATGTGTTGGACTTCTTTCTTCTTTCTTTTATTTTTTTCTTCCCTCATTTTCTTTCTTTTTCCTCCTGCCCCTGGTGTCTTTATTTTGGAGTAGGTAAGTGACCCCTTCCAATCTGGTTTCACTGCACAATACTCCTGATGCCTAACAGAGGTACGTCTCTGCTGGCAGGTTGTCCCCCATCCAAATGAGCGGATACCCTCTTGTCAGCTTTCGTGAGAGACTCAAAGTGAAATGTGCCTCTGGGAATTAATCTGCCCATCGAGTGTAATTGTGCTTGGGTAAATACTCAGCAAATAATCAAACTCTATCTGCTTCACTACTCCTGGGAAGGCAGTGCTCTGCAATGCCAGTTCAGAGGGGCTCTGTGAACTGCTCTTGTCAATACACCATGTGGGGATTCTCCTGCCAGGCCAGCATTACCCAACACTGCCAATTCTTAGTCAACATTTGAGTAAACATTAAGTAGAAACCAACTGTGTAGTTTGGGGAGCTAAACAAACTTAGGAATGTGTAGCAAGACAAGGGAGGGGGGGCTCAAGCTGTGTCCCTCATTCCTGTAAATGGAGACAGGTCCCTTCTCTCTGCCCTACAGACGGGTTTTACCTGATATGAACGTGCTGGACACCTGACTCTGAGGTCCATTGGCAATCAATCTGCTGTTAGTCTGCCTGGGTATTTAAAAACATGGTGGCAATAATCTGGACAAATTCCTTAGAGGATATAACTTTTACATGGTGGTTTTTAAATTTTTCTCCTGTGGCAAATGCCTCTGGTAGGCCTCCTAAGCATTCTTAGCCTTTCAGACATGTTAAGATTGTTGCAGCTGTGAATGGCGTGTGGGTGCCTGTGTTTCTTCCCTGCTGGAAGCATCTCTTTTATCCCTGGTGTTGTCCAGCTCTGGGTGGTTATGAGTGGAAATTGTTGAAGGGCTTTTGGCTTTCAATGTATTACTCAGGAGTTTTCCCTTTTCCCACAGATGTGCTATTCTGAAAGGTAACTTGATGTGGATGTCCATAGCAAGTGGTCTCCCTCACAGGGGACCTTATACTTTGGTGTTGCTAGTGAGGGAGGGGGCTGTGGTCAGCAGCACAGTTCGTGATGGTTAGCCAGATGATTCACCTCAGGATTTCCTCTGCAGCTCCCTTGGAAAGAGGTGCGAGCCAGGCTGTAATGCAAGCGTGGTCTGTCCTACTGCTGGTTGGGCTTCAGGCTATATGGTATGCACAGAGAGAGGAAAAGGCAGCTAGCGAAAGGCAAGAGATTCTCTCCCAGTTGAAAGCAGTTGTTAATGGTAAGCTTTTCACTGGTTCTGTGTCCCTGTGTGCATGCGTGGTGGTGATTCGAGTTTGGGTGGAGAACAGGGGAGATCACTCTTCTTTCTTGGAGGAGAGAATCTCTCCTTTAGACTACTGGTGTGTATGTGTGTGCTCAGTCTTGTCCAGCTCTTTGCAACTCCTTGGACTGTAGCTTGCCAGGCTCCTCTATCCATGGGATTTCCCAGGTAAGAATACTGTAGTGGGTTGCCATCTCCTTCTCGAGGGGATCTTCCCCACTCAGGCATCAAACTCCCTTCTCTTGCATCTCCTGCATTGGCAGGTGATTTCTTTACCACTGCACCACCTAGGAGGCCCCTTAGACTACTGGGGGTTTGCTCAACTCTGCCTTCCTTCCTCTCTTCCCTGCACTGAGGTCGAAGCAGCCCAGGGAGAGCAGAGGGTTGTTGGCTCAGGGCCCCGTCTTTTCAGGGTGAGTAAGTTACTTCTCTCCTGGGCCCATCCATGTGCTAGTCTTTTCCCCACTTCCTGGAATTCTTACCACCATCACCACTGCCCTCTCTCCCGCATTGTTTCTGGTGTCTCTGTGTCCTTAGGAAACTCAGGGCCCCTATATCCTCTGCTATTTAAGGCCAGGTATAGACTGGCCCTGTCTCATCAGTGCCTTCATTCTTTGCTTGGTCCTTAGGACCTCTGGTACCTCACTGGGGTTCAGACACCCATGCTCCATGGGAGTACTAACTGCACATGCCCCCTTGCTGATTTTGAATATCCACTTTAGTCTCAGACTTAGAAGCTGCTGCAGGACTCAGGGCTCCTGGACTCAGAGCTCCTGCTGTCATGGCAAGGTTATCCTGATCTTTCTGGTTTAAAGGAAGGGCTGTCTTTAGTGATGACAGTGGTCGGTTCATTTCTGTGTTATTGCCATGGGGCTGGGAGAGACTGGAAAGAACACTAGATTTGGTGCCAAACAGACAAAGGATTTGAATGCTGGCTTCCCCACTTACGGGAGAAGGAAATGGCAACCCACTCCAGTACTCTTGCCTGGAAAATCCCATGGATGGAGGAGCCTGGTAGGTTACAGTCCATGGGGTCACGAAGAGTCAGACCCGACTGAGTGACTTTACTTCACTTTTCACGCTCATGCATTGGAGAAGGAAATGGCAACCCACTCCAGTGTTCTTGCCTGGAGAATCCCAGGTACAGAGGAGCCTGGTGGGCTGCTGTCTATGGTGTCACACAGGGTCGGACACAACTGAAGCGACTTAGCAGCAGCAGCAGCAGCAGCAGCAGCTTCCCCACTTACTAGGAGGAGACCTTGATGAGTTTCAGAATCCCTGGGCTCTTGTCTAGAGTGGGAGGATGATCCCCACCTCCGAGGCTCACAATGGGACATTCAATGAAATAATGTTCATCCACCACCAGGCACAAAGTTGACATGAAATAATGTTAGTTTCTTTTTCCTTGCCTTTCTTTTAATCCATCCCTTCCCCCTTCTGTTACTATATTTCCATCTGCCTTTCTTACAGCTGGGACTTCACACCTGGATTGGAGCGCAACTCCTCTGTTTTTAGAATGCACTGCTGTTTTCCCTTGAGAACTGTGACCCACTCACCTACACCATTTTCACAAGTTATGGTGTAACCTGAGCCAGTGTTAGGAATTAGCACACGCATTAAAAAGTCTCCTGCAGACGTTTTGCTTTATGTGGTGATGGAGAGCCAGCTTGTTTCCAAGCAGATGTGTCGGTTGCTATCTGGCATTATAAAAGGAGGCTTGACTCATGAACTCAAGTGGGGATATACGGACAAGTGCTGTAGCTTATTTACTTAAACTAGGCAGGATGTATATTGTCCTTTGTGGCCACAGGATAATGAGGTGGTAGAAAGCACACAGGAATTTCAGGACACACAGCCAGTCATGGCTTAGGATGCAGTTGTAGGGGTGCCTTGATCCGATCCCCTTCCTGTCATCTCTTTCCAGCCTGGCCCTTTGTGCCTGAGACTGATAGCTTCTGCTTGGAGGGACTTGTCTTGGAGACTGACATGTGGCTGACCGGACAAACCCAGGTCTTTAGGCATAGTCCAAAGCATGCCTTCTCGATGGGAGTGATTTCGAAACTCTTAAAGTCATGAAAAGTGCTTCTTGGGGAATGGAAAAATCTTTTTATGTATAAAGCACAGGTATGCATAGATACCCTTTGTCCAAGGTAAGGAGCAGCAACTGTGCTTTGCTGGAGCAGCTGTGAAGAGATACACCATGCCCAAGGTAAGAGAAACCCAAGTAAGATGGTAGGTGTTGCAAGAGGGCATCAGAGGGCAGACACACTGAAACCATACTCACAGAAAACTAGTCAATCTAATCACACAAGGACTGAAGCCTTGTCTAACTCAATGGAACTAAGCCATGCATGTGGGGCAACCCAAGACGGGCAGGTCATGGTGGAGAGGTCTGACAGAATGTGGTAAACTGGAGAAGGGAATGGCAAACCACTTCAGTATTCTTGCCTTGAGAACGCCATGAACAGCATGAAAAGGCAAAATGATAGGATACTGAAAGAGGAACTCCCCAGGTCAGTAGGTGCCCAACATGCTACTGGAGATCAGTGGAGAAATAACTCCAGAAAGAATGAAGGGATGGACCCAAAGCAAAAACAATACCCAGCTGTGGATGTGACTAGCGATAGAAGCAAGGTCCAATGCTGTAAAAAGCAATATTGCATAGGAACCTGGAATGTCAAGTCCATGAATCAGGGCAAATTGGAAGTGGTCAAACAAGAGATGGCAAGAGTGAACGTCAACATTCTAGGAATCAGTGAACTAAAATGGACTGGAATGGGTGAATTTAATTCAGATGACCATTATATCTACTACTGAGGGCAGGAATCCCTCAGAAGAAATGGAGTAGCCATCATGGTCAACAAAAGAGTCCGAAATGCAGTGCTTGGATACAATCTCAAAAACGACAGAATGATCTCTATTCATTTCCAAGGCAAACCATTCGATATCACAGTAATCCAAGTCTATGCCCCAGCCAGTAATGCTGAAGAAGCTGAAGCTGAACGGTTTTATGAAGACCTACAAGACCTTTTAGAACTAACACCCAAAAAAGATGTCCTTTTCATTATAGGAGACTGGAATGCAAAAGTAGGAAGTCAAGAAACACCTGGAGTAACAGGCAAATTTGGCCTTGGAATGCAGCATGAAGCAGGTCAAAGACTAATAGAGTTTTGCCAAGAAAATGCACTGGTCATAGCGAACACCCTCTTCCAACAACACAAGAGAAGACTCTACACATGGACATCACCAGATGGTCAACACCGAAATCAGATTGATTATATTCTTTGCAGCCAAAGATGGAGAAACTCTATACAGTCAACAAAAACAAGACTAGGAGCTGACTGTGTCTCAGATCATGAACTCCTTATTAACAAATTAAGACTTAAATTGAAGAAAGTAGGGAAAACTGCTAGACCATTCAGGTGTGACCTAAATCAAATCCCTTATGATTATACAGTGGAAGTGAGAAATAGATTTAAGGGCCTAGATCTGATAGATGGAGTGCCTGATGAACTATGGAATAAGGTTCGTGACATTGTACAGGAGACAGGGATCAAGGCCATCCCCATGGAAAAGAAATGCAATAAAGCAAAATGGCTGTCTGGGGAGGCCTTACAAATATCTGTGAAAAGAAGAGAGGTGAAAAGCAAAGGAGAAAAGGAGATATAAACATCTAAATGCAGAGTTCCAAAGAATAGCAAGAAGAGATAAGAAAGCCTTCTTCAGCAAACAGTGCCAAGAAATAGAGGAAAAGAACAGAATAGGAAAGACTAGAGATCCCTTCAAGAAAATTAGAGATACCAAGGGAACGTTTCATGCAAAGATGGGCTCGATAAAAGACAGAAAAGTATGGACCTAACAGAAGCAGAAGATATTAAGAAGAGGTGGCAAGAATACACAGAAGAACTATACAAAAAGCATCTCCATGACCCAGGTAATCATGATGGTGTGATCAGTCACCTAGAGCCAGACATCCTGGAATGTGAAGTCTAGTGGGCCTTAGGAAGCATCACTACAAACAAAGCTAGGGGAGGTGATGGAATTCCAGTTGAGCTATTTCAAATCCTACAAGATGATGCTGTGAAAGTACGGCACTCAATATGCCAGCAAATTTGGAAAACTCAGCAGTGGCCACAGGACTGGAAAAGGTCCGTTTTCATTCCAATTCCAAAGAAAGGCAATGCCAAAAAATGCTTAAACTACTGCACAATTGCACTCATCTCACATGCTAGTAAAGTAATGCTCAAAATTCTCCAAGCCAGGCTTCAGCAATATGTGAACCTTGAACTTCCTGATGTTCAAGCTGGTTTTAGAAAAGGCAGAGGAACCAGAGATCAAATTGCCAACATCCGCTGGATCATGGAAAAAGCAAGGGAGTTCCAGAGAAACATCTATTTCTGCTTTATTGACTATGCCAAAGCCTTTGACTGTGTGGATCACAATAAACTGTGGAAAATTCTGAAATGATGGGAATACCAGACCACCTGACCTGCCTCTTGAGAAACCCATATGCAGGTCAGGAAGCAACAGTTAGAACTGGACATGAAACAACAGACTGGTTCCAAATAGGAAAAGGAGTACGTCAAGGCTGTATATTGTCACCCTGTTTATTTAATGTATATGCCGAGTACATCATGAGAAACGCTGGACTGGAAGAAACACAAGCTGGAATCAAGATTGCTGGGAGAAATATCAATCACCTCAGATATGCAGATGACACCACCCTTATGGCAGAAAGTGAAGAGGAACTAAAAAAGCCTCTTGATGAAAGTGAAAGTGGAGAGTGAAAAAGTTGGCTTAAAGCTCAACATTCAGAAAATGAAGACCATGGCATCTGGTCCCATCACTTCATGGGAAATAGATGTGGAACCAGTGGAAACAGTGTCAGACTTTATTTCTTTGGGCTCCGAAGTCACTGCAGATGGTGATTTCAGCCATGAAATTAAAAGATGCTTACTCCTTGGAAGAAAAGTTATGACCAACCTAGATCGCATATTCAAAAGCAGAGACATTACTTTGCCGACTAAGGTCCATCTAGTCAAGGCTATGGTTTTTCCTATGGTCATGTATGGATGTGAGAGTTGGACTGTGAAGAAGGCTGAGCACTGAAGAATTGATGCTTTTGAACTGTGATATTGGAGAAGACTCTTGAGAGTCCCTTGGACTGCAAGGAGATCCAACCAGTCCATTCTGAAGGAGATCAGCCCTGGGATTTCTTTGGAAGGAATGATGCTGAAGCTGAAACTCCAGTACTTTGGCCACCTCATGCGAAGAGTTGACTCATTGGAAAAGACTCTGATGCTGGGAGGGATTGGGGGCAGGAGGAGAAGGGGACAACAGAAGATGAGATGGCTGAATGGCACCACTGACTCAATGGATGTGAGTCTGATTGAACCCCGGGAGTTGGTGATGGATAGGGAGGCCTGGTGTGGTGCGATTCATGGGGTCGCAAAGAGTCATACACGACTGAGCAACTGAACTGAACTGAACTGATGCATAGAATACATACACTGATATAAGATATGCTTGTGATATTAAAATTTCATGAGAGAGATTTAGGGGGAGAATGTCTGAACAGTCTCCTTAAGGGGGAAATAATGCAAAAAAAAAAAAAAAGTTTGAGAAAGAAGATCTATGGATTCCCTGGTGGTTCAGTGGCTAGGAATCCACCTGCCAATGCAGGGGACAGGGGACAGGAGTTCAATCCCCGATCCTGGAAGATCCACATGCTCTGGAGCAACGAAGCCCGTGTGCCACAGCTACTGAGCCCGTGCTCTAGGGGCCCTCGAGCTGCAACTACTTAAGCCTGCCTATGCTCTGCAACAAGAGAAGCCACTACAATAAGAAGCCCTCACACTGCAACGAAGAGTAGCCCCTGATCATCGCATTTAGAGAAAGCCTGTGTGAAGTAATGAAGATCCAGTGCAAACAAATAAAGAATAATAAAAAGGAAATCTAAGGTTCTTGACTTTGAATGCACACTAGAGTGATCGGAGGAGCTTTAAATATCGTGTGGCTGAGGCTGCACCCCAGCCTAGTCAAATCAGAATCTTTGGGCTTGCCTCAGGCTTTAGCTTTTTTAAGATGCTCCAGATAATTCCAACGTGCCACCAAGTTTGACAACTCCTACCCTGGAGCCCTGATACTCAAAGTGTAGTCCACAGACCAGCAATATCAATGTCACCTGGGAGGTTGTTTGAAATGCAGACTCGCAGACCTCCAGGTGATCCTTGTGCTTACTGAAGTTTGGGGAACACTTGGAGACATGTTCATGACTAACACAACCTGAGAACACTTCAGTGTAGCTGCACCAATCCAGTGTCAGCATGTGTCCAGCTGTTTGTTTCAGGACTTCATCGTTGGCCTTTGCACTGAGAGGTCCAGTGTACTGGGGGCAGCCCAAGGTTATATTTGTGCTCTGATATGTTGGGGAGCCCTGTGCAGATGACTTGTTCCCAGGAAGAGAACCAATGAGAGTAAAGGGGCCAAGTCCAGTTAGCCAGAACTGAGAGAGACAGGATCTCATCATTAAACCAGTTCTCTTAGAGATGGTAGTTCTTGGGCAAGAGACTGATGCATAGAAAGTGAGGTCCCATAGAAAATGGGACAAGATTAACTTGCCAAATCTATAGGATGAACAGGAGGCTTCCCAGGAAGCACTAGTGGTAAAGAACCTACCTGCCAATATGGAATAAGAGGGTTTGATCCCTGGGTTGGGAAGATCCCCTGGAGGAGGGCATGGCAAACAACTCCAGTTTTCTTGCCTGGAGAATCCCATGGACAGAGGTAGCCTGGCAGGCTACAGTCTATAGGGTTGCAAAGAGTCAAACATGACTGAAGCTACTAAACACACAACACACAGCATCGGATGAACAGGAATGGAGAAAGACTAGGAAGCTGATAAAAGTGCTGGAGTCTTGCTCAGATATCTTTGTGACATCTGCCAGTCATTCATTTGTTAATTCATATATTCTTTCAACAAATATTTACTGAATGGTCACTACTTGGATCTGACCTGGAGTAGTTGTTATGGGAAAAGAGAAGGATAAATATGACAGATCTTGAAGGGAAGCTTTGGAAGTAATGATCCAAAGAAATATGTGTTAGGAGTTAGTTTTGACCAACTTCAAATTATACTTCAAAACTATTATTAAAATCGACAGGTGCAGTCTTTTTATTTTTAGCATTTATTTTATTGAGATATAGTTGATTTACAATGTTGTGTTAATTTCTGCTGAACAGCATATTGATTAAGTTATACATATATTTATACATTTTCTTTTCCATTGGTTTATCAGTTCAGTCAGTTCAGTCGCTCAGTCATGTCCAACTCTTTGCGACCCCATGAATTGCAGCACACCAGGCCGCCCTGGTATTATCACATGGTATTAAATATAGTTTCCTGTGCTATACAGTAGGATCTTGTTGTTTATCCATTCTATATATAGTAGTTGCAAAGTCTTTTTATATTTAGGGTTAAGAACATAGTTTTATAAATGGATGACTTAGAAAATAAGTGAAGAATTTAATGTCATCTGTGTTAAACAAGAAAAAAGTCACTTCAGGCATATTTTCACTTCCTGTTTTAGATGGTCATAAATTTGAATTAGAATCTTGAAATTTTTCTTTGCTATTGGTGCAAACTAGGCCTTGATATTTTATTAAATGTTATTGTTTTTCAGTTGCTAAGTCATGTCTGACTCTGAGACCCCATGGACTGCAGCATGCCAGGCTTCCTTGTCCTTCCTTGTCTCCTAGAGTTTGCTCAAATTCACGTCCATTGAATCATTGATGTTATCTAACCATCTCATCCTCTGCTGCCCCTTTCTCCTTTTGCCTTCAATTTTTCCCAGAATCAGGGTCTTTTCCAATGAGTCAGATTTTCCCATCAGGTGACCAAATTATTGGAGCTTCAGCTTCAGCAATAGTTCTTCCAATGAATATTCAGGATTGATTTCCTTTAGGATTGACTGGTTTGATTTCCTTGCTGTCCAAGGGATTCTCAAGAGTCTTCTCCAGCACCACAATTGAAAAGTATCAGTTCTTCAATGCTCAAATTTCTTTATAGTACAACTCTTACATCCATACATGACTACTGGGAAAACCATAGCTTTGACTATACAGACCTTTGACAGCAAAGTGATGCCTCTGCTTTTTAATATGCTGTCTAGGTTTATCATATTAGCTCTTGATACAGCTTTCTTTCCAAGGAATAAGTGTATTAATTTCATGGCTGCAGTCACCATCTTCAGTGATTTTGGATCCCAAGAAAATAAAATCTGTCACTGTTTCCACTTTTCCCCATTCTATTTGCCATGAATTGGTGGGATTGAAGGCCATAATCTTAGTTTTTTTTTTAAATGTTGAGTTTCAAGCCAGCTTTTTCACTCTCCTCTTTCACTCTCATCAAGACACTCTTAAGTTCCTCTTTACTTTCTGCTACTAGGGTGGTATCATCTACATATCTGAGGTTGTTGGTACTTCTGCTGGCAATCTTGATTCCAGCTTGTGCTTCATCCAGCCTGGAATTTCACGATATACTCTGCATATAAGTTAAATAAGCAGGATGACAATATATAGCCTCAATGCACTCCTTTCTGAATTTTGAACCAGTCCATTGTTCCATGTAAATTTCTAACTGTTGCTTCTTGACCTGTATACAGGTGTCTCAGGAGACAGGTAAGGTGGTCTGGTATTCTCATTTCTAAGAATTTTCCACAGTTTGTTGTGATCCACACAATCAAAGACTTTAGCACAATGAAGCAGAATTGGATGCATTTTCTGGAATTCCTTTGCTTTCTCTATGATCCAGTGAATGTTTATGCCTTTTCTATGTACAAGTTGGGTTTAGAAAAGGCATTAAATGTTATTAGAGGAATGTAAAACTGATGAGTCCATCACTGTTCAGACAGACTCGGACTGTAAGCTATATTTCTGAGCCAAGCTGTCTACCTCTTGGGGTTCCTGCATCTATTTGACTACTGCAGGGCTAATTATTCTAAATCATACTCTCATAATTGAACTGATTGAGGGTTACTAGAATAAAGCAAATACTTTATGTGGCTAATGGTTTAGACGTTTTCATGTCTCTGTCTTTAGGATGATCCATGTACAATGTGCTTAATTCTCCCACCAACATTAACTTCTCACATTTAAAATGTTGAATTAAACAATTTAGTGTCCTTGACAGCGTAATAGATTTTGTTTAATAGCCAATGTCTAAACCTGGACCCAGTTCACCTCATTTTAGTTAATGTATTTTTCCCACAAGGAATGTTTGATGTAAATCTATCAGACATGTATGGATCTATGTGACCTCATAAACCCCTTTGAAGGTTACATAAGAACCATCATTCACATGCCCATTTCATCCCTGATGGTAAGGATGACATGAAAAGGGAAGAATGGTGCAAAATGAAGAGGGTATGTTGCTCATTTGTTCCCTAATCCTGGAAAAGAATGTATTAATATATCCAACATCCATGAAGAAACCATGAACCTTAAATGCTGATATTAGGAGTCATATTTAAGTACAATACTATATGGGCTTCCCAGGTGGCCCAGTGGTAAAGAATCTGCCTGCCATTTCAGGAGACAGGAGTTTGATCCCTGGGTCGGGAAGATCCTCTGGAGGAGGAAATGGCAACCCACTCTGGTATTCTTGACTGGAGAATCCCATGGACAGAGGAGCCTGGTGGTTGCAGTGAGTCAGACACAACTTAGTGACCAAGCACACATAATACTATACAGTTACACGGTTTCATAAAATGATTCTTAAATTTTCTTCTCAGCACCATTATGAGATTGGTCAGGTACTTTTCCCCCTACCCTTTTCAAATCATGTATAAAAAGCCCAGAAACAATGGACAGAGAGGAGCTTGGTCAGGACTCTTGTTCACTGAACATTTTCCAATGCTGGATTTCCTGTTATGAGGACAGAGCAGCTCCTCTGTGGTCAGATCACCTGTGTCTTGATACCAGTTCTGCCATTCACTACCTCTTGGCTTCACTTTTTCATTTACTTACCTAAGACACACTTGTTTGAACACATTGTTCCAGGAATAAACTAAATGCATAATATTTATGGACCTTCCGGTCTCTACAATTGTCTCTAGTGGGCCAAATTTAGTGAATGCAACCCTTGTTCCCTATCTGTAAATGGGGATAATGATACCAAATTCCTGGGATCCAGGTGAGGAGGAAATGAGCTGGCAGGTACTCAATAAATGGTAGCTATCTCTGAGCCTTTAGCAGGAACTACTTACCACCACATGAATAAAGATTCATGGGTCCTTTCTACTTGTGTGGGCATCAACAGTTTAAGGAATAAGATGTAAGGCTGCTTCCTGGGGCTTCAAATAAGGAAACTTTATCTTATTTTGTAAACTGCTCAGAATATTTAGAGAGCTCTGTTCATAAAAAAGGCACTCAACAAAATTTTGCTGATGAATAATTTCATCCTTTCAATGGTAAATACATTGAGGACCCAATTAGAGGCCTTGAATTTGCAGACAGATTTACTCTCTAATGAACTGAAAGCATTTTATAGAATGACGTTACTATTTAGTCCATATTTTTATTCAGACTGGCAGAGTTGGCAAGTAAGAAGACCTCCAGGTCATACCTCTTAGTCAACAGGTAGACAGGTTAGAGTCTATTAACTGGAAAATTGAGGTAGAATAGATTTTGAGAGAAAGTTCATAAACAGAGTTTGATATGCCTTTAGGACCTTGAGCAGGCTGTTGATGTGTGTGTGTGTGTGTGTGTGTGTGTGTGTGTGTGCAAGAGAGGGATAATGCCTTTGAGAGCAGGTGTGTCAAAAGAGAAGCAACACAGGTAAAAAAAGAATTCTGTTGTCGTTCAGTCACTAAATCATGTCCTACACTTTGTGACCCCATGGATTGCAGCACGCCAGGCTTCATTGTCCTTCACTATCTTCCAGAGTTTGCTCAAATTCATGTCCACTGAATCAGTGATGCCATCCAAACATCTCATCCTCTGTCATCCCCTTCTCCTGCTCTAAATCTTTCCCAGCATTAGGGTCTTTTCAAATGAGTCAGCTCTTCACATCGGGTGACCAAAATATTGGAGTTTCAGCTTCAACATCAGTCCTTCCAATGAACACCCAGGGCTGATCTCCTTTAGGATGGACTGGTTGGATCTCCTTGCAGTCCAAGGGACTCTCAATTCAAAAGCATCAATTCTTCGATGCTCAGCTTTCTTTACAATCCAACTCTAACATCCATACATGGCCACTGGAAAAACCATAGCCTGGACTAGACAGACCTTTGTTGACAAAGTAATGTCTCTGCTTTTTAATATGCTATCCAGGTTGGCTAATGAGCAGAATTTTCCCAAACAATTTGGAAAGATTTAAGAGAGTTTCTTTCTTTCTTTCTTCTTAAGAGAGTTTCTTGGAGGGGTCCCAGTACCCTGATGATCTACATGATAAATGAATTGGATTTGGACATTAGTTAGTGTTAACCAAACTCCCTTTTAGCTGTTTCAGTGCTTAGTGTTAGGAATGCTACCCACCTGGCCTTCTAGTCTTGCCAACTGTGCAGAATGAATATGATCTGTCCTTGGGGTGGTGAAATTGTTTTCAACTCAGATATATGAGTGATTTGCAAAAGCAAGCCCTTTTTCTTTTAACATGCTGCACAAATGAAGGCATACCAACAGCTTCATAGAAGAGTTTGCTGAGATTGCATATATTATAAATGTTTACGCTCAATGGAATTGTGATTTCAATGCACAGCTTTGAGCTGGTGACTTGAAAAAAATCACACAGGGAATCATTTGGACAGCCAAACAACCTCTTGCATGAAATTAGCTTGGTTCCCATCTACTGCATTCTTTTCAGTCACTCAGTCATGTCCGACTCTTTGTGACCCCATGAATCACAGTATGCCAGGCCTCCCTGTCCATCTCCAACCCCTGGAGTTCACTCAAACTGATGTCCATCGAGTCAGTGATGCCATCCAGCCATCTCATCATCTGTTGTCCCCTTCTCCTCCTGGCCCCAATCGCTCCCAGCATCAAGGTCTTTTCCAGTGAGTCAACTCTTCACATCAGGTGACCTAAGTATTTGGAGTTTCAGCTTCAAAATCAGTCCTTCCAATGAACACCCAGGACTGATCTCCTTTAGAATGGACTGGTTGGATCTCCTTGCAGTCCAAGGGACTCTCAAGAGTCTTCTCCAACATCACAGTTCAAAAGCATCAATTCTTTGGAGCTCAGCTTTCTTCACAGTCCAAATCTCACATCCATACATGACTACTGGAAAAACCATAGCCTTGACTAGATGGACCTTTGTTGGGAAAGTAATGTCTCTGGTTTTCAATATGCTATCTAGGTTGGTCATAACTTTCCTTCCAAGGAGTAAGCGTCTTTTAATTTCATGGCTGAAATCACCATCTGCAGTGATTTTGGAGCCCCCTAAAATAAAGTCTGACACTGTTTCCACTGTTTCCCCATCTATTTCCCATGAAGTGATGGGACCAGATGCCATGATCTTCACTTTCTGAATGTTGAGGTTTAAGCCAACTTTTTAACTCTCCTCTTTCACTTTCATCAAGAGGCTTTTTAGTTCCTCTTCACTTTCTGCCATAAGGGTGGTGTTATCTGCATATCTGAAGTTATTGAGATTTCTCCTGGAATCTTGATTCCAGCTTGTGCTTCTTCCAGCCCAGCATTTCTCATGATGCACTCTGCATAGAAGTTAAATAAGCAGGGTGACAATATACAGCCTTCACATACTCCTTTTCTTATTTGGAACCAGTCTGTTGTTTCATGTCCAGTTCTAACTGTTGCTTCCTTTCCTGCATATAGGTTTCTCAAGAGGCAGGTCAGGTGGTCTTGTATTCCCATCTCTTTCAGAATTTTCCACAGTTTATTGTGATCCGATTTGTTTAAAGGTTGTTTGTTATGAGATTCAGAACTTTGAAATCAAACAACTCAGGCTTCTAGAATGGCTCATATATGACCTGCTTCAGTCTGGACTATGTTGTTCTATTGCTCAGTCATGCCCAATTCTGAGACCCCGCAGACTGCAGCACTCCAAACTTCCCTGTCTTTCACCATCTCCCAGAGCTTGCTCAAACTCATGTTCATTGAGTTGGTGATGCCATCCAACCATCTTGTCCTCTGTCGTCCCCTTCTCCTCTGGCCTTCAGTCTTTCCCAGCATCAGGGTCTTTTCCAAGGAGTCAGTGCTTCACATCAGGTGGGCAAAGTATTGTAGCTTCAGCTTCAGCATCAGTTCTTCCAATGAATATTCAGGGACTGGACAATGACTCACCTACAATTTTGATTAAAAAAGCAGTTCTTTTCCTAGTTCAGTGGTTGTCAATCTTAACTATACATTAGAATCACGTTGAGAGCTTTCAAAAAGTACTGATGCCTGGGACCGAGGATCTATTAAAATCAGAATCTGTTGGAAATTGAACCTAGTCCTTGGTATGTTCAGAGAATTCCTCAGATGATTGTAAGGTACAGTCAAGGTTGAGAATCACTACTTGTTAACATATTTTGAGTTTCTATGGCATTACATCCATGCTGATGTGAATTTTGAGTTAGCAGGCTTGAAAATCAGTAATTACAGTAGAAGATAAATGTAATTAAGTATATAATGTTGAGCATCTCAAATGTCTTCCAGTAAAGGTACATTTATAATTGGCAATCTTCTGAAGGTTACCAATAAAAAGACAACATGTATTCCTGAAGCTTCCATGGACACTGGACTTTCCTCCAAGTCATGTCCAATTGTCAGTTTCTACCAGGGACCCTCTGGATTCACCTCTGTTATCAATCAGATATCTCTATGGCTCATACACATTGAATTTTGACCTGCCCTCATCACACTGAGGGTTCCTAGAGGACATACAATTGTCTGGGTCACTTGTATCCTGAGCAGCTAGCATATGCCCACAGTGCAGGGGTGGGGGAGTATTAGTACACACTTGTTGAATGAAATAAAAGGTCAGTGGTGGAGAAACTTCAGACATTTAGAATTGGAATGGCTCTGAAAGATGAAATAGTCCATCTAGCTTCTTCGCAGATAAGAAGTTTGACCATTGATGGTAAGTGATTTGCCCAAGTTCAAACAATTTGTCAGAGGCAGAATCAGAGCTGGACCCCTAGTCTTCTGATAGGTCCACTTTATGAAGTTGCCTGAGAAGACCTCTTTATTGTATAGGTGGGGCTGGGATTAGTGAAGAGCAATTTGCATTATTTAATGCCAGTTTGAAACAATAAAAATAGAATAATGAAATATGTTAGCATAAACAGCAAAACTGAAAAAAATATTATGGCTGCTTTGCCTCTATGCTAAATATTTGATGTGTAATAATAAAATGCTCACTTTGTCACAGATTTTGGGGTATAGCAGTGACATAATTCTGACTTCACTATTTCTCTCAAGTCTAGGGGAAACATTGTAAAGTAGCTATTCTGACAGTGAGGATTTATTTGTTATTATTATTTTTTTGTCCTGCTTGTTAAGAGTGGCAAATTATCTGGACAGAGTAAAGAAATCCTATGATTAGTTTAGAAAGGCTTGGCTAGATGGACTGACAGATGGGTGACAGGTCAGATAATTAGAAGGAAAGATTTTTCTACAAAAGGGAAATTCATCTCCATACACAAGGATCCCCAGACTCTTGGATCTAATGTCTGAAGATCTGAGGTGAAGCTGATGTAATAATAATAGAAAGAACGTGCACAGTAAATGGAATAGCTTGAATCATTCTGAAACCATCACTTCCCACCCTGGTCAGTGGAAAAATTGTCTTCCACAAAACCCGTCCCTGAGGTGCCAGAAAGGTTAAGGACCACTGCTCATACAGACATTCCCATCATGCATCTTGTCGGACACATGGCACTAGGCTTCCTTCAAGATATTATTGCACATTCATAAAATGGATTAATTTTTAAAGAATTTACTGTTCATACAAAATACTAGATAAAATGACTGTTTTCACTTGGCTGAGAATGACGTCCAGGATTTGGAAATATCAGTAATATATACTGTACTTACTTAGTAAGATAGAAATCCTTTGGGGAGTATGTAGACCAGCTTGCTAAACATTTTCAGAATGAAGCTAGGAGAGGGCTCAGTTAAGTCTGGTAACTCTGGTGCAGAGCTGTGAATTGCCTGTCTCTCCAGCTGTGTTCCCTCCAAGCCAGGTTGCTCTGATTGCAGGTTCATGGGCTGAGTCAATGCTGTGAGTCTCTGTATCTAGGTAACTTCAGGAGACCAGAGGCATAGTGCCACAGAAATAAGCTCAGGCCCTGCATCTTCCCATGGCTACTTCCTGATTTTCTGCATGACATCTCCCCCATTGTCCCCCATGTTCATTTGCTTCAAGGATTTCGGCAGCTAGATTAGTCCCTCAAAAAGTAGAGTGAAACTCAGAATTTGTATTTACCACAAATCCTTGCAGGGGAAACTCTAAGAGATAAAAACACTTACCTCTTATTAGAAAGTCATGTTCTTTTCTTCATATTGACAGACTTGGAAACACAACATCTCCCCTCCCATCTTGGCTTTGGGGTTTAGTGGTAATTCCACTAAATCTGGATGATAATCTAGAGGTCTTTTGCTTTTCTAATCTTTTGAATTTGAATTTAATGTTATATTAAATACATGTTATTAGAATTTATAGATGTCTGCCTGCTCACAGCTTCTTTATGAAGACTGGGTTGAGTCTCACTTTCTGAAAGGCAGAGGTAATCCTGCAGAGGAACAAGAGAGAAGGACTGCCCTGTGCTCAGGGAAAATACATGCCTCGGGCCAAGAAAGGGCCTTTCTGCGGGGGACCCACTTCTTTTTCTGACTTTGAAACTTTGACAGTGAAAGGAGGGAGTGAGTAGTGTTTATCGATAAGGAGTGGGCAGAAGGACTGAGAAGCTGGTATCAGCCATTTAGAGGTTTGCTAGAAAGTTTTTTGGCCAGTACAGAGAAACCTATATATTCCTGACCTGTCTTACTTAAAGATTTCAGGGGCTCCCCTGATGGCTCAGTGATAAAGAATCCTTCTGTCAATGCAGGAGACACAGGTTCAATCCCTGATCTGGGGAGATCCCACATGCTGCACAGCAACGAAGTCCGTGCACCACAACTATTGAGCCTGTGCTCTAGAGCCCAGGAACCACAATTACTGAGCCCATGTGCCGCAACTACTGAAGCCCTAGTGCCCATACTCTGCAATAAGAGAAGCCACTGCTATGAGAAACCCATGCACTGCAACTAGAGAGTAGCCCCCACTTGCCACAACTAGGGAAAGCTCTGTGCAGCAAATGAAGACCCAGCACAGCCCTAAATAAATAAATAAACTAAAAAAAACTGCAGGAAACAGGAGATGCCCAAAGTTATATACATCAGGGGAAATGTAGGGGCTGGGAGATGGGGGAAGGTCATATAAATAAATGAAGTAGGCAGAGTGTTTAACAGTTGGGAATTATGAGGACTGAGGCAGACAGAGAAGGCAGTTTCTGTTGAAAAGGGATGGATGCTCCTCCCTTCCAGACTTTGTAGCATCTTTGCAGATCTTCTGAGTTTGTTGAGGAAGTTAGAAATCTGGGTGTCTATATTAAAATCTCTTCTTTATAAAATTGTGATTGACCAATTAAGCCAGACGCTCCTGGGCCCTAGATCTGGGGAAGGCCAGCCAGGGTACACCCTTGCACAGTTAGTTTCTGAAGTTGAACTCTGTCCAGTCTTTGAAAATCAGGAGATTGGGGGCCAGAGTGTTCCATGGGAGAGGCAAGGATCAACCATCACAGAGTATGGTCACCCGAATTCTGCCTGACCTGCTTGTCCACTCTCACCTGGACCACAAGGTGGTCTGAAAGCTTTGTCTTTGTTTTCCACCTTTGGATTCCTGTCCTGTATGCCATTAACATGGTGAGTTGAGTAATTGTTCTTTCCCCAAGTCAGTGAGCTAAGCCTTCTTTGTAGGTACTGCAGTGTTGTCCAACAACAGGGACAAAGCAAACAACTCAACTCCTTGTCATCCTCTCATCTGCTTTTTACCTCATCATCTCCTTTTGTCCTGGGCTTCCTTCATTGTGCAATCAATCCTGGTATTAAAAATTCTCTGTTTTAAATATTCAAGTACTTTCTGACTTCTGATTAGATTCTGAGCAATTTGATAAAACTTTCACATAATATACCAGTGACTGGATTTCCCTGGTGGCTCAGATGGTAAAGCGTCTGCCTGCAATGCGGGAGATCCAGGTTCGATCCCTGGGTTGGGAAGATCCCCTGGAGAAGGAAATGGCAACCCACTCCAGTACTCTTGCCTGGAGAATCCCATGGATGGAGGAGCCAGGCGGGCTACAGTCCAGCTACAGTCCATGGGGTCGCAAAAAGTCGGACACGACTGAGCGACTTCACTTTCACATAATATGTTAAGAATTGTTTATTAGTTTTTTAAGAATTAAGGAACCTCCATACTGTTCTCCCTAATGGCTGTACCAATTTGCATTCCCACCAACAGTTAGGAGCATTCCCACCAACAGTTAGGAGCATTCCCTTCTCTCAACATCCTCTCCAGCATTTATTGTTTGTAGATTTTTCAGCGATAGCCATTCTGGCTGGTGTGAGGTTGTATCTCATTGTAGATTTGACTTGCATTTCTCTAATAATCAGTAATGTTGAACATCTTCTCACGTGGCTATTGGCCATCTGTATGTCATCTTTGGAGAAATGTCTATTTAAATCTGCCCATTTTTTGAGTGAGTTGTTTGTTTAGAGGCGGTTAAGCATCATGTTTTTACATAATGCATTTGCAAGCTCTTTGTAAATTTTGGAGGCTAATCCCTTATTGGTCACGTCATTTGCAATTATTGTCTCCCAATCCATGGGTTGTCTTTTCATTTTGTTTATTATTTCCTTTGCTTTTCTAAAGCTTTTGAGTTTAAGTAGGTTCCACTTGTTTATTTTTGTTTTTATTTCCCTTATTCTGGGAGATGGATTGAAAAAGATACTGCTGCAATTTATGTCAGAGAGTGTTCTTCAAAAACGTGCAATCCCACTCCTGGTCATATATCTGGAGAAAAAGATGATCCGAAAAGATACATGCACCCCAGTGTTCACTGAAGCTCTGTTTACAATAGACAATACATGAAAGCAAACTAAATGTCTTACTAAAAAATTTCGGAAGGTAGAGGATGTCCAAAATTATACACCATGGGAAATGCAGGGGCTGGGAGATGGGGGAAGGTCATATAAATGAATGGAGCAAGCAGGGCGTAACAGTGTCTTTCCAGATCTGTAAACACAGAGGAATGGATAAAACATCGTATGGTACAAACATACGATGGAATATTACTTAGCCATTAAAAAGAATGAAATAATGCTATCTGCAGCAATATGGATGGACCTAGAGTGTGTCATACTGAGTGAAGTAAGTCAAACAGAGAAGAAGAAATGTCATATCCTTTATATATGGAATCTAAAAGGAAATGATACAAATAAACTCACAAAAGAGAAAAAGACTCACAGACTTAGAGAATGAACTTATGGTTGCCAGGGAGAAGGGATAGTTAGGGAGTTGGAGATAGACATGTACACACTGCTATACTTAAAATGGAAAACCAACAAGGGCCAATTGTATAGCACATGGAAGTGAAGTGAAGTGAAGTTGCTCAGTCGTGCCCGACTCTTTGTGACCCCATGGACAGTAGCCTGCACCAAGCTCCTCCATCCATGGGGTTTTCTAGGCAAGAGTACTGGAGTGGGTTGCCGTTTCCTTCTCCAGGGACTCTTCCTGACCCAGGGATCGAACCCAGGTCTCCCACATTGTAGCCAGACGCTTTACCGTCTGAGCCATGTGGCAGCCAGAATAGGAGAGAAATTTGAGGTAGAATGGTTACATGTATATGTATGGCTGAGTCCCTTCTCTGTTCACCTGCAACTATCACAATATTGTTAATTAGCTATAGCCAGATACAAAATTAAAAATTCAAAAAGAATTATATATTAGTTTATAAATATTTTTCCCTATTTACATTAACTCAAGGTCATTACATTAATGATTATGTTTTTAAAATAGCCATTTTGGTCCACTAACACAGCTTTCAAAATATTGTATATTCATTTCTGTTTAGAGAAAGAACTTTAGGAATTCATGTACAATGTTGCCACAGGTAATTTTATCCTGAAACCAAAGCACTGTTTTCATAACAAAACTTTTTTTTATTATCCTTCTATCAATAGTATATGTTTGTGATCACTAAATATGATCATTTATAGTATTTTTTAAAAATCACCTTTTTGAGGTATAATTTATGCAAAGTACAATGCAAACACTGTAAGTGTATGTACAATTTGGTGAGCTTCAACAAATGCAAGCACTGTATAACACTGACACAATCAGAAAATTTAATCATCCCCAGCAGTTTCCTAAATCTCTTTTATGGTCAATCCATCCAATCCAGAGTGCTGTTTGCTTTCTGTTACTACAAATTAGCATTTCCTTTTCTAGAATAACATATACATGGAATCATACAGTATGTTTTTGTAGTGTCTGGCTTCTTTCTCTCAACACATGATTTTTAAATCTAGTCATTCTGAATGTGAGTACTTTTTCTTCTTGGTATGGATTAAGCAAAATTTATCTATTTACCTTAGATGGAAATTTGAGTTGTTTAAGTTTGGGGGGGTTATGAATAAAGCTATTATAACAATCCATATACAAATCTTTGCATGAAAATATATTTTTTCACTTGAGTAAATATCTAGGAGCTTTGTTGCTGAGTAACATGGAGTATATGTTTAACTTTATGAGAAAATGCCAAAATGTCTTTAGAAGGTAGTCATACCATTTTGCATTCCCACCAGCAATGTATGAAAGACCTGGTTGCTCCACATCCTCACTAACAACTAGTATTATCACTGCTTTTTATTTTGGCCTTTCCAGTGAAGTGGTAACTCATTAGAGGTTTTTAAAAAATGAATTTTAATTTTTCCCAAATTTTATTGGTATAACTGGCAAAATTGTGTATATTTAAGATGTATAATATGATGGTTTGACATACCTATATATTATGAAATAAGTACCATAATAAACTAATTAACATACCTTATCTCACATTGTTACCTTTTTTTTTTATGGTGAGTTCTTAGGATCTCTTTCTTAGCATATTTCAAATATACAGTGCTGTATTACTAACTGTAATTGCCATGTTGTATATTAGATACTCAGAATATATTCATCTTATAACTGGAAGTTTGTAGCCTTTGACCCAAGTCTTTCCATCCTCCCCCCCCCCCACCACTGCTGAACCCCTGGCAACTACCATTTCACTTTCTGTGAATTGGACACATTTAGATTAAGTATATAAATGAAATAAAAACATATTCATCTTTCCATGTCTGATTAATTGCACTTAGTGTAATGTCCTTCAGCTTCATGTTGTCACAAAAGTCAGCATTTTTGCTTTTATGGCTGAATAATATTCCATCAGTGTATGTGTACACGTATGTGCATATCACATTATCTTTATCCATTCATCTGTCAATCAATACTTTGGTCATTTCTATATCTTGAATATCGTGAATAATGTTGCAATGAACATGGGAATTCTGATATCTTTTCAAGATCTTGCTTTTATTTCTTTTCTATGTATGCCCAGAAGTGTGATTCCTGGGTTATATGGTAATTCTATTTTTAATGTTTTGAGAAACCTCCATCCTGTTTTCCATAATGACTGCATCAACCTACATCCCTACCAACAATATATAAGTGTTCCCTTTTCAACATTTGTTATTTGTTGCCTTTTCAATGATAACCACCCTAATAGGTATGAGGTGATATCTCATTGTTTTTTGATTTGCATTTCCTTGATGACTATTGTTGTTGAACACCTTTTCATGTGCCCATTGGCCATTTGTATGTCTCCTTTGGAAAAATGTCTATTCAAATCTTTTGTTCATTTTAAAAATCAGGTTATTTATTTTTTGTCTATTTGAGTTTTAGGAGTCCTTGATATATTCTCAATATTAACCTCTCATCAGATAAATGGTTTGCAAATATTTTCTCCTATTCTATAAGTTGCCTTGTCATTTTATTGATTGTTTCCTTTGTGGTGTAGAGTTTTTTAGTTTGATGTGGCCCCACTTATTTATTTTTGCTTTTATTGGTCTGTGCTTGTGTTGGCCTATCTAAAGAATATTATTGCTAAGACCAATGTCAAAGAGTTTTCCTCCTGTTTTCTGCTAGGAGTTTTATGGTTTCATGTTTCCATGAGGGCTTTGATTTGCATTTCCCTTATGATGAGTGATGTCAAACAACTTTTCATTGTGTATTAGCTATTGTCATGTCTTTTTTGAAAGTGTTTGTTCAAATCTTTTGCCCATCAAAATAAATTAGACTGTATGTCTTGTTAATAGTGAGTTGCCATATATATATATATATATATATATATATATATAATATAGATATAGTAAATGTTTTCTTTGGCTCTCTGATATTTCTTTTTATTTTCTTTTGTAGAGTAAAATTTCGTACTTTGAAAAGCATTAATATAATTTATCATTTAAAAAATGATTAGTGGTATTTTTATTCAAGAAATCTTTGTCTACCTTAAGTTTGAAGATTTTTATCCTATGTTTTCTTCTAGAACTTTTATAGTTTTAGCTTTTAGTTTAGATCTTGACCAATATCAAATTAATTTTCATGTATGACTTAAGGAAAGGGTTGAGATTTTTTTTCTCAAATGGATAGACAATTGTTCCAGCCTTCAGTAATGCTTGTAAGAGTGATTTAAAAAAAAAAACAAAAAACCTTGTTTATAATACCATTCAACTCTTGCAATTATGAGATCATATAATTACTAAAAAACTGCCTCCTGGGAAAGAGAAAAACACATTGCATTCGCTAGATCTTCTTTTCATATTCCTCTCTCTTGAGCACATAGAAGACCAAGACCACTCATTGATTCCTTTGTAGTCAGGCAGGTTTGGAGGGGAAACACATGTGCTACTTTTATCCAAGGCAGTGAGAAACCCCTATGTGACATTCCTACTGTCTCTTCTCTGTACTGCTGCTGCTGCTAAGTCGCTTCAGTCGTGTCCAACTCTGCGCGACCCCACAGACAGCAGCCCACCAGGTTCCCCCGTCCCTGGGATTCTCCAGGCAAGAATACTGGAGTGGGTTGCCATTTCCTGCTCCAATGCATGAAAGTGAAAAGTGAAAGTGAAGTCACTCAATCATGTCCGACTCTTACCGACCCCATGGACTGCAGCCCACCAGGCTCCTCCATCCATAGGATTCTCCAGGCAAGAGTACCAGAGTAGGTTGCCTTTGCCTTCTCTCTTCTCTGTACTGGTAACTAAGAAAATCTTGTGTTGGATGGAGAATGGAACTATAAGACTAAAGGTAAGTCACCCCTTGAAGGATTACTTGTTGAAGAGTCAACTCTGGCCCATAGTGGCTTTGGTATGAGTGACAAGTAAATTTTAGTGTTTTAAGCCTCTAAGATTTCAGGATAAATTTGTACTGCAGCATGACTTATCCTACACTGACTAACATATTTCCTTCCATTCTTTTTCTTTTTATAAATAAGTCTCTCTCAACGTCTAAAGAAAAAAGAAAGAAAGTGAAGTCGCTCTGCCATGTCTGACTCTTTGTGACCCTATGAACTGTAGCCTGCCAGGCTCTTCCATCCATGGATTTTCCAGGCAAGAATACTGGAGTAGATTGTCATTTCCTTCTCCAGGGGATCATCCTGACCCAGAGATTGAACTCTGGTCTCCCACGTTGCAGGCAGACTCTTTACTGTCTGAGCCACTAGGGAATCCCCCAATCCCTGCTAAACTAACATTTATTGAAATTGTTCAGGCTAATGTGACTTTGCCAAAAATAAGGTGATTAAGGAGTATCCTCATACTATGAAATAATTTATAAGAACTAGAATAAAAGGACTATAATATTCCTTTAGGATGACTGGGGGTGGAAATCTTGCATATTTGGGAATATATCATTTGAGTGTTTAACCTTTAAATATTGATGCTTTATGCTGTAGCTAGAGGATAAAAATATATTGGTGTGGTGCCTGAATCTAGGGCCTAAGATATGACAGTACAAGATGCTAGTTAATATTTCCTATTCATAAGTTACATTTCCTATAATAAAAGATTTTAATAGGATCCCAGGCCTCAAGTGTTTTCTGGATGTCTAAGGGTACAGCTGGGAAAAACATTATGGACGGTTCCTCTAGCTTCTAAATTATATACTCTGAGTTCTTGATCTGGTATGTTGTAAAACTCAGGTATAAGCCTATTCCAATGTTTCGCCATCATTTCCAAGACAACTTACCACCATACCCCTTCCCTCTCCTTGTTTTCTTTTTTTAAAAAATTATTTATTTATTTATAAGGAAACTAAGAGAAAGTAAAATCCATTAATTTCCAGGAACTTACAGTTGATTAGATAGTTGTTCAGTTGTTCTGTTTTTTTATTGTGTAGTGAACCACCCCAGAACTCAATAGCTTAAGGGGCAATCATTTTATTATAGAGCATGATTTTGTGGGTCATGAATTAAGGCAGGGTGTGGATGGGTAATTTTTAATGAGGTTGCTTGGTGGTATGCAGCTTGTGATGGGCTAGTCTGGAGGCTACAAGGTGGTTTTGCTCACTAGTTGGCACTCTGGTAGACATAGCTAGAAGGTAAGATTCAGTTGCAACTGTCTACCGTGATGCCTACATGTGGTTTTCCTAGCAAGGTAGCCTCAGGGTAGTTGTGCATTTTCATGGTGAGATGGGGCCCCCACGAGTGTTCCAAGAGATACAGGTAGACATTGTAAAACTTCTTGTAATCTAGTCTCAGAGTTCCCAGTGTGTCACTTCTACTTCCACTTCTTAGTCAAGCAAGTCATCAAGTCAGCCAACATTCAAGGGAGGAGAATTGGATGCTACCTCTCAAAGGTAGGAAGGGTAAAGAATGAGAGGTCATCTTTAATTTATTACTGGAAACAATTAGCAAGAAAGTATTTGCCTGACTGCCAACAAATGCTTGTAAGAGCCCACAGTTCAGCTTATGATTGCAATATGCTGAGAGAAGGAGTGATTCAAGTAAGATGCCACCAAAGGAGCTTTGGAGAGGTCCTTGTTCCTCAGGCTGTGTTAGAGGGCATCTGTGAGTCTTTATGTTTCTGGGTACTGTCTTTAGGCTTTGAACAGCTTGTAATTCATGGTGAAGCCACTCTCAAATGGGTGATACTGAAATAATTATAGGGCCTTTACAATTTTCCACCCTTATTACCTATTATTCTTGGGAAGTATTTTGGGAACTCCCAAAATGAAACCAACTGTTGTTCTACTTGTCAGTGTTAAGTGTTACTTGGCTAGAGCAGTTGGCCAGTGGCTATTTACATGCCTATGTTACCAACAAGTTTAAGTGGCTGCTGGCACTAGCATTAGCCAGAAACCATATGGTCTTATGGAGACTATTACAGAACAGACCCACCAAGAGGAGAGTGTCCATTAACTGAAGATACAACATGTTATAAGGGATCATCTCCTTGTTCAAACAAGCCATCTTCTGCCATCACCAGCTGGGCCACCATTTCTGTTGAGAAAGGCTTCAGAAAGCTACATCCCAGAAGGTGGTGGCTTCAGGAACCTGGCATTTGCTCCCCAGCTTCACTCCTCTCCTTCGCATTCCTATTGCTACCAATACAGTCAGTCTTCAATTAATCATATTCACTCTTTGAAGATTTTGTCTCTTCTTTTTGTATTCTTTAGGTGGTAACATCACCTATTCCTTAGGTGATAACATCATCTAAAATAACTTTATTAAAGAATATAAGGCAGAAAGAAATTATCTCAGAAAATACAAATTATGCAACAGAATCTAAGTTCAAAGTCACAGGATAACTACAGTCTAGCCCCAGAAGACTGGGTTCAAGTTCCAACTTGGTGTTTTTTTTCTTCTCCTCTAACTTGTTCTGATTTTCAGGAAATGTGCTTAAGTGTGTCACTTTATTATGTTCTTTGGACAAAGGTAAAAGATGCATTAATGCTAAAAACACTTCCCTCTTGCTTTGTCTTTAACTGCCATGTTATCTGTGGGCCTCTCATCTGTTGCTTCATTTGTGGCCAATTGTCAGGGCTGTAGAGAAGCCAGACACAGCAGCCCCAGGCTTGTAACTCAATCAGGCTTTTAATTTTTAGTGATTTAGTAAGGAGACATCTTCCCTGGCCCCCAGAATGTAGTGTGTACACTGAGTTTAGCATGGTCATTGTAAAAGGGGACTCTGAAGTCAGATTACCTTTCCACCTAACTCTTGCTTTTGCGCCTTAACTTCTTATCTGTAAAATGGAAATAATAATACTGCATACTTCAGAGGGTTGTGAGTCCTAAGAGAATAGTTAGGTATAGGGTGCTTTAGAATAGTTCTTGCTACAAATTCTTAAAAAATGTTAGCTGTGATGATGATAATCATGCTTACAGAGAGCCAGAGCTTTTTCTTTAAACAGCTTTTTATTGAAGTATAGTTAATTTACATAGTGATATTAGTTTCAAATATATAGCATAGTTCTTATCTATCTATCTATCTAGACATATTCTTTTCCATTGTAACTTATTACAATATATTGACTATAGTTCTCTGGGCTATACAGTAGGTCCTTGTTTATTTGTTTTATATACAATAGTATATATCTACTAGTCCCCAGCTCCTAATTTATCCTTCCCCGCCTTCCCCTTTGGTAACCACAAATTTGTTTTCTATGTCTGTGAGTCTATTTCTATTTTGTAAATAAGTTCATTTGTATCATTTTTTTTAAGATTCCACATATAAGTGATATTATATGATATTTCTCTTTCTGTGTCTGACATTTCACTTAGGATGCTAATCTCTTGCTCCATCCATATTGCTGCAAAATGGCATTATTTCATTCTTTTTTATGACTGAGTAGTATTCCATCGTGTATCTGTACCCCATCTTCTTTTTCCATTCATCTGTTGATGGACATCTAGGTTGCTTCCACATCCAGGCTATAGTAAAGAGTGATGCAATGAACATTGGGTTGCATGTATCTTTTTGAATTAGAATTTTTGTCTAGGACCAGAGCTTTCATTCCTCTAGAGAACAGCCATAGCTCTTCACTCCTCAGCTGTAGACAGCTGGGAAGGAGAAGTTTCAAATAGAGTATCACAAACTCCCTAAGGTGTAAGAGGGATGGGAAGCTAGATAATGAGAAGTGGGGAGGAGGAAGCTGACATTTAGAGAGTGCCTGCTTTGCACTCGATGTTGTAAGAGAGTTTTATGTGTATTGTTTATGGAATTTTCTCAGCGAAAACATGAGGTACTATACACATGTCTCCTCCCTTTATATTTGTGGGAACTGAGGCACAGAAAGTTTGAGTAACTTTCCCAGAACAACAACAGAAAAACTTAGAAAAGTAATGCCCCTGGTTAATCTTAACCAGTATTTTCTTTATAAGTTGAAGTTAGACTCTGTCACTGTCACTTTTTGGCAAAGAAATGGTGAATTTTGAGGACCCATCTTTTTAAAGCTGTAGCTACCCTCCAAATACTATTACCAAAAAAAATTTTATTTACATGCTATTCTATGTTCTGGTGTGCTATGCTATGCTCTTGAATGCTATGCTATGCCACTCTGGTCTGTTCATTCATTTATTCATTCCCCAAGTATTAACTGAGTGGCTCTAGCATGGTGGGTAGTATCCCAGGTGTGATTGTGATGGATTCATTATCATATTAGTCAGTGTGATTTATAGAATAATGGCTCCCACCCCCCACCCCACAACACATACATGTTACCTTATGTGGAAAAGTATTTTTTTTCAGGAATGTTTAAGTTGAGGATCTTGAGGTAGGGAGATTATTCTGGATTATCTAGGTGGGCTCAATGTAGTCATGGGTATTTATAAAAGGAAGGGAGGAGGATCAGAGCCACAGGGGGATGTAACAATGAAAGCAGTGGTTGCAGTGATGTGCTTTGGAGATAAGGGAGGGTCCACTCGCTAAGGAATGGAGATGGCCTCTAGGACCTGGTAGAGCAAGGAAACAGATTATGCTTTAGTGAGTGCTTTCAGAATAATACAACCCCGCCTCAACCTTGATTTTAGTTCCATAAGACTCATTTTGGATTTCTGACGTCCAGTATTGCAAGAGGATAAATTAGTGTTATTTTATGCCCCGAAGTGTGTGGTGAGTTGTTACAGAAACGTTAGGAAGCAAACATAGTAGGGAAAGCCAGAGTATGATGCAATAACAAACAACTTCCAAATCTCATTGACTTCTCACAGCAAAGGCTTGTTTCTTATTCACACTACTAGTTCAATGAGGGACAGATGAGGGCTCTGCTCACTGTTGTCAGCCAGAAACCCATGCTGATGGAGGCACCATCACAATACATGCTTCCATAACCACTTCACCTTTATGTGGAAAGTGGTTCATAAATCTTTCTCCTGGAAGAGACAGAGCACTGTTGTTCACATTCACTGGCCAAAACAAATCATATGGCTATGCCAAACTTCAACTGGAGAGGGAACATATACTCCTACACATGGAGAAGGAAGGAAACTGAAGATGGGGTGCTAACCCTGTGACTCCTCCAACAAGGGATAAGAGCCTATTCTCTTGGTCCCTAATTCTCATAGAGTTTATGTTTTTGGTCCCTGTTTTGATGGAGTTTGTAATTTTTGGTCCCTGTTCTCATGGAGTTTATATTCTGTGTAAGATGGAGATTGACGAAACAAAAATAGAAACAAAGCCTGACTAGATAGCAAAGGGGGTCAATATTAGGACTTGATAAATGTTATGGAGAGAATAAAATGGGGTGATGTGATAGAGTGGTGAGGTGGCCCCTTTGACTGATGGTCAGGGATGGACTCTCTGAGGAAGTGGCATCTGATTTGGGAGATGAGTGACAACAGTCAACCATGAATGATTTTGAGACAGAGTGGTTCAGAGGGATCTAAAATCACTATTTTCTGCTGCACTGAAGAAATAAAAAAAATCTTGGGGAAGGATATTTCCTTTTGGTCTGTTTCTACAGGTTCAGTTCAGTTCAGTTCAGTTCAGTCGCTCAGTCGTGTCCAACTCTTTGCGACCCCATGAATCACAGCATGCCAGGCCTCCCTGTCCATCACCATCTCCTGGAGTTCACTCAGACTCACATCCATCGAGTCCATGATGCCATCCAGCCATCTCATCCTGGGTCGTCCGCTTCTGCTCCTGCCCCCAATCCCTCCCAGCATCAGGGTCTTTTCCAATGAGTCAGCTCTTTGCATGAGTTTGGAGTACTTCCATGAGTACTGGAGTTTCAGCTTTAGCATCATTCCTTCCAAAGAAATCCCAGGGTTGATCTTCAGAATGGACTGGTTGGATCTCTTTGCAGTCCAAGGGACTCTCAAGAGTCTTCTTCTACAGGTTAGAACAATTGTTTATGACTGGAGGAAAACTGACAGTGCACAATGGTTCTTAGACTGACAAAGATTCCATTACAAAATTTCAATAAACCAGAACTTTGTATGAAACAGAATACCCTTTGCATCATGGGAGCCTAGGACCCTTGGATTTGGAGTGGTTTCTAAAAGATTGGAAATGCTCCCTTGGAAAGGACAAGGAGGAAAATCATTAAAACAGCAGTCAGAGGACTCAGCAGAGAATGACTGAGTAAAGAAAGTTGCTTCAGTGCTTGACTTGAACTTGTTGGCTGCATGACTCATCAGAACACCCAAGGTTTTAGTGAGGGAAGGTGTCAGGCCATGTGGAGGAGAACAGACAGTGCACAGTACAAACCAGCTGGCAGGAAAGGATGTCAGAACATCCAAAGTATAAACTAAAGGTCAGAAGCTTCAGTTTGGGACACACCCAGAAAAATAAACAGCTCTGGATCTTGTTGGTTGGAGTCCGGAGAAAAAAGGCTCACAACCTCTTAATGGAAAAATGTCCACAGAAAGCTGTAAAACCTGGGAGAAGGGGAGATAGAGAGAAGCCAAACTGTCTCTGAAGAATGGAGCAAGAAAAGTTCAGTGTCACGTTAAAGAGCTCATTCACCAGGACCCTGTATGAGAGGGTACCTGGGGCAAGGACACAATGCCTGACAACGTTGTGCCCCCAGAAAAATTTATATACTTCTGCTTGTGGTCCATGGTCTGCTCCTAGTCCCGGGGAGCCTACCTCTCCATCAGGTGCCTTCTCCACCCTGGAGAACCTTCGGTATGTCTGGAAAACTGCCCTGCACTTCTTTTGCCAGTAGCTGCAGCAGAGGGCTGAACCTTGAAAAATGTAAACATTCTCCTTTCAACCCTTATTGACAGGTGGATGAGCTCATTCTGGACAAGGAAAAAGAGGATGGAACTTGTAATGAGGGAATATGGGTTTAAATCTTGGCTTTTCTTAGATGGAATTCTTTGATAGAGTTTCAATAAACTGTGATTTTGTATGAAATGAAAAGCAATTCTCACTATCATGTAACCTTAACTTAGGATGACCTTCTGGTCTACCTGCCAAATTTCTCCCCATTTGTCAGTGGCCTAGAGCCAGTTTCTGCCTCTGTGACCCTTTCCTGGTCACAGAAAAGTTTCTGCTTAATGATAGACACTGGTAATATCCACCCTCTTAAGAGCAACTTTGCTCTTTAGCTACCTGTCAAACCTTACCCTGAGCCTTCAGTGAAATAGTCATGTTAGATAACAATGCTATAGGCCTAATTATGAAAAACAAGCACATAGTTTTGGGGTATAAGATTAGGAATAGGCTAGAGTTGTTACCTAAAATTGAACTTCAAATTCTGAACAATTGCCAGAGATATGTGTGTTGGATAGTATATGGATTTTTGGTAAGCAGCATTAGGCACTCATCTCTTGTGTTCTGCATCACATACCCTTGGCCCATTTGTTTTCACCTATAGTTTCAGTGGATAGTTCTGGATAAGCTTAAAATATCCCACCACAAGCCCAGATTTTCTCTGGTGTCATGGTAGCTTGCCCAGTCAACGTGAAAACACAATCCTGAAGTGTGGGAAACTAGTGCAGGCCTCAATTAAATGGGGGAGGAGACCAGGGAGTAAATGCCCCAGCTGTCCATTGCTGAGGTAGGCAACTCTGAGGCTGTTTTGTAGGTGAATCAGGAGATCTTGTCAGAGTCTTTAACAAAATATCACAAACTAGGTAAATTAAACAACACAAATTTATTGTCTCAGTTCTAGAGGCTAAAGTACAAAATTAATGCATTGGCAGATCCATACTCTTTCTGACAGCTTTAGGGGAAGATCAGTGCTTATTTTCAGGGCTTGGGGAAGTTACTTTTCTTCCCTGAGCCTCAGTTTATACTTTCATAATTAAGCATAATCCTATCTTCTCTGTCTGAAAAATCATGAGTTTCAGACATAACACATGGGACACTCTTAGCATGACCTTTGAAATGTAGTAGGAGCTTTAAAAATGGTAGCTCGTATTTGTCACTTATTATTTATTTATTTTTGATTATTAATAAGTATATTATTTATCATTGTATTCTTTTTAAAAATTTACTTATTTTAATTGGAGGCTAATTGCAATATTGTAGTGGTTTTTGCCATCCATTGACATGAATCAGCCATGGGTATACATGTGTTCCCCATCCTGAACCCTCCTCCCACCTCCCTCCCCATCCCATCCCTCTGGGTGATCCCAGTGCACCAGCCCTGAGCACCCTGTCTCATGCATCGAAGCTAGACTGGTGACCACATATGATAATATACATGTTTCAATACTGTTCTCTCAAATCATCCCATCCTTACCTTCTCCCACAGAGTCCAAAAGACTGTTCTATACATCAGTGTCTCTTTTGCTGTCTCGCATATAGGGTTATCATTACCATCTTTCTAAATTTCATATATATGTGTTAGTATACTGTATTGGTGTTTTTCTCTCCGACTTACTTCACTCTGTATAATAGGCTCCAGTTATAGACACCTCATTAGAACTGACTCAAATGTATTCTTTTTAATTGCTGAGTAATATTCCATTGTGCATATGTACCACAGCTTTCTTATCCATTCATCTGCTGATGGACATCTAGGTTGCTTCCATGTCCTCGCTATTATAAACAGTGCTGCGATGAACATTGGGGTACACATGTCTCAATTCTGGGTTCCTCAGTGTGTATGCCCAGCAGTGGGATTGCTGGGTCATATGGCAGTTCTATTTCCAGTTTTTAAGGAAAAAAAACACTGATTGTTTGTAGACTTGTGAGATGGTACCTCACTATGGTTTTGATTTGCATTTCTCTGATAATGAGTGATGGTGAGCATTTTTTCATGTGTTTGTTAGCCATCTGTATGTCTTCTTTGGAGAGATATTTGTTTAGTTCTTTGGCCCATTTTTTGAGCGGGTCATTTATTTTTCTGGAATTGAGCTGCAAGAGTTGCTTGTATATTTTTGAGATTAATTCTTTGTCAGTTGCTTCATTTGCTATTATTTTCTCCTTTTCTGAAGGCTGTCTTTTCATCTTGCTTATAGTTTCCTTCGTTGTGCAAAAGCTTTTAAGTTTAATTAGGTCCCATTTGTTTATTTTTGCTTTTATTTCCATTACTCTGGGAGGTGGGTCATAGAGAATGCTGTTTTGATTTACATCAGAGAGTGTTTTGCCTATGTTTTCCTCTAAGAGTTTTATAGTTTCTGGTCTTACATTTAGATCTTTAATCAATTTTGAGTTTATTTTGTGTATGGTGTTAAAAACTGTTCTAGTTTCATTCTTTTACAAGTAGTTGACCAGTTTTCCCAGAACCACTTGTTAAACAGATTGTCTTTTCTCCATTGTATATTCTTGTCACTTTTGTCAAAGATAAAGTGTCTATGCTACTTGTGTGGATTTATCTCTGGGCTTTCTATTTTGTTCCATTGATCTATATTTTTGTCTTTGTGCCAGTACAATTCTGTCTCGATGACTGTAGCTTTGTAGTATAGCCTGAAGTCAGGCAGACTGATTCCTCCAGTTCCATCCTTCTTTATCAAGATTACTTTGGCTATTTGATGTTTTTAGTATTTCCATACAAATTGTGAAATTATTTGTTCTAGTTCTGTGAAAAATACCATTGGTAGCTTGATAGGAATTGCATTGAATCTATAGATTGCTTTGGGTAGTATACTCATTTTCACTATATTGATTCTTCCAATCCATGAAGGTGGTATATTTCTCTATCTATTTATGTCCTCTTTGATTTCTATCATCAGTGTTTTATAGTTTTCTATATATAGGTCTTTTACTTCTTTAGGTAGATATATTCCTAAGTATTTTATTCTTTTCGTTGCAATGGTGAATGGATTTGTTTCCTTAATTTCTCTTTCTGTTTTCTCATTGCTAGTGTATAGGAATGCAAGGGATTTCTGTGTGTTAATTTTATATCCTGCAAATTTACTATATTCATTGACTAGCTCTAGTAGTTTTCTGGTGGAATCTTTAGGGTTTTCTATGTAGAGGATCATGTCATCTGCAAACAGTGAGAGTTTTCTTCTTTTCCAATCTGAATTCCTTTTATTTCTTTTTCTTCTCTGATTGCTGTGGCTAAAACTTCCAAAACTATATTGAATAGTAGTGGTGAGAGTGGGCACCCTTGTCTTGTTCCTGACTTTTGGGGAAATGCTTTCAGTTTTTCACCATTGACGATAATGTTTGCTGTGGGTTGTCATATATAGCTTTTATTATGTTGAGGTATGTTCCTTCTATTCCTGCTTTCTGGAGGGTTTTTTTTTTTTTAATCATAAATGGATGTTGAATTTTGTCAAAGGCTTTCTCTTCATCTATTAAGATAATCATATGGTTTTCATCTTTCAATTTGTTAATGTGGTGTATTACATTGATTGATTTGTAGATATTGAAGAATCCTTGCATCCCTGGGATAAAGCCCACTTGGTTATGATGTATGATCTTTTTAATATGTTGTTGGATTCTGTTTGATAGAATTTTATTAAGGATTTTTGCATCTGTGTTCACCAGTGGTATTAGCCTGTAGTTTTTTTTTGTGTGTGTGTGTGTGTGTGTGGCATCTTTGTCTGGTTTTGGTATTAGCGTGATGGTGGCCTCATAGAATGAGTTTGGAAGTTTACCTTCCTCTGCAATTTTCTGGAAGAGTTTGAGTAGGATAGGTGTTAGCTCTTCTCTAAATTTTTGGTAGAATTCAGCTGTGAAGCCATCTGGACCTGGGCTTTTGTTTGCTTGAAGATTTCTGATTACAGTTTCAATTTCTGTGTTTGTGATGTGTCTGTTAAGATTTTCTATTTCCTCCTGGTTCAGTTTTGGAAAGTTATACTTTTCTAAGAATTTGTCCATTTCTTCCAAGTTGTCCATTTTATTGGCATATAGTTGCTGATAGTAGTCTCTTATGATCCTTTGTATTTCTGTGCTGTCTGTTGTGATTTCTCCATTTTCATTTCTAATTTTGTTGATTTGATTCTTCTCCCTTTGTTTCTTGATGAGTCTGGCTAATGGTTTGTCTATTTTATTTATCTTCTCAAAGAACCAGCTTTTAGCTTTGTTGATTTTTGCTATGGTCTCTTTTGTTTCTTTTGCATTTATTTCTGCCCTAATTTTAAAAGATTTTTGCTTATTGAAAAGTGTATTATTTATCATTGTATTCTATTATTTAATTATTATCATTTATTATGACCAGATAATAGGTCAGCTTAGCCTCTAAACCATCAGGAATAAGCCAAGTTTGGTAATGGAGAACTAAAGAACCTTAAGGAGTCTATCAGTGAACTATACCCCCAACAATGCTGCATAACAAATCAGCTTAATACCCAGTGACTAAGCCAGCAATTGTTTATTCTCCATGGATCTGTGGGCAGTTGACCCTGGCTGAGCTCTGTTTCTAGTGTTTCTCCTCCTCCTGTGGGCACCAGCAGGTTCACTCCCCTGGGACCAGGGCTTGCCTGGGCATGTTTTTCTCATGGCAAAGGGTGAGGCACCAGAGGGCAAGTCCATCACCCAAAGATCCCATGTCATATCCATTAACCTTCAATTTATCCAAACAAATCACATGCCTGGATCCAGTGTTGAGGATAATGAAAATGTACTCATTCCTCTTCACTGAGAAAGATTTCAAAGACCCATGGCAATATGAATACAGGGTGAGAGGTGAATGATCAGGCCATTAACACATTCTCTTTCAGGGAGCATCTATATATAAGTTACTGGTAGAAGAAGAGGATCTCATGAAGAAGACCTCAGAAGTAACAAATGGAGATGTTGAAAGGGAACCAGAAAACTGCAGGGTCAGGCCAGTGTATGAAAAAGGAGATTCAAGACTGTCCAGTGCTTCAGAGGGGCCCCTCAAAGTCAAGTCTGAGAAAGGATTTTTCAAAGATGAAGTTGTCAATGGCTTTGAGATACTATCTAAATAAGCAGGTCACTTAGTTAATCTTTTGGTAGCAGGGCTGAGCTAGCTGATCTACTCCCATCCAGAAACAAATGAGAAGTGTTTATTGCTTTGTTTTCATCATCAAAAAGGGATAGAGAAAACTTTTTCTGTTGTTGTTGTTCAGTTGCTAAGTTGTCTCCCACTCTTTGGGACCCCATAGACTGCAGCATGCCAGGCTCTTCTGTTCTCTACTATCTCCCGGAATTTGCTCAGGTTCATGTCCATTGAGTTCATGATGCCATCTAGCCATCTCATCCTCTGCCTCTCCATTCTCCTTTTGCCTTCAATTTTCCCCAGCATCAGGGTGTTTTCCAGTGAATCAGCTCTTTGTATCAAGTGGCCAAAGTATTGGAGCTTCAGCTTCAGCAACAATTCTTTCAATAAATATTCAGGCTTGATTTTCTTTAGGATTGACTGGTTTGATCTCCTTGCTGTAAAAGACTCTCAAGAGTCTTCTCCAACACTACAATTCAAAAATATCAGTTCTTTTGTGCTCAGCCTTCTTTTTGGTTCAATTCTCACATCCATACATGACTACTGGAAAAACCAAAGCTTTGACTATACAGACCTTTGTCAACAAAGTGAGGTCTCTTCCTTTTAATATACTGTCTAGGTTTGTTATAGATTTCCTTCCAAGGAGCAAGTGCCTTTTAATTTCATGGCTGCCGTCACTGTCCTCAGTGATTTTAGAGCCCAAGAAAATAAAATCTGTCACTTCTTCCACTTTTTCCCCTTCTATTTGCCATGAAGTGATGGGACTGGATGCCATGATCTTAGGTATTTTCTTTTTCCTTTTTAATGTTGAGTTTCAAGCCAGCTTTCTCACTCTCCTCTTTCAGTCTCCTCAAGAGGCGCTTTAGTTCCCTTTGCTTTCTGCCGTTAGGGTGGTGGTATCATCTGTATATCTGAGATTGTTGATATTTCTCCTGGCAATCTTAAAAGAAAGCTTTGGGAAATTATAACAGTGGCTCTTTGTTAAGTGCTTTTTGGGTGTGCTTTTAAGCTTATATATGTTTTTCTGTGTTAATTATACTTAGTACAAGAAGAGAAAAGTGCTAAATAAGCAGTCAGAAAGGGGAAAAGTAATATTTGCTTTTCTAGTTTTGGTGGTTTGCTAGCATGTGCAAATACCTAAAGTGAAACACTGCTTTGAAATCCAAGTCTAATTAAATTCAAAAAATTAAGGAAACACAATTGTTGATTAAGTCAGTGAGCAAGCCCAGTGCACACATGGTGCCAAAAAGATATTACCCAGGGCCATCTGCATCAGTGGTGTGGTTACAATCACAAAGCACAACATGCATAGAGCAGGAGGATTTGGTAATCAGGACTGAGCTGATCAAGGGAAAATTCTGTGATTTCATGCTCACAGTCTCTTAAATTAGAATTATAGTTGGCAATTGTGCAGCTCCTTTTTTTTTTTTTTTTTTTTTTAACACTTCCCAGCCAGAAAAACTTTCTCCTATTTTGATCCAGGACTGTGAATATCCGATTTGGGAATGCATATCTGTTACAAGCTTTTGTGGATTTGCTTTTACAGGAAAAGTTAAACCTTGTTTGGGCTAGGTAAGTCTTGAAAAGACCTTGAGGGGTCTTGAAACCCTCTTTTCTAATATTTTCTTGACCATTTTCTTGAAGACTTTTGGAATTGCTATAAAATTTGTGTTTTTGCAAATCTTTGATGACTCACACAACTTCTCTCAGCTAGAGTGGATAGAAATTGCTCAGAATACATATCAGTGGAAGAAAATGAGATAGGAAAGTAAAAAACACATAAGATAAAATACATACAACTCTGGATATCAAGCACATGAGCTCACTGGCAGAGAGATCTCACAGTATGGGTTACTAACAACCAATAGCCAAGAGTGTCAGTAGAATATGTGTCATGTAACTTCATTGGCTGAGAGCTATGGTTAGCATTCAGTCAGTTCAGTTCAGCCTTTCAGTCATGTCCAACTCTTTGCGACCACTCGGACTGCAGCACACCAGGCTTCCCTGTCCATTACCAACTCCCAGAGCTTGCTCAAACTCATGTCCATTGAGTCAGTGATGCCATCCAATTATCTCATCTTCTATCGTCCCCTTCTCCTCCGGCCTTCACTCTTTCTGAGCCTCAGGGTCTTTTCCAACGAGTCCAATAGCATTCCAATAGTATTCAGAATGAGAAACAAATGGTGTGCTGTAGTTGGTTGAATTTTATATTATACACACACTTATATGTGTGTGTGTGTAAATAGAACATATATATGTATAAGTGTAAACATATGTTATATAAATACATTTTAAATGTACAGCTTTCTAATACATTATATATTATAAACTTTTTCAAAAAAGAAATTATTTCAAAAACAAATAGCATTTTAACAGATGATCAGGGTAGGTGTATATAGATTTTCTCCCCTTAGGAAACTGGAATTCTGCATTTTCAACTGCCTTTTGTTACTAATCCTAAATTCTTGATTATCGTGCTGTTAGCTCAAGAGGAACACTGGCAGATAAGCTTGTAAAAACACCAGACAAGAAGCACTTTAAGTAACGGCAAGTGAGCTGGATTGTAACAGACCTGGAGCAAAATAAGAAAGAATGGACATCCTCACTTTATGGTTGAGATGACTTTGAGGGAGGGAGATTTAAAGGGAAAGAGTGATGGTCATGTCTTTTCTGACTTAAATCTAAACAGGAAATACAGTGTGTGACAGTAAATGCAAATATGCCTCTGTCCCTTTTACAAAATCTCTTCTGTTTTCATTTATTTTTGTTTACTTATTGGTTAAAAACAATCATGTCAGAAAGCTATGGAAACAAAATAAAACGAAGGCAATTAGTGTATATGCTGCAAACAACTGTTTAGATTCTTTCCTTCCAATTCAATTACTATTAGACTTCTCTCTTTTGATAGAATTCAAATGTGACACAGTTTCTATATTTTTGTTGGCTAATTGTTGAAGAGTAATGGAAAGGAATTTGGGAAGTTGTCACAGGAGGTTCCCTAAATTCTTGGCTCTGCTTCCGTTTCCAAAGTACTTTATACTCCTAGCTTCACTGAATACTGATTTTCAGTTCAGTTCAGTTCAGTCACTCAGTCATGTCCAACTCTTTGCAACTCCATGAATCGCAGCATGCCAGGCCTCCCTGTCCATCACCAACTCCTGGAGTTCACTCAGACTCATGTCCATCGAGTCAGTGATGCCATCCAGCCATCTCATCCTCTGTCATCCCCTTCACCTCCTGCCCTCAATCCCTCCCAGCATCAGAGTCTTTTCCAATGAGTCAGCTCTTTGCATGAGGTGGCCAAAGTACTGGAGTTTCAGCTTTAGCATCTGTCCTTCCAGTGAACACCCAGGACTGATCTCCTTTAGGAGGATGGGTTGGATCTCCTTGCAGTCCAAGGGACTCTCAAGAGTCTTCTCCAACACCACAGTTCAAAAGCATCGATTCTTCAGCACTCAGCTTTCTTCACAGTCCAACTCTCACATCCATACATGACCACTGGAAAAACCACAGCGTTGAGTAGACAGACCTTTGTTGGCAAAGTAATGTCTCTGCTTTTGAATGTGCTATTTAGGTAGGTCATAACTTTCCTTCCAAGGAGCAAGTGTCTTTTAATTTCATGGCTGCAATCACCATCTGCAGTGATTTTGGAGCCCCCCAAAATAAAGTCTGACACTGTTTCCCCATCTATTTGCCATAAAGTGATGGGACCGGGTGCTATGATCTTAGTTTTCTGAATGTTGAGCTTTAAGCCAACTTTTTTTTTTTTTTTTAAGCCAACTTTTTCACTCTCCTCTTTCACTTTCATCAAGAGGCTTTTTAGTTCCTCTTCACTTTCTGCCATAAGGGTGCTGTCATCTGCATATCTGAGGTTGTTGAGATTTCTCCCAGCAATCTTGATTCCAGCTTGTGCTTCTTCCAGCCCAGTGTTTCTGATGATGTACTCTGCATATAAGTTAAATAAGCAGGGTGACAATATACAGCCTTGACATACTCCTTTCCCTATTTGGAACCAGTCTGTTGTTCCATGTCTGGTTGCTTTCTGGAACCGTTGCTTCCTGGCCTGCATACAGATTTCTCAGGAGGCAGGTCAGATGGTCTTGTATTCCCATTTCTTTCAGAATTTTCCACAGTTTATTGTGATCCACACAGTAAAAGGCTTTGGCATAGTCAATAAAGCAGAAATAGATGTTTTTCTGGAACCCTCTTGCTTTTTCGATGATCCAGCAGATGTTGGCAATTTGATCTCTGGTTCTTCCACCTTTTCTAAAACCAGCTTGAACATCTGGAGTTTCACGGTTCATGTTTTGCTGAAGCCTGGCTTGGAGAATTTTGAGCATTACTTTACTAGCACGTGAGATGAGTGCAATTGTGCAGTGGTTTGAGCATTCCTTGGCATTGCCTTTCTTTGGGATTGGAATGAAAACTGACCTTTTCCAGTCCTATGGCCACTGCTGAGTTTTCCAAATTTGTTGGCATATTGAGTGCAGCGCTTTCACAGCATCATCTTGTAGGATTTGAAATAGCTCAACTGGAATTCCATCACCTCCACTAGCTTTGTTCGTAGTGATGCTTTCTAAGGCCCATTTGACTTCACATTCCAAGATGTCTGGCTCTAGGTGAGTGATCACACCATCATGATTACCTGGGTAGTGAAGATCTCTTTTGTACAGTTCTTCTGTGTATTTTTGCTACCTCTTCTTAATATCTTCTCCTTCTGTTAGGTTCATACCATTTCTGTCCTTTATCAAGCCCCTCTTTGCATTTTAAATCCACTCTATTCTTCTAGTAAAGACTCATTTGACACATGAGCTAGTAAACTGACCCAGTGTAGCCATTCACACAATGGGATTTTCTTTTGCTTCTGACGCTTTGTACCTATATGTGAGCCATGTCACCCAGGAGGTGTGGACCACAGTCTAAAGGAGCTTGGGCTGATGGCATCCCCTGTGGGTGATCTCCTTTTATGTTTTTGCTTACCTTTAGTTTTAGAGTAAACCCTTACTTTGAAGAATTCTAACTACATCTTTATGGAATTAAAGAGGAAGTGCTCTGTGGTTCCTAAGTTGGGAGAATGTGGAGGAATTCAGCACACAGGCTGGGAGATCTTTACTTCCATGTTCCTGGCTTAGAGGAGGGGTGTTGGGATGGACAAAGCAGGAACAGTAATGGGGAGGACCCAGTGTCTTGATCTTTTCACACCTAAAGCTTCCTCTCCTGGTTAGTATTCTAATGATGATCACTTAGTATTGGTTAAAAAGGTATTCTTCTTCAGATCTCTTTCCTATAGCTGATTTGCGTGGCCATACAGATTCTGATATTTCTATACTGGAGCAAATTTATTCAGGCTGACTGAGGCAAGGTGCAGTCACTTAACAGGAATCATATTTTGCAGAGTTGCATATTAAAAACTCTTCATTCATTCTGTATCTGACTAGGCTTCTCTTCAAATATGTTGACAAAGTACAATATTAAAAAGTTAAAAGCACAGTGGCTATCAAAATATATAGTAAGAATATGTAAGGGCTTCCCTGGTAGCTCAGCTGGTAAAGAATCTGCCTCCAATGCAGGAGACGCTGGTTCAATTCCTGGATTGGAAAGATCTGCTAGAGAAGGGATAGGCTACCCAGTCCAATATTCTTGGGCTTCCCTGGTGGCTAGCTGGTAAAGAATCTGCCTGCCAAGCAGGAGAACTGGATTAGATCTCTGAGTTGGGAAGATCCCTTGGATGAGGGAACAGAAGAATATATAAAGAATATATAAAAGACTGAACTAATCAATGAGGGTACCAGCAGGATGACAAAGTGGCTACAAAGACAGATATGAGAAACTGATACCTATACTGATCTTTCTTTCTTTTTTTTTCTTTCTTCCTTCCTTCTTTTCTTTCTTTCTCCCTCCCTCCCTCTATCTTTTTCCTTTCATTCTCTTTCTCTCCATATCTCTACATATGTTTGATTGGGACAGGATCACTGGGACAGGATGCTCAGCAGGGCACTAAACAGTACATTGTGAGGTTATGGTCTCTGCCAGACAGTAATGATTGTTGATGGGTCTAAAAGTTAACTTCTAACTTTACCCAGTCTAGGACTTGATCATTGCAAATGAGAGTCAAAGTGCCCTAGAGCAGGGATCAGGGTGCCAAATGGCCTGCCTTCAGGGCTTAGTCTCTGTAGCCTAGGGTCACAGCCACACCCTTTCATTTAGCATAAGTAAGTAAGTAAATGAAGTTGCTCAGTTGTGTCTGACTTTGCGACCCCATGGACTGTACTGTAGCCCACCAGGCTCCTCTGTCCATGGGATTTTCCAGGCAATAGTACTGGAGTGGATTGCCATTTCCATCTCCGGTGGATCTTCACGACCCAGGGAAAGAACCCAGGTCTCCTGCATTGCAGACAGACGCTTTACCATCTGAGCCACCAGGGAAGTCATTTAGCATAGCCTATGGCAACCCACTCCAGTACTCTTGCCTGGAAAATCCCATGGACAGAGGAACCTGGTGGGCTGCAGTCCACTGGGTCACTAGGAGTCGGACACTACTGAGCAGCTTCACTTTCACTTTTCACTTTCATGCATTGGAGAAGGAAATGGCAACCCACTCCAGTGTTCTTGCCTGGAGAATCCCAGGGACAGGGGAGCCTGGTGGGCTGCCGTCTATGGGGCCGCACAGAGCTGGACATGACTGAAGCGACTTAGCAGCAGCAGCAGCAGCATGGCTGTTTTTGCACTACTGTGGCAGATTGAATAGCTATGACAAAGACTTTCATAGGGTCTTCAAAGCAGAAAGCATTTATTGTTTGGCCCTTTATAGAAGTTTCCAACCCCTGGTCTAGAGATTTAGTCCAGTGACCCTTTCCTAGGCTTTTTTGGAAATGCTCTAGAATGACCCTGAGGCCTTAATTTCAAGTTGTGGATAATTTTTCTCAACAACGTTGTGCATATGTGCATAGATGTATATTTTACCTTAAAAATGCTAAACCTACCTAACGTATGAATTTTCAAAATAAGGAGAACCTATTGTAGTTCAGGCTAATTCCTATTGCTCATCAAGCGTGACTAGGTCCAGGAAATGGTCCCTGATCCTGCGCTCCCCTCTGCCTCCCAGCCCTGTCCCTAAGGCCAGATCAGGCACTTGCCCTGCTTGAATGGGCCCCGAGTGTCTCTTTCTCAGCAGCATGACTCTTTATCTGTTGTCTATGTGCCCCTTAGAACTGACTGCATAGCCTGCAGGGCCCAGTACAAAACAAGAAAGCAGGGCCCTTGCTCAAAAATTATAAAGAGTTTTTATACAGCAACCCCAGGACAATAAACTGAATGCACTGAACTGCCCAATTCATACACCCATGATGCTGTGCTGGTTCCAGTTACTGGAATTTGATCTTCTTGTCCTGTTTACTTTTGCATCCCAAGCACAGTATTTATGACCTATAATAGACACTGGATGAATATATCTGTGGAATGTTATTGATTATCCAACATGTTTTGTAAAAAAATAAAAATAAAAAGACTTCTTCGATGATGTTATTTTTAAAAGTTCTATTTATTTTCAAAACCATATCATTGCATAAAATACTTGTATGCACATATTTAAATGTAAAGGAGGTTATATTGTGTATTTAGTATACTATATGTGAGTGTTCGGGCTTCCCCTGTGACTCAGCTGTGAAGACTCCAGCTACAATGCAGAAGTCGCAGGGGACACAGGTTCAATCCCTGGGTCGGGAAGATCCCCTGAAGGAGGGCATGGCATCCCGCTTTAGTATTCTTGCCTGGAGAATCCCATGGACAGAGGAGCCTGGTTGCAGAGTTGGACACTACCAAAGCGACTTAGCACACATGCACATGTGAGTGTTTGCTTTTCTTCATCCTTTTTTTTTTTATTCTTTGTTATATTTGTATATTGGCATGTGGGATTTTCAATTTTTTTTAAAGCATGTGGCATCTTTAGTTTTAGCATGCAGCTCTTAGTTGCGGTATGTGGGATCTAGTTCCCTGACCAGGGATTGAACCTGGGCCCCCTGCATTGGGAGCACAGAGTCTTAGCCACTGACCATCAAAGGAAGTCCCTCTTCATCTTTTTTTTTTTCCTGCTTATTATGATCAATAATTTCAATTTTCCTGTCTTGAATTGGCTGCTTCTTTCTTCTGCTTGCTCAGGTCTGCTGTTGAACTCCTCTACTGGGTATTGCTCTTCTGGGTGAGACAGGATCTTCATCCCTTGACAATGCTCTGGCCATGTCCACTTCTTGTGGACCCCTCTGTCAGGATCTGCTAACTGCTGCCCCTGTGCATCCCAGGCTGTCGCCTGGTTCCTTCCCTGCTTCTCCCTGAAGCTGCCCATCCTCCTGGTACAGACACTCAGCTGGACAGTATTCAGTGGAGAGGAGGGGAAGGAGATCTGACTTCTTGGGTTAAATTAGCTATGGGAGTATCAAAGCAACATGCCTTATGTCCCAAAGTCTTGGCACACTTGGTGGAACAGCATTTGTGGAGCTTACATTTTTTGACTTTCCTTCCACACCCACACACTCAGCACACCTACATAAAATTCAGACAAAGATTAAGGTTTGGAGACACATCTTTGTAATACAATGCTAGGCTTTTCTGTGAGCTCAAAGTTGTCTCAATGCCCTTTTCTTAAGAATCCTTTCCCATAAAGCTTTGTAGGCCTTCATAGAATTGATTTTTCTGGAAGGCCACACCCGATGGATTTATCAGACAGGCTCAGACAGTTCTTCCCCAGCACAAAACATGTTGCTCTGTTGCCCTATCCACCTCAGCTCCCTAAATAGCTAAAAACATATCTTGTTTTCCCCTCATTTCCATTGAACTTTATTCAGATCCTCTGGGAGAGTCAATGATTCATTTAGTACAATGGAGAGTCCACTTATATTGTAATTAACCAAACTTATTTAGCGTGTTTTATGTATTCAGGGTTTCAGATAGTTGTCATGTTTTTCAGAGTCCGTTTTTAAGAACACAACATAGCTATATATGCATATTTGTCATGTTCTGGCGGGTCATATTGGCCAGAATAAGAGGAAACAGCAGATCGTGTTTAGGCAAGGATTTGGTTCCAGGCCATCACCCACAAGGTTACAAGAAAAAACCAAACAAGCCATAAATAAGTACAAATGGGTTGTGAGTTTTAATTCATGGTGATTAATCCACAGAGTTTACATTTGAAAAGTAAAAAATACCTTATATCAAAAAATAGACTTTAGCTGAAACCTCTGATGGGATTTTTCCAAAGTCTTTTGAAAAGTTAATTCTATCTTAAAAGCCAGCACTGCAAATGGCATTTATACAGCATTTACCATGAGCCAGGCACTGCTTTAAGCTTATCAGAAACATGAACTCATTGAACCCACAGGACAGCCTTATGATGTAGGCACTTTTAGATACTGATTCCTAGTTCAAATCTCGACAGAGCTTTCCTGTTCTTTTGCAAATATACACTTCTGTTTGGAGAAATGGGCCATGATGTTTATTTTACACTAGAACATGTGTATGATTTCTAACTATGCAGATCATCATGATTTTTTCCCATCAACAATCAATAAATTAATACAATTTTCCTCTAAAAATAGTTCTCATCTCTTAATAGGTTTAAGATATTTAAAAAATAATTTTATATTTGTCTTAGAGAAGAGCAAATATAAGGGTAGTCTATCATTTTGTCAGAAAAGAATAACATGAAAACTTACATTACCATATGTAAAATAGCTAGCCAATGGGAAATTGCTGTATGGCTCAGGAAACTCAAACAGGGGCTTTGTATCAGTCTAGATGGGTGGGATGGGGTGAGAGATGGGAAGGAGGTTCAAAAGGGAGGGGATATATGTATACCTATGGCTGAAAAAAAATTTATATCTGTCTTACAGAAGAACAAATAAAAGGATAATCTATCATTTTGTCAGGTTAACTGGTCTGATGAAGACAGTTGACATAAATTAAGTAAGCAATTGATACAAAGACATGAATTAATAAGAAGACATGAATTAGTTAACCTCTAGAAAACTATTCATGTGCAATGACAGTAACCATCTCAGTAACAGTTGAAGGACAGTAACCATCTCATATATTCATACATTATTCAAGTATATCATTTATTACATGTAATTAATGGCACAAGCATGGTCTATATTTTCTGGTTTACTAATTATTCTGTCCATATAAACAGACTCTTGCTTGTCAAACCACATGTCCTAGTCACTGTTCCAGAAGCTGTGGTCACTACTGATAGAAGAAGGTTGGGTTTTTGAGGCAAACCAGGATTTTTTTGCCCCCAACAATCAATAAGTTGCACTAATTTCTTAAAAATGTTAAACAGGAGTCAAAATCCCTTTTGAAGCCTAAGCCACAATATGCAAAATATTTCAGGTTAGTGTTTCTAAAAGAAATTTACATGCTTCATGTTTCTGAAGTTTCTCAGAACTTCAGGCAGATTCATACAGGATTGCTTTTATTTTTATAAGAAAATTTGGCCCTTTTTGCAGATTCACTCCTTATCACTTTGATTATGGTTTTGGAAGGCACATATCTTTGTTTGGTACTTCCACAAGTATACCTTCTGCAAGATAAAAATTAAAGTTCCATAAGAAACAAAAATATACACAGGATCAGATACATGCTATAGATCACTGAACATGTTCACTTTCATCTCTGTTGACTTGGAAAGTCTAGTAGTATAAGTATATGTTTACCTCTTTATGTATTAGTCAGAGTAGAAAGTGAATGGTTGGTGTAGGGGAGTCGAGTGAGTGCAGGTAGGTCTGAGTTCTGACTTTATCAGATCATCAGCCTTGTCACCTGTGTGTCTTAACAACCCCCAGCTAGCTGAGAGGGAGAGAGTTGGGGACATGGGAGTGACTTCCTCATACCCTTTCTTTTAGAATAGGTCTTTTCAATAATTCTACACTAGTAGGTGGACTTGCCAGGTGGTGCAGAGGTAAAGAATCCACCTGCCAATGCAAGAGACACAAGAGACTTGTGTTGGGAATGTCCAACACAAGTTCAATCCCTGGGTTGGGAATGTCCACTGGAGAAGGAAATGGTAACCCATTCCAGTATTCTTGCCTGGGAAATCCCATGGACAGAGGAGCCGGGTGGGCTACAGTCTATGGGGTCATGCAGAGCAGGACATGACTAAGCACGCATGCATGTGTGTATATGCATATCAAGATTAAAGGTTGGAGGAAATGTATCAGGCTATACAGCTTGCTTACTTGTATTTTTCACTTCATATAATGCAGACATCTTGGTATGTCAATAAATTTAGTTCCACATCTTCATTTTTAATCATTAAAGGTGCTTCTCTGTGTATTATGTTTCACCATTTACTTAAAAGTTTCTTAATTGAATGACACAGAGTATTTGCTTTATTGTTATTACAAACAAACCTGGATGATTGAAAGCACATCTATGTTCTTCTGTTATTATCTCCTTATAATAAATTCCTAGAAATAAAGCTCTTTGATCAAAGAGTGTGATCAGTTTTAAGAATTTAAATGTATTATGTCAACTTCCATCTCCATCCCTCCCCCAACCCCCTAAAAACTATACTTTAAGACAAGATTTTCAGGGAGGGAGGTGGGAAGGATATTCAAGTAGGAGAGGACATGGGTAAACCTATGGTTGATTCACGCTGATGTTTGGTAGAAACCAACACAATGTTGAAAAGCAATTATTCTTCAATTAAAAATAAATAAAAATTTTAAAAGACTCAATGAAAGGATAGGAAAAAATACAGACAAAAATCTCATTAGTTTGGTAAGAGAGTGTTTATTTCCCCACATTCTTGTCAACAATGGGTTCAATAACATTGGGCATTCGTTTGACTTTTTACCAATGTGCTAACTGAAAAATAAAAAATAACAGCAATAACAATAAAATGGTATTTTGCTGTTTTAATGTACATTTTCTTGTTTACTACTAAAGTTGCATTTTTCTTAGCTCTGTTTATTAGTCACTTGTATTTCTTCTTTTGGGAAGTAACTGATCATTTCCATTTCTCACTTTTATTTTTTGGCTATAATTTTTTTAATATATTAAAAACATGAACTTTTCCCAAGATTTTAAAACACTTTCTTCTGTGTGTTGTCTTTGACTTTATATATGATGTTTCTAACCATACAAACACTTAAAATATGTCAATTTTTCTCTTTAGTTCTGTAGTTGATCTCAAGATCACCTCCACAGTAGGATGATAAAAGCATGTGTCTATATTAATTTTACCTTAAGGTTTTAAATCTACCTGGAACTTTTGCTATATGATATAAAATACTGACCTAGCTAGTCCAATTATTTATTCACTAATTAATTCATATTTTCTGGTTGCTTTGAACATGTTTAGTGTTTTTAGCAGGGAGAGAAAAACCAAGGTATAGTACGTTTCAGGTGAATCTGAATTCAAGGACCATTCACAGCATAAGAACCACAAGCTGTCTTCCTGATAGCAATGCTACATTTCTGGACCTTCCATCCTGGCCTTGTCAGCTTGGTCATGAATCCTCTTTTTCTCTAAGATCTGGAGAAGTTCTCTTCTTTGATCAAAGCCTTGGAAATATCATGCTCTGTCTAGCAAATAAATTTACAATTCTTGGCACCAGTGGAAAAATGAAGGGAATAGAGAAACTCTCTTCTGAGACCCATAGAAAAGCGACAATCAAACAAACAACTGGCCCAATATATGGTGAAAAGCCACCTTTTTAACTTTGTGAAAGCAACATGAGGCTTTTCACCTTGAGAGTGCCAACGTGAGGATTACAGTGAGGAGCGCGTCTTTGCGTCATGTCACTGCACACACCTCTTTAACTGTGATGGCCGCAAGGTGGGTGGATCTCAGCTTGCAGCACAGCCTGTGTCAGGTTCAGGACGTCTGGAAACAGGAAACGTGGAAGGAGATCACGCAAACCCCAGCCTGATGTAGTAGACTGGCGGCCCTTACTGTCAGGAAACTCTCTTTTCTATCTAATGGTCTTGTGTTCATTGAATTTAGTTGGCTTTCCTCTGAAAACTGGTGCCCGGCTTGCCCTTCTTGGCATTGCGGGCTGAAAGCTATCAGATGGTGTCCTCCAAGCCTCTCTTCTTTCACAAGCAAAGCCTCTTTTTATTTGGATAGAGTGACCTCATGATCTGAACTGATTATAAAAATGAACATGAGAGGGACAAACGGGATGCGGGATCAGATTTTCCAGAGGTCCTGGCAAAACCTTTTCATTCTTTTCGAATCAGAGGATGATTAAAAAACATAGAATGAACCATATATTTTCTTATTTCCTTAAAATAGAACCTTGTTGATTAATTAAATTCTATCCCAAATTCCATGTGAAAGAATGTGTATTTATCTCCACTTGCTGTTCATTTATGCAGCTATTAATTCAATCCATGTTTATTGAATACATATTATGTGAAAGAGCTAAAACTAGAATTTGACTTTCTGTCAAGTACTTAGCAAGGTGATTTTTAAGATATTTTCTCACTTTCTGCACAAAAATTTTGTAATAGAGGTATTATTATTTCCATATGACATATGCAGAAACCAGGGCCCAGAGAGATTAAGTGCCTTATTTCAAGGACACTCCGTTCAGTTCAGTCGCTCAGTTGTGTCCGACGCTTTGCGACCCCATGAACCGCAGCACGCCAGGCCTCTATGTCCATCACCAACTCCTGGAGTTTACCCAAACTCATGTCCACTGAGTCGGTGATGCAATCTAACCATCTTATCCTCTGTCGTCCCCTTCTCCTCCTGCCCTCAATCTTTCCCACCATCAGGGTCTTTTCCAGTGAGTCAGCTCTTTGCATCAGGTTACCAAAGTATTAGAATTTCAGCTTCAACATCAGTCATTCCAATGAACACTCAGGACTGATCTCTTAGGATGGACTGGTTGGATCTCCTTGCAGTCCAAGGGACTCTCAAGAGTCTTCTCCAACACCACAGTTCAAAAGCATCAATTCTTCAGTGTTCACCTTTCTTTATAGTTCAGCTCTCACATCCATACATGACCACTGGAAAAACCATAGCCTTGACTAGACGGACCTTTGTTGACAAAGTAATGTCTCTAGTTTTTAATATGCTGTCAAGTTGGTCATACTTTCCTTCCAAGGAGTAAGCATCTTTTAATTTCATGGCTGCAGTCACCATCTGCAGTGATTCTGGAGCCCCCCAAAATAAAGTCTGACACTGTTCCAGCTGTTTCCCCATTTATTTGCCATGAAGTGATGGGACCGGGTGCCATGATATTAGTTTTCTGAATGTTGAGCTTTAAGCCAACTTTTTCCACTCTCCTCTTACACTCTCATCAAGAGGCTCTTTAGGTCTTCTTCACTTTCTGCCATAAGGGTGGTGTCATCTGCATAGCTGAGGTTATTGATATTTCTCCTGGCAATCTTGATTCCAGCTTGTACTTCTTCCAGCCCAGCATTTCTCATGATGTACTCTGCATATAAGTTAAATAAGCAGGGTGACAATATACAGCCTTGACATACTCCTTTTCCTATTTGGAACCAGTCTGTTGTTCCACGTCCAGTTCTAATTGTTGCTTCCTGACCTGCATATGGGTTTCTCAAGAGGCAGGTCAGGTGGTCTTGTATTCCCATCTCTTTCAGAATTTTCCACAGTTTGTGGTGATCCACACAGTCAAAGGCTTTGGCATAGTCAATAAAGCAGAAATAGATGTTTTTCTGGAACTCTCTTGCTTTTTCAATGATCCAGCGGATGTTGGCAATTTGATCTCTGGTTCCTCTGCCTTTTCTAAAACCAGCTTGAACATCTGGAAGTTCATGGTTCACACATTGCTGAAGCCTCGTTTGGAGAATTTTGAGCATTACTTTACTAGCGTGTGAGATGAGTGCAATTGTGGAGTAGTTTGAGCTTTCTTTGGCATTGCCTTTCTTTGGGATTGGAATGAAAATTTACCTTTTCCAGTCCTGTTCCAGTCCAGGCAACTGCTGAGTTTTCCAAATTTGCTGACATATTGAGTGCAGCACTTTCACAGCATCATCTTTAAGATTTGAAATAGCTCAACTGGAATGCCATCACCTCCACTAGCTTTATTCATAGTGATGCTTCCTAAGGCCCGCTAGACTTCGCATTCCAGGATGTCTGGCTCTAGGTGAGTGTGAGTGATCACACCATTGTGATTATCTGGGTTGTGAAGTTCTTTTTTGCATAGTTCTTCTGTGCACTCTCACCACCTCTTCTTAATATCTTCTGTTTTTGTTAGGTCCATACCATTTCTGTCCTTTATTGAGCCCATCTTTGCATGAAATGTTCCCTTGGTGTCTCTAATTTTCTTAAAGAGATCTCTAGTCTTTCCCATTCTATTGTTTTCCTGTATTTCTTTGCATGCATCACTAAGGAAGGCTTTCTTATCTCTCCTTGCTCTTCTTTGTAACTCTGCATTCAGAGGGGTATATCTTTCCTTTTCTCCTTTGCTTTTTGCTTCTCTTCTTTTCACAGCTATTTGTAAGGCCTCCTCAGACAACCATTTTGCTTTTTTAGCATTTATTTTTCTTGTCGATGGTGTTGATTGCTGTCTCCTGTACAATGTCATGAACCTCCATTCATAGTTCATCAAGCACTCTATCAGATCTAGTCCCTTAAATCTATTTCTCACTTCCACTGTATATTCATAAGGGATTTGAGTTAGGTCATACCTGAATGGTCTAGTGGTTTTCCCCACTTTTTCAATTTAAGTCTGAATTTGGCAATAAGGAGTTCATGATTTGAACCACAGTCAGCTCTCGGTCTTGTTTTTTGCTGACTGCATGGAGCTTGTACATCTTTGGCTGCAAAGAATATAATCAATCTAATTTTGGTATTGACCATCTGGGGATTTCCACTTGTAGAGTCTTCTCTTGTGTTGTTGGAAGAGGGTGTTTGCTATGACCAGTGCGTTCTCTTGGCAGAACTTGATTAGGCTTTGCCCTGCTTCATTCTGTACTCCAAGGCCAAGGACATTCAGCAGGCATGTATTGAAATGGGATTTAAATGCATATCTCTCAGAATTCTGGTTCTTACTATTCTAGCAGTGATTCTTCTTTTGAAGAGGATCTTTTTATTTCTCCCTAATTTAATTGCTTTACTGTTGGAGAACATGGCGTATGTGATGCTTAGTTCTTTGGATTTGTAGAAGCCTCCTCTGTGACCTAACACGTGCTTTGTTGCTATAACTATTCTATGTTTACTTGAAGAGACTGTATATTCTGTGCTGGTGCTGGGTTACATATATTCATTAGATCAAGTTTCTTAACTTGGCTGTTTAAATCTTCTATATCTTTACTAACCTTTGGTCTGCTTGGTCTATCAGTTTCTGTTTGAGGTTGTTAATATCATCCACCATGATGATATATTTGCCAAATTCTTTTTGTCATTCTCTTAATTTTTCTTTATCTATATCTATGTATCTTTGGCTCTGCTGTTAGATGCATAGAAACTTATGATTTTTATGTTTTTATGATCAGTTGTTTTAATCACTATTATATTGGGTTTCAAATGATCTTTCTTTCTGCTTTTCCCTTTAGTTTCTATTTATCTAATCCAAATACTGATATACCAGCTTTGTCTTGGCTAGATATTTGCCTGATTATTTCTCTATCATCTATCTATCATTATAGACAGTTTAAAAAGAGGTGATAGAAAAAAACATTTATTATAAATACATATTTATATATTACATTTATATTATATGATATATGTTATGCTATCATCTCATTTTATGCCTTTCTGTGTAATTTTGTTTCAGGTATGCTTTTTGTAACTAGCACAGATGTTCTTAACACACACACACGCTGTGTTTTAATAGTGAGTTGCATTGTGAGCACTTCTAAGCTGGAGTTGCTTTCTGCTGCCTATTTTGTGTCTTTCCACCTTCTTTGATGTTGTTCCTTCCCTGTGTCTGATAGACTGATAAACTTTCCTTTTGACTCATCTGCTGTTTGGAAGCTAAAGATTACACTTCCCTCCTTTTAATGGTTACCCTTAACATTTTAACATACATATTTAACAATATACCTTTCTAACATTATTGCAAGTTTGTCATGCTTCCATTTCCTGCCAGAGGTCACAGAACCTCCACATGCTGGGCCAGCTCAGTGACTGTTGGCCTATCTCGTCACTTAGTCAAGGGTTTTGGTTTTACCTTTTGTACCATCTCCCTCCCCACATCCTTCTGGATGTCTGATCCTTGGTTTATCTCTCCATTAATCTTTCCATTTTTCTCTCCCAGCCTTCTCACTGCTTTGCCACAGCTCTAGCTCTGCTCATCACTCTGTACTTCCCTTCCATTTATTGTCCACAGACATATTGGTCTTGTTTTGGAGTCTGACTGTGACTTCTTTGTCTCACTTAAAAACCAAACCTATCCCTGTTACACATTTGGGGTAGCAGGGGTATGTCAGAACTTGAAGTTGCAAAGCTGTCCTGACTGGTATTCCCTAGCATAATTTAAAAAGTATCCTAAATAGTTCTTGGTTTTAGGAGGAGCCTTCTGATTGAAAAGCACATATCTTGTTGTTTGTTTTTCTTCTATGTGAAAGACTCCAGTTCTTCATTTTACTATCAGCATAGCCCTCAGCACATACCACTCCTTTGTAAAAATTACAAAGTGCCCAGGTGGCTGCAGCCCCACAGCTTGTGGGTTGAGGGCAGACTGCATTTCAGCCCCTGCTCACTCCAGCAGAGGTTCTTTGTGCAGTGCAGAAACCAAAACACCCATACAACGGCTTTGTTTGTGGTAAACTTGCTAACTGAATTATGAAGGGTCATCTGGTTCCATCACTTCATGGCAAATAGATGAGGAAACAGTGGAAACAGTGGCAGAATTTATTTTTTGGCGGTCTCCAAAATCACTGCAGATGGTGACTGCAGCCATGAAATTAAAAGATGCTTACTTCTTAAAAGGAAAGTTATGACCAACTTGACAGCATATTAAAAAGCAGAGACATTACTTTGTCAACAAAGGTCCATCTAGTCAAGGCTATGGCTTTTTCAGTAGTCATATGGATGTGAGAGTTGGACTATAAAGAAAGCTGATCGCTGAAGAGTTGACACTTTTGAACTGTGGTGTTCGAGAAGACTCTTGAGAGTCTGTTGGACTGCAAGGAGATCCAACCCATCCATACTAAAGGAGATCAGTCCTTGGTGTTCATTGGAAGGACTGATGCTCAAGCTGAAACTCCAATACTTTGGCCACCTGATGCGAAGAGCTGACTCACTGGAAAAGACCCTGTTGGTGGGAAAGATTGAGGGCAGGAGGAGAAGGGGATGACAGAGGATGAGATGGTTGGATGGCATCACTGACTCAATGGACATGAGTTTGGGTAGACTACAGGAGTTGGTGATGGACAGAGAGGCCTGGCGTGCTGCAGTCTATGGGGTCACAAAGAGTCGGACACGATTGAGTGACTGAACTGAACTGAACTGAACTGAACTAATAGTTGATGCTTATAAACTATAATTAGTGTGTTGATAGAACTTACTGATGATTCTTTCAGAATTCTTGCCAGAAAGGCTGGTTGCTATGTGTTCATGGCGGGTGTTTCCTGCACGTGCAGTGATAGAATTCCCCTGGCACTTGGGCTCTGGTCAGAAAATTTTGATATTTGCCAAATAGCCTTGTAGTAGATTATGCACTGTGCTTTAGGCAGGACTCTGGAAGGAGTCCATATCTTTTACGTTAACTTTTAGCCTTTTGTTTCATACCTTAAATGTGAATGTAGGTAGAAACATCAGAACAATCTCATATTTTATGGGAAGCTAATAGCAACAATCAATAATCAAGAGAATTTCAGAACATTAATATATAGTATCAGAGGTGTGCTGGTTGGTGTAGAACAAAGTCAGAACTGACTTTCAGAAAAGAACAAGCTATGATATGTAGTGTTTGCGAATGTCTGTAGTGTAAACACTTCCACTATAGCAGATTTTAAGCTATCACTGCATTGATATCACAGAACATAAAGTTGGAAAGAAAGACATAAAATTGTCTCCAGTACACCACTGGGTCACATAGAATGTGTATCACATAAAATAGGACATTGATATTTGTATTCCAATTAGGAGTGACAGTTTTGAAACGGCATTTTCAAAGTTCAAAGAATAGCCGGTCTAGGACTTCCCTGGTGGACCCAGTGGATGGCAATCTACCTACCAGTGTGTGAGACACAGGTTCAGTCCCTGGTTCAGGAGGAGTCTGCATGCTGTGGAGCTACTAAGCCTGTGCACCACAACTCCTGAAGCCTGCACGTCCTAGAACCTGTGCTCCGCAATGAGAAGCCTGTGCCCTGCAGCAAAGAGGAGCCCCTGATTGCCACAACTAAAGAACACCCTTCCCAAGTGGCTAAGACCCAGGACAGCCAAAAAAAAAAAAAAAAAAAAGAGTTATCAGTCCACAAAACTATTCAGCAGGCAACAGCCACAAACTTGAAGCCTTGTGCTGAGTATCGGCTTAGTTCCAGACAGCCAACAGCTGCAGTAGAGAGCAGATCCAAGGGGCAGATGACAAAACCTGTCTGTAAATTCTTTGATCTGCAGTGTACAAAGATGAGCGGCTGCTACTCTAAGGTTATTATTTTGAAGAGGCTATCTAACTTGAATTTAGAAAGTGGTTTTCAAAGATATTATTGTGGATACTTGCATGTTTTCCAGCTTTCCAGTTTTCCAGCATCCTTTTCCCATAGAAATTCTGATTATCTTACCATCACCTGCCTTTCCAGAGGGTATTCCTCTGCCTTTCCAGAACTGCTCTGTCAACCACGTCAGTGTGATTCTTATGGTTCATGTATTTGGTGTCACAGTCAATCTTGTAATTTGGTGTAATGCTTTGGACTTCATGGCTACCTTAACTTATCAATGTATTGATTTTGGAGTTATGATGAAATGATTTTTCTGGTCATTTGAAAATGTCATCACATTTTCTTGAACATTACACTGATGTTGTCGATAGTATTTTTTGTTACTTAACAAAATGGCAGACTTGGAGTACATTGTTTACTGCATTGAATTTTACATTTGTAGCAAAGACTTATAGACAGATACATCTGAAATCCTCTCCACCCCTTCTTTCCTTTGGAAGGTTTTGTTTTTTACCTGAAAGCCATAGGTAACTGGTAGACATGCATTTGACTGAATACATTTATGAACTCAGCTTTGACTGCACTAGGGTGGTTGATTTCTCCCCCCCACCCACAAATTTGCAATGTTCCAGACTGAATTATGCTGAAAGTACAAAAATGGAATTTGCCTTCAAGGAAAGGTAAACCAATTTCCCAGTAGCAATGTTTTGTTTTGTTCTCAGTGTTGGCAGATGACACCCATTTTCGTTAATTCTATATATCACACTTTGTAGAGTACACATATTGGAATAAACATTAGAACCCAAGTCAACATTTCCCCAAATGATGGAACTCAAATTGTTTATCTAGAGACTTTTATAGTTTTAGAAATAAAAATGTGTTCTGTGATCAAAAAAAGTTTTGGAAAATTAAGAATACTCTATTTTCTCTTGACAACTTACAATGCTTATTACCCATTAAAGTCAGTGGTCTGGTAGGTAAGAAATCAATAAGAGCAACAATGAACAAAGTCTCTTTCTCTCACACACGATCATTTGCTTAACCCAATATTCTGAGAATTTTTTTACATACCATGTCTTTAAATATCCTTTTAAAAGATATTCTGTGGAATACCAGTTTGGAAAATTTGCTCGAAAGTCATCGACTAGTTATTACCGTATTACAGACCCTTCTAGGTTTTATTGTTGTTTTGGGAATTGCAGCATTTTTACACCCTTTAAGCAACAGGCCTTAAATAGAAAAAACAAAAGGAAATTAATTCTAAGATTGAATAAAATGTTTCTTGGATTTATCCATTAATACTTTAGAAAATGTTTCATTGGGAGGACTGATGGTGAAGCTCCAGTACTTTGGCCACCTGATGCAAAGAGCCGACTTACTGAAAAAGATCCTGATGCTGGGAAAGATTGAGGGCAAAAGAAGGGGGTGGTAGGGAATGAGATGGTTAGGCAGCATAAGTGACTCAATGGACATGAATTTGAGCAAACAGTAGGAGACAGTGGAAGACAGAGGAGCCTGGCACTGTAGTCTATGCATAGGGTCTCAAAGAGATACGACTTATCCACTAAACAGCAACAACTTTGTCAAATGTGGTTTAACATGAATATAAAAATGTCTCACTAAATAAAAATTGAAGGCACTTTTGCCTCATAAAATGCTTCACTAATATGCCAGAAGAGAAAGTTTTGCATATCTGATTGTTTCATAATCTATAAGAATTATGGTGATCTACTAGTTAAATCCTTCATTTGTTATTGTGTGTTATTTGTTATCAGTCAGGTTGTTAGCATTGCAAATTTATATATGCATCTGCATAGCATTTTAAAGATTTGTTTGAGCAGTTGTAACTTGTGAATAAATACTTCACAAGGCTTGAAACATCTTAACAAAGGGCTGACATTCCTTGGAAACTACTGCAGCTTTCACCATCATTATCTGGATAGAAAGTAAATTGAAAGATTATAGCCTGTGGAACAGCTAAAGCCAGAAGAAATATCCCTTAACCTAATATAATGCTAAAGCAAAAGATGGTTATTTAAAGGAAATTATGATAGTATAGAAAAGTAGACAGAAAAAAATAAAATCAACCCACAGTTATGACAGTTAAACACAAACATTGTCAGTATTTTCAGGGCCTTTTCTTCAGTCTTTTTCTATGCATTAGATTCTCTGTTTGGAAAAATTTTTACTGGAGTATAGTTACTTTACAATGTTGTATTAGTTTCTGCTGTGCAGCAAAGTGGATCAGCTATATGTATGACATATATCACCTCTTTTTTGGATTTCCTTCCCATTTAGGTCACCACAGATCACTGAGTAGAGTTTCCCTGTGCTAAACTGTTCTGTTTTTAAACAGAGTACAGAGGTATGTTCACTGTGAAGGTAACTAACTTCATAATCCCTCATTTGAAAAAAAAAAAAAAACAGAAAAACTTTGCAAGGCCTGAGAGGCTCTAGACCACTGATGTTTAGAGTGATTATTGAGCCTTCCCTGGTTATTGATATATGGATTAATATAATCAAGTTTTGTAAGTTTTTATTCATTGTATATGTTCTTACTTTTTAAAAATCATTTACTCTTTTTCTGCCATCTCTGATTTTAAAGGAACGTTTTATATGATTCTATTTTCTCTCTCTTTAGCATATTAATTATATTCAAAAAGTTTAAATTGATTTTCCAAGCATTTCAAAATAAATGCTTTCAGTGAATGATTTCAATGAATCTTAGCTTATTTTCAAACAGCATTGTATCAATTTATAAATGGTACAGATACAAGGCAGTATTTCCAATTATCCTGTTTTTTCTCTTATAACATTTCTGTCTTATGTTTCACTTCAGTTCAATCCAGTCTCTCAGTCATGTCCAACTCTTTGCAACCGCATGGACCACAGCAACCCAGGCCTCCATGTTCATCACCAGCTCCTGGAGTTTGCCCAAACTCATGTCAACTGAGTTCGTGATGCCATCCAACCATCTCATTCTCTGTCGTTCCCTTCTCCTCCTGCCCTCAATCTTTCCCACCATCAGGGTCTTTTCAAATGAGTCAGATCTTCGCATCAGGTGGCCAAAGTATTGGAGTTTCAGTCCCAACATCAGTCCTTCTAATGAACACTCAGGACTGATCTCCTTTAGGATGGACGGGTTGGATCTCCTTGCAGTCCAAGGGACTCAAGAGTCTTCTCCAACACCACAGTTCAAAAGCATCAATTCTTCGGTGCTCACCTTTCTTTATAGTCCAATTCTCACATCCATACATGACCACTGGAAAACCATAGCCTTGATTACACGGACCTTTGTTGGCAAAGTAATGTCTCTGCTTTTGAATATGCTGCCAAGGTTGGTCAAAACTTTCCTTCCAAGGAGTAAGTGTCTTTTAATTTCATGGCTGCAGTCACCATCTGCAGTGATTTTGGAACCCCCCAAAAATAAAGTCAGCCACTGTTGCCACTGTTTCCCATCTATTTGCCATGAAGTGATGGGGCTGGATGCCATGATCTTCATTTTCTGAATGTTCAGCTTGGAGCCAACTTTTTCACTCCCCTCTTTCACTTTCATCAAGAGGCTCTTTAGGTCTTCTTCACTTTCTGCCATAAGGGTGGTGTCATCTGCATATCTGAGGTTAGTGATATTTCTCCAAGCAATCTTGATTCCAGCTTGTGCTTCCTCCAGCCCAGCGTTTCTCACAATGTACTCTGCATATACGTTAAATAAGCAGGGTGACAATATACAGCCTTGACGTACTCCTTTTCCTATTTGGAACCAGTCTGATGTTCCATGTCCAGTTCTAACTGTTGCTTCCTGACCTGCACACAGGTTTCTCAAGAGTCAGGTCAGGTGGTCTGATATTCCCATCATTTCAGAATTTTCCACAGTTTATTGTGATCCACACAGTCAAAGGCTTTGGCATAGTCAATAAAGCAGAAATAGATGTTTTTCTGGAACTCTCTTGCTTTTTCAATGATCCAGCAGATGTTGGCAATTTGATCTCTGGTTCCTCTGCTTTTTCTAAATCCAGCTTGAACACATGGGAAGTTCAAGGTTCACATAATGCTGAAGCCTGGTTTGGAGCATTTTGCCCACTACTTTACTAGTGTGTGAGATGAGAGCAATTGTGTGGTAGTTTGCACATTTTTTGGCATTGCCTTTCTTTGTGATTGGAATGGAAACTGACCTTTCCCAGTCCTGTGGCCACTGCTGAGTTTTCCAAATTTGCTGGCACATTGAGTGCAGCACTTTTACAGCATCGTCTTGTAGGATTTGAAATAGCTGAACTGGAATTCCATCACCGCCCCTAGCTTTGTTTGTAGTGATGCTTCCTAAGGCCCACTAGACTTCACATTCCAGGATGTCTGGCTCTAGGTGAGTGATCCCACCATGGTGATTACCTGGGTCATGAAGATCTTTTTTTTACAGTTCTTCTGTGTATTCTTGCCACCTTTTCTTAATATCTTCTGCTTCTGTTAGGTCCATACCATTTCTATCCTTTATTGAGCCCATCTTTGCATGACATGTTCCCTTGGTGTCTCTAATTTTCTTGAAGAGATTGCTAGTTTTTCCCATTCTATTGCTTTCCTCTATTTCTTTGCACTCATCACTGAGGAAGGCTTTCTTATCTCTCCTTGCTATTCTTTGGAACTCTGCATTCAAAGGGATATATCTTTCCTTTTCTCCTTTGCTTTTTGCTTCTCTTCTTTTCACAGCTATTTGTAAGGCCTCCTCAGACAGCCATTTTGCTTTTTTATATTTCTTTTTCTTGGGGATGGTCTTGATCGCTGCCTCCTGTACAATGTCATGAACCTCCATCCAGAGTTCATCAGGCACCCTGTCTATCAGATCTAGTCCCTTAAATCTATATCTCACTTCCACTGTATAAAGGCAAGGGATTTGATTTAGGTCATACTTGAACGGTCTAGTGGTTTTCCCTACTTTCTTAAATTTAAGTTTGATTTTGGCAATAAGGAGTTCATGATCTGAGTGACAGTCAGCTCCTGGTCTTGTTTTTGCTGACTGTATAGAGCTTCTCCAACTTTGGCTGCAAAGAATATTAGACAGATAAAAAACAGGTAATAGAAAAGAAGAAATATTTAAAATAATAATGGCTGAGAATTTCCCAAAGTTAGTGAGACACAACAGCATAAATAAGAGAAACTCATAAAACACCAAAACAGGATAAAAACTGAAAAATCAATTTCTGGGTGTATTACATTCAAACTTCAGAAAATCAAGGACAAAAAGAAAATCGTGAAGGCCACCCAAGAAAAAACTAACTGTACAAGAGGAATAAGAATAAAAATTATATCAGACTTCTTTTCAAAACCATGCAAGCAAGAAAATAATGGAATAAACTATTTTGTTTAAAATAAAACCCACTAATAAAGACCCCACCAATCTATAACCATTGAAAGCATTCTTCAAAAGCAAAGGACAATGAGTTTTTCAGTCAAACAAGAACAGAGACTCTATTACCAGGAAATCTGGTCTACAAGAAATGTTCAAAGTTCATAAGGGATAAAGAAAAGTGTAAAATTTAGAAACTCAGATCTACATAAAGAAAGGAGACATGTCAAAAAAGAAATTAATGAAAGTAATAATGCATTATATTTTCATGATCTTAATTGATCTAACAGATGACAAGTTGTTCCAAATAATAATAATAGTATGTTGTTTGATTATAGCATATAGGTAAATAAAAGGAAAACAAGACCAGGAGCTGACTGTCACTCAGATCATGAACTCCTTATTGTCAAAATCAGACTTAATTTAAGAAAGTAAGGAAAAACCACTAGACCGTTCAAGTATGACCTAAATCAAATCCCTTGCCTTTATACAGTGGAAGTGAGATATAGATTTAAGGGACTAGATCTGATAGACAGGGTGCCTGATGAACTCTGGATGGAGGTTCATGACATTGTACAGGAGGCAGCGATCAAGACCATCCCCAAGAAAAAGAAATATAAAAAAGCAAAATGGCTGTCTGAGGAGGCCTTACAAATAGCTGTGAAAAGAAGAGAAGCAAAAAGCAAAGGAGAAAAGGAAAGATATATCCCTTTGAATGCAGAGTTCCAAAGAATAGCAAGGAGAGATAAGAAAGCCTTCCTCAGTGATGAGTGCAAAGAAATAGAGGAAAGCAATAGAATGGGAAAAACTAGCAATCTCTTCAAGAAAATTAGAGACACCAAGGGAACATGTCATGCAAAGATGGGCTCAATAAAGGATAGAAATGGTATGGACCTAACAGAAGCAGAAGATATTAAGAAAAGGTGGCAAGAATACACAGAAGAACTGTAAAAAAAAGATCTTCATGACCCAGGTAATCACCATGGTGGGATCACTCACCTAGAGCCAGACATCCTGGAATGTGAAGTCTAGTGGGCCTTAGGAAGCATCACTACAAACAAAGCTAGGGGCGGTGATGGAATTCCAGTTCAGCTATTTCAAATCCTACAAGACGATGCTGTAAAAGTGCTGCACTCAATGTGCCAGCAAATTTGGAAAACTCAGCAGTGGCCACAGGACTGGGAAAGGTCAGTTTCCATTCCAATCACAAAGAAAGGCAATGCCAAAAAATGTGCAAACTACCACACAATTGCTCTCATCTCACACACTAGTAAAGTAGTGGGCAAAATGCTCCAAACCAGGCTTCAGCATTATGTGAACCTTGAACTTCCCATGTGTTCAAGCTGGATTTAGAAAAAGCAGAGGAACCAGAGATCAAATTGCCAACATCTGCTGGATCATTGAAAAAGCAAGAGAGTTCCAGAAAAACATCTATTTCTGCTTTATTGACTATGCCAAAGCCTTTGACTGTGTGGATCACAATAAACTGTGGAAAATTCTGAAATGATGGGAATATCAGACCACCTGACCTGACTCTTGAGAAACCTGTGTGCAGGTCAGGAAGCAACAGTTAGAACTGGACATGGAACATCAGACTGGTTCCAAATAGGAAAAGGAGTACGTCAAGGCTGTATATTGTCACCCTGCTTATTTAACGTATATGCAGAGTACATTGTGAGAAACGCTGGGCTGGAGGAAGCACAAGCTGGAATCAAGATTGCTTGGAGAAATATCACTAACCTCAGATATGCAGATGACACCACCCTTATGGCAGAAAGTGAAGAAGACCTAAAGAGCCTCTTGATGAAAGTGAAAGAGGGGAGTGAAAAAGTTGGCTCCAAGCTGAACATTCAGAAAATGAAGATCATGGCATCCAGCCCCATCACTTCATGGCAAATAGATGGGAAACAGTGGCAACAGTGGCTGACTTTATTTTTGGGGGGTTCCAAAATCACTGCAGATGGTGACTGCAGCCATGAAATTAAAAGACACTTACTCCTTGGAAGGAAAGTTTTGACCAACCTTGGCAGCATATTCAAAAGCAGAGACATTACTTTGCCAACAAAGGTCCGTGTAATCAAGGCTATGGTTTTCCAGTGGTCATGTATGGATGTGAGAATTGGACTATAAAGAAAGGTGAGCACCGAAGAATTGATGCTTTTGAACTGTGGTGTTGGAGAAGACTCTTGAGTCCCTTGGACTGCAAGGAGATCCAACCCGTCCATCCTAAAGGAGATCAGTCCTGAGTGTTCATTAGAAGGACTGATGTTGGGACTGAAACTCCAATACTTTGGCCACCTGATGCGAAGATCTGACTCATTTGAAAAGACCCTGATGGTGGGAAAGATTGAGGGCAGGAGGAGAAGGGAACGACAGAGAATGAGATGGTTGGATGGCATCACGAACTCAGTTGACATGAGTTTGGGCAAACTCCAGGAGCTGGTGATGAACATGGAGGCCTGGGTTGCTGTGGTCCATGCGGTTGCAAAGAGTTGGACATGACTGAAGGCCTGAACGGAACTGAATTGAGTAATCCACCATCACATATGTTTCTCTTTTTTTTTTTCTTCATTTTATTTTTAAATTTTTATTTACAATACAGTACAATATCTACTTTACAATACTGTATTGGTTTTGCCATACATCAACATGAATCCACCATGGGTGTACATAAGTTCCCACTCCTGAAACTCCCTCCCACCTCCCTCCCCATACCAACCTTCTGGGTCATCCCAGTGCACCAACCCCAAGCATCCTGTATCCTGCATTGAATCTAGACTGGTGATTCGTTTCTTATATAGTATTATACATGTTTCAATGCCATTCTCCCAAATCATCCCGCCCTCTCCCTCTCCCACAGAGTCAAAAAGTCTGTTCTGTATATCTGTGTCTCTTTTGCTATCTTGCATGCAGGGTTACTGTTACCATCTTTCTAAATTCCATATATATGTGTTAGTATACTGTATGGGTGTTTTGCTTTCTGGCTTACTTCACTCTGTATAATCGGCTCCAGTTTCATCCACCTCATTAGAACTGATTCAAATGTATTCTTTTTAATGGCTGAGTAATACTTCATTGTGTATATGTACCACAGCTTTCTTATCCATTCATCTGCTGATGGACATCTAGGTTGCTTCCATGTCCTGGCTATTATAAACAGTGCTGCAATGAACATTGGGATACAAGTGTCTCTTTCAATTCTAGTTTCCTTGGTGTGTATGCCTAGCAGTGGAATTGCTGGGTCATAAGGCAGTTCTATTTCCAGTTTTTAAAGGAATCTCCACACTGTTCTCCATAGTGGCTGTACTAGCTTGCATTCCCACCAACAGTGTAAGAGGGTTCCCTTTTCTCCACATCCTCTCCAGCATTTATTGCTTGTAGACTTTTGGATCACAGCCATTCTGACTGGTGTGAAGTGGTACCTCATTGTGGTTTTGATTTGCATTTCTTTGATAATGAGTGATGCTGAGCATCTTTTCATGTTTTTGTTAGCTATCTGTTTGTCTTCTTTGGAGAAATGTCTAATTAGTTCTTTGACCCATTTTTTTGATTGGGTCGTTTATTTTTCTGGAATGGAGCTGCAGGAGTTGCTTGTATATTTTTGAGATTAGTTGTTTGTCAGTTGCTTCATTTGCTATTATTTTCTCCCATTCTGAAGGCTGTCTTTTCACCTTATATTTTCCTTTGTTGTGCAGAAGCTTTTAAGTTTAATTAGGTCCCATTTGTTTATTTTTGCTTTTATTTCCAATATTCTGGGAGGTGGGTCATAGAGGATCCTGCTGTGATTTATGTCAGAGAGCGTTTTGCCTATGTTCTCCTCTAGGAGTTTTATAGTTTCTGGTCTTATGTTTAGATCTTTAATCCATTTTGAGTTTATTTTTGTGTATGGTGTTAGAAAGTGTTCTAGTTTCATTCTTTTACAAGCGGTTGACCAGTTTTCCCAGCACCACTTGTTAAAAAGACTGTCTTTAATCCATTGTATATTCTTTTCTCCTTTGTCGAAGATAAGGTGTCCATAGGTGTGTGGATACTAATAGATGGAGAAATATATCATGTTCATGGATTGGAAGAATCAATATAGTGAAAATAAGTATACTACCCAAAGCAATCTACAGATTCAATGCAATCCCTATCAAGCTACCAACGGTATTTTTCACAGAGCTAGAACAAATAATTTCACAATTTGTATGGAAATACAAAAAACCTCGAATAGCCAAAGCAGTCTTGAGAAAGAAGAATGGAACTGAAGGGATCAACCTGCCTGACTTTGGGTGCTACTACAAAGCCACAATCATCAAGACAGTATGGTACTGGCACAGACAGAAATATAGATCAATGGAACAAAATAGAAAGCCCAGAGATAAATCCACACACCTATGGACACCTTATCTTTGACAAAGAAGGCAAGAATGTTTCTCTTGTTGAATTTTTAACACAGCTCTTGGATAGTCAGTTTTATTCTTTTTATTTTTTTTTTCTTCTCCTTTTCTCTTTGCTTTTCAGTTTGGGAATTTTCTATTGGCATTTCTTGAGATTCGTTGATTCTGTCATTGGATTGTGTCCTATCTACAGATGAGCCCATCAAAGACTTTCTTAATTTCTGTTACAGTGTTTTTGATTTCTAGCATATCTTTTAAATTATCTCTTAGAGTTTTCATCTCTCTGCTGTGTAGTCTTGCACATTATCAGCTTTTTCCATTAGTTCTTTTAACATATTAATCACAGTTTAAAAAATTCCTAGTTAGAAAATTTCAAAATCTCTGCCATATTTAAATTTCATTCTGATGTTTGATTTGTTTCTTCAGGCTATACTTTTTCTTGCTTTTTAGCGTGGCTTGGAATTTTTGGTTGAAAGTGTATATCATGAGTAGAATAATAGAAACAAGTAAATAGGCCTTCGAAAGTGAAAGTGTTAGTTGCTCAGTCATGTCTGATTCTTTGCAACCCCATTGTCTGTCCATGGAATTCTCCAGGCAAGAGTATTAGAGTGGGTTGCCATTTCCTTCTCCAGGGGATCTTTCCGACTTGGGAACAATCCTGGCTCTCCTGCATTGCAAGCAGATTCTTTACCATCTGAGCTACCAGAGAAGCCCAAGTAGACCTTTAGTGTGAGGTTTTATGGGCTTCCCTGTGTGGATCACAATAACTGTGGAAAATTCTGAAAGAGATGGGAATACCAGACCACCTGACCTGACTCTTAAGAAACCTGTAGGCAGGTCATGAAGCAACAGTTAGAACTGCACATGGAACATCAGACTGGTTCCAAATAGGAAAAGGAGTATGTCAAAGCTGTATATCATCATCCTGCTTATTTAACGTATATGCAGAGTACATCATGAGAAACGCTGGGATGGAGGAAGCACAAGCTGCAATCAAGATTGCTGGGAGAAATATCAATAACCTCAGATATGCAGATGACACCACCCTTATGGCAGAAAGTGAAGAAGACCTAAAGAGCCTCTTGATGAAAGTGAAAGAGGAGAGTGAAAAAGTTGGCTTAAAACTCAACATTCAGAAAACTAAGATCATGGCATCTGGTCCCATCACTTCATGGCAGACAGATGGGGAAACAGTGACAGACTTTATTTTTCTGGGCTCCAAAATCACTTCAGATGGAGATTGCAGCCATGAAATTAAAAGATGCTTACTCCTTGGAAGGAAAGTTATGACCAACCTAGACAGCATATTAAAAAGCAGAGACATTACTTTGTCAACAGAGGTCCGTCTAGTTAAGGTATGGTTTTTACAGTGATCATGTATGGATGTGAGAGTTGGACTATAAAGAAAGCTGAGTGTCAAAGAATTGATGCTTTTGAACTGTGGTGTTGGAGAAGACTCTTGAGAGTCCCTTGGAGTGCAGGAGATCCAGCCAGTCCATCCTAAAGAAGATCAATCCTTAGTGTTTATTGGAAGGACTGATGTTGAAGCTGAAACTCCAATTCTTTGGCCACCTGATGAGAAGACCGACTCATTTGAAAATGAGATCCTTGGAAATACTGAGGGCAGGAGGAGAAGGGGACGACAGAGGATGAGATGGTTGGAATGTATCATCAACTCGATGGACATGAGTTTGTATGGACTCCGGGAGTTGGTGATAGACAGGGAAGCCTGGCGTGCTGAGGTTCATGGGGTCACAAAGAGTTAGACATGACCGAGTGACTGAACTGAGCAGGTGGCTCAGTGGGTAAAGAATCCACCTTCAAGATACAAGATGCGGGTTTGATCCCTGTGTCAGGAAGATCCCCTGGAGGAGGGCATAGCAACCCACTCCAGTACTCTTGCCTGGAGAATCCCATGGACAGAAGAGCCTGGTGGGCTAGAGTCCACGGGGTCGCAAAGAGTCTGATATGAGTGAGCAGTAGCAGCAGTGAGGTTTCATGTGAATGTGGCCACAGGTTGCCCTGTGTTTCACGTTTCTTGTGGCTATAGGAGGCTTTAATTTCCCTTGGTGTCTTTGTTTTTGTCTCCTCTGTTGTCTTTGGGTTTCCCTAAAAATTCCTTCTAAAATAGAGTTTGTGTTTTAGGAAGTCTCTTTCAACTGTAACCCATTTTTATTACACTAGAGCCCTGCTGACGTGGTGTCAGATGTGGGGTGAAGGGCAGTGTTCTACAATCTTACAACTAAGTCTCAGTATTTAAGTGGGCCTATGTCCTTAGGTTCCTTAACTTTTTTTTTTTTTTCCTTTATAGGAATGACAGGAAAACTAGAAAAGGTGAGGTTGAATAATTTCCCTTCTATCATACATAATAAGGCTCTGGCTGAATAGGCTTCTGTCATGGAGGATGCTTTGTGTATGGTTCAGAATGCTTACTGCTGTCCTTTCCCCCTGCCGGAAAGGAGGGTTGTTTTTTGTTTTTTGTTTTTTTCCCTTGGCTGTTCACTATGAGACCCTGGTGGGGTTTCTGGAAGTAAAATCCATGGAAGTGTGCTTGAAACCCCAAGGGATTTCTCATTCTCACACTATTCTATACTCTGCCTCCAGCAATTTGTTGAAATTACAGTTTAAGTGTTCCTGTCAATTTAGGGTTCTAGATGCTTCTGGTAAACTAATCTCAGTTGTGATTTTTTATGTTCATCTGCCTCTCCTGATTTCACATGGTGGTTTTACCTGATCTCAGTCTTTAATGAGTCTGAGTCCGAGAAAAGTTGCTTATTTTCACTTTGTTCAGGTTTTTTTTTGTTATAAGGACAGGAGTGATGGCTTTTTAAACTTTTGACACATTAGAGCTGAAACCAAAGTCCTTTACTAACTTTTAAAAGCTTGAAAGTTTTGCTTTTCACATTTACCCATCTGAAATTGATAGTTGGAAATTATGTGGGTTAGGGCTCCATTTTCAAACTGTTTTCCTATGAATAAAAAATTGTCCCCAAACCATTTATTGAATAGTCTCTATTTTCCCACTGATATGGCTTATCAATTTGTCATGTAATAAGTTTCTATAATTTACTTATTTGTTTATGGTTTCTTTTTCTGCTTCATTGGTTGTTTATCTGTGTCAATAACATACTTTAAAAAGTTATTCTATTAAGGCCCACACTCCACCCTAATTTTTCCTTAACAGTGTCTTGGCTTTTCTTGCCCTTCTGCTATAAGATCTAATTTATGTTTATTTATCCTCTTTGATGTTCAGAAGACCTCAAAGAAGACCTCAAAATTGGGGGAGAATTAGAAGATTTTCCATCATTATTTCTTTGGATATTTCCTTTTACCATTTTTCTAACTTTTCTCCATGTTTTGTTAATTAGGTTATTATTTCTATATTTTCACTCTGGTTAATTATGTTAAATATTATGAATATAACAGTAATTTCATGTGCATTTAGATTTATGTTTAAACTGTTTCTCTAGTCATCACCATTCCTAATGATATCTTCCGTTCCTTTTTAAAATGATTGAAATTATATACTTTTTCTAGAAAAGTTTATCAGAACTGTTTTGTATCAAATCATTTTCCTGGGATTTAGTATAGTTCTTCATTTTGTTTAATTAATTAATTTAAAGTTATAGGATCTTCTATTTTATATTTGAAGTTTTTCTGCTACTTTTTGGTTATCTTCTTCAGGATACACTGGCTGTTCTCCTTTTGTCTTCCATAATTAACATTTACTCTTTAGTCACTAAAAAAAAAAACACTCTATTTTCCTATTCAATATGCTCAAATTTTCTAAATGATTGCCTAAAAGTTTCTAATTTTTTCCCAGTAATTTCTGCTTATAATATGACTTCCACTTCTGCAATGGTGTCCATCATTGACTGTTGGAAGTTTTCCTGGCTTCGCCTTTTGGAGAATCAAAGAGTGGGGATAAGCTGGGGTAACCTGGGATAACAGAAAAATTTTCTATATTGCCTCTCACTATTTTGTCATAGCCCTCTGCCTTGATTGGTATGATTCTGTCTTCAGGTGGGGGAAGTCACTCTGGCTCCTTGGATATAGGTTCTTGTTTGGCAATTTAAACTTTACTTATCTTCATGTGACCAGAGCTGTGGCCAGGTTTATTCAAGGTCCAGTCTCACTGACAGACTATTTCTTGCAAAAATAATTCCTCTGCCTCTCTGTGGAATGTTCAATTGGCTAGCCCATGCCCCCCACTTTGCTGCTCTAATCAAAGCAGCTGTTTGCCCCTCTCATGTCCCTTCTAGTCTAGAGAACATGCTATCTCAAGATCTGCAGAGTTCAGACCTTTTCTTTCTGAGTCTTCCTTTCCTTGGGCACACAGCTACAGCTAAGTCGCTTCAGTTGTGTCCGACTCTGTGCGACCCCATAGACGGCAGCCCACCAGGCTCCTCCAACCCTGGGATTCTCCAGGCAAGAATATTGGAGTGGGTTGCCATTTCCTTCACTAAAGCATGCATGCATGCTAAGTCGCTTCCATTGTGTCCAACTCTATGCCACCCTGTGGACAACAGCCCACCAGGCTCCTCTGTCCACAGGATTCTCTAGGCAAGAATACTGGAGTGGGTTGCCATTTCAGTTTCCTCTATATTCAATAGTCCTTCTTCATAAATTGTGGTTCAGGGCTGTGGTGTTTCCTAGTATTTTTTCTTTCTTTCTTTTTTTTGGTTCAGTTCAGTTCAGTTCGGTTCAGTTGCTCAGTCATGTCCGACTCTTTGCGACCCCATGAATTGCAGCACTCCAGGCTTCCCTGTCCATCACCAACTCCCGGAGTTCACTCAGACTCGCATCCATTGAGTCAGTGATGCCATCCAGCCATCTCATCCTGGGTCATCCCCTTCTCCTCCTGCCCCCAATGCCTCCCAGCACCAGAGTCTTTTCCAATGAGTCAACTCTTCGCATGAGGTGGCCAAAGTACTGGAGTTTCAGCTTCAGCATCATTCCTTCCAAAGAAATCCCAGGGCTGATCTCATTCAGAATGGACTGGATGGATCTCCTTGCAGTCCAAGGGACTCTCAAGAGTCTTCTCCAACACCACAAAAGCATCAATTCTTCAGTGCTCACTTTTCTTTATAGTCCAACTCTCACATCCATACATGACTACTGGAAAAACCAAAGCTCTTTGACTAGACAGATCTTTGTTGGTAAAGTAATGTCTCTGCTTTTTAATATCTAAGTTGGTCATAACTTTTCTTCCAAGGAGCAAGCATCTTTTAATTTCATGGCTGCAGTGATTTTGGAGCCCCCCAAAATAAAGTCTGTCACTGTTTCCCCATCTATTTGCCGTGAATTAATGGGGTCAGATGCCATGATCTTCGTTTTCTGAATGTTGAGCTTTAAGCCAACTTTTTCACTCTCCTCTTTCACTCTCATCAAGAGACTCTTCAGTTCTTCTTCACTTTCTGCCATAAGGGTGGTGTCTTCTGCATATCTGAGGTTATTGATATCTCTCCCAGCAATCTTGATTCCAGCTTGTGCTTCCTCCAGCCCAGCATTTCCCATGATGTACTCTGCCTACAAGTTAAATAAGCAGAGTGACAATATACAGCCTTGACATACTTCTTTCCCAATTTGTAACCAGTCTGTTGTTCCATGTCCAATTCGAACTGTTGCTTCTTGACCTGCATATAGGTTTTTCAAGAGGCAGGTCAGGTGGTCTGGTATTCTACACTATATATATACACACTACTGTATATAAAATACATAATTAATAAGGATCTACTGTAGGGAAATCTACTCAATACTCTGTAATGGCCTATATGGGAAAAGAATCTAGAAAAGATATATATATATATATATATATATATACACACATATCTGATTCACTTTGCTGTACACCTGAAACTAACACAGCATTTTAAATCAAGCATACTGCAGTATAAATTTTAAAAAGGATTAAATTAAACTAAGACTTGAGTTTTGTTTGATTAATAAAAACTAACTGACATGGAGCAGTTGCCTTTGATACTACCTACCAGTCTATTTAAACTATTGACATGAAGATAAGTGACTGTAACTGTATCACTTAACCAATCATCTGAACCATTCAGGCTCTAGGGAATTAAATAATCTAAAAGCGGCACATTCTATAATAGCTACGAGGACTTTTATTGATACTCTAACATGATCAATTCATGGTTGTCACTTTGCATAAGTTGATCAACCTACTGTGTATGTGCAATATTGTAATTACACTTCTTTTTGACGAGGATGCATTAAGTGTGGCTGTAATATGGGAGCCCCTTTCAGCTTTCATTAATTCAGTATAAATCCAAAGCTTGCGGATTCAGCAGGATCGTCTACAGTGGCTTAATTGGAACTGCTGTTCAAGTGCATTGATTCTGCTTCACTCAGGTAGAGATGAAAGTTACTGCAACAACAGATATTGCATTTGAAGGTCATTGAGTTGTAGTCAGTGTAGAGGAGCAAGACAGTCAGACAGACAACAAAAGAAATAGAATTTTTATTTGGTATTTGGGAGTCTTGAGTGACATGATATCAAATGACCTTGAAATTGCATACTTTTTTGATCCATAGGGTTTGTTTTTGTATTCCAGAGAAATATAATGATGCTTTAAAGAAAGAGTCATACAGTCAATTTTAATCTCTAAGAAGCTTACACTTGACATAATTTATTTATAGACTTTACAATAACATGTAAAATTAAGATCCTCTTTAATTCTGTTGATTCTGCCATAGGCAGTAAAATCACTCTTTGATTAGCTTTCTCTTGATCTCAGGTTTATACCTAAGGGACTGTTAGCTGCAAATTCTCCATTTCCAAGCACTGCCCTGAGCTATCCTCCCTTGCACAGCCTCATGATATGGTTTATTTTCACCCAATCATGTCATTCCACCCCACCCACCCAACCATTCAGTTCCTACCCTTTGCACAGTTCAAATATTCCCATTCGAGCACACTCTTGGTGGAACACCAAGGTAAAGTTCTAAATCTGTGTTTTAGTTATTTAAAAAAGAGAATATCAGCTATTTCAAATTTTAGATTCCAGCCCAGATAAAAAGAGAACTGTCACACTGTTGTTCTGCAAAAATAACATTGGTCTGAAAAAAACACAGTGAGTGTCCAGCAATGTGAAATCAGTCTATAAGTGAGAAGACAAAGCAATGGATTACAAACCTTTCACCAAAACCCTTAACTGGAAGAGAGTTCTCTATCGAATGAATCCTTGTTCTTTTCTTTGTGTGTTAGTGTGCTCAATCATGTCCCACTCTGTGAACGATAGCCTATCAGGCTCCTCTGTACGTGGGATTTTCCAAGCAACAATATCGGAGTGGGTTGCCATTTCCTCCTCCAGGGGACCTCCCTGACCCAGACCCAAGTGTCCTGTATTGCTTGCATTGCAGGCGGATGGACTCTACTCGGTGAGCCATCTTTTCTGCCCCATACATTAATGCTGATCTCAGAAACTTATTGTTCCGTTCTTTGTGGCAGTGCATGCTAAGTTGCTTCAGTTATGTCTGACTCTATGACCCTATGGATTGTAGCCCACCAGGCTTCTCTGTCCATCGAATTCTCCAGGCAAGAATACTGGCAGTGG